>NC_142127.1:73962692-74272115 GCF_024610735.1 Ursus americanus | reverse complement strand
CAGCCCTCTTTTTGACCAATCCCATTTCTAAAACCCAAGTGCATGTGAGTGTCTACAGGTTCAAGACACTGAACAGAAATCAAATCCCTCCCCACTACTGTTCACTCAGCTCCATTTGCCCAGTGTTTTGTTTTTTTTTTTTAAAGATTTTATTTATTTTATTCGACAGAGATAGAGACAGCCAGCGAGAGAGGGAACACAAGCAGGGGGAGTGGGAGAGGAAGAAGCAGGCTCATAGTGGAGGAGCCTGACGTGGGGCTCGATCCCGTAACACCGGGATCACGCCCTGAGCCGAAGGCAGACGCTTTAACCGCTGTGCCACCCAGGCGCCCCTGCCCAGTGTTTTTGTAAGATGGAACAAGACAGGTCTGTCATCAACTTTTGGTCCAGGAGAAGTAAGACGTCCTTGGCCTCGCAGGTTGAACGGAGCAAGGAGGACACAGCGTGTAGACCTGCCACATGTTACTTCTCTTCTGATGAACTTTTATTGAACCCACAATTAAGCAATAGCCATGGTGGGTTTCTAAGTAACAAGCAATGGCAGTTTGGCCCAAAGTTAATAATGATCGTGTGTTTTAATCATTGAAGGGCTCTTGATCATTTATCACTGGTTAGAAAGATCGTATCCTACACTTCTGTGCAACTATCACTGTAATAACAATTTAAAATTAGACAGTCAATAATTAAATTTTAAGATACTTATCTAAATTAGTACTATGGATTAAGTTTTAATATAATAGATACTAAAAATTGTCAAATTTTAAGGGCATTAGAATTTGGTATCTGCTATCCTATAAGATGTACTATTTTTGTAAATACTTCATCCCAAACCCCAGTTCTTCAAGTTAATTAACTACTGCTGAAGTGATCAGACTTATTTTGCAAAAATTCAATTTCTGCGTTTTCAGAGGCTTTGACCATATGGTCTGTGAAGTACAATACTTTTTAAATTAATTTGTGTCTGTGATAAATGTGTCTTCCTATTTTACTACTAGAAAAATATACCAGTGGGGCGCCTGGGTAGTGCAGTCATTAAGTGTCTGCCTTCGGCTCAGGGCGTCATCCCGGCATTCCGGGATCGAGTCCCACATCGGGCTCCTCCGCTGCGAGCCCGCTTCTTCCTTTCCCACTCCCCTGCTGTGTTCCCTCTCTTGCTGGCTGTCTCTCTGTCAAAATAAATAAATAAAATCTTAAAAAAAAAAAAAAGAAAAATATACCAGTGATCCTATTTTTGCTGTTCTGTCTGGCACAGCTTGTGTGGGTTGGGTTCCAGGCAAACTAAATTATTGGGTGAATTCAAATAGACATTTAAAAATATATGTACACACACATGTGCGCGCACACACACATATACACACACTTCTCTTAGAATAAGAGACACTGACTGACGGACGAGAATTTTCTTTGGAAAGAGGCCTTTCTTTTCTACTGCCAGCCTTCTATTCTTCCAATCTGGTCTCAAACACACAAGAACAGTCATTCACACACAAAATTACTATTAATAAGTGCAGAGCTTTAATATCTGGTATACAGATCCCGACAAGTGATTTAATTTGTTTATTTTGTTTCAAACCTCATAGGGACTGAACATCTCCTTTGGCATAACCCTGCATTTCCTCAGGAAAATGCAATGCAAAATAGCTAAGAAATAACTGAAAAATCAATCAAACAAACAAACCAACCCTCAGGATTTCTCTGCTCCTCTGAAATGACAAAAGGAAGGTGGTGCTGATTTCATCTTTTGGATACTAAGCGAAATCAAGGGACTGCAGAATGATTTGAGATCATTGTTTTACTCTATGTGGTTTCCCAGGAGAGGAAGACACTGTACCATGAGCATAGCTCATGGCAGATGAGGACCAGTTGGAGGCTTGGGATGGTTTACACCCCTAAGCCTCATCTAAACAGGCCACGTGGGAGTGGCAGGAACCTGAGGATCGTGGTGGGCTTTCAGTACTGGAGATCACCAGAGCCAATTATGTACATTTCTTCCAACCCCATGTTCAGAGACCTCATTGTTAGTGGTTTAGAATTGGCCAAGGTGGGTGTGTTTACACCACAGAAATTGGCAAACACTATCAATCATGGATTTTTCAAGGTGAGCTGGTTATCACCATCACACCACTGACTTTGGGGATCCAATCCTGAGAGTTTTGGGGTGGATGATTTTAGGGGTGATCAGAGTTCTGAAGAACAAAGCATGAGCAGTTTCTGGAGTTGTTGAAGATAATAGGTAATGAAAACTCTACCATGTTTCAAAATCATGATGTTGTAGATCTTCAGGATAATGCAAATGAAAAGAAGAATTTTTGATTCTAAGCTTCATTATATCTTTTGGTGTAAACTTATGTCCTAAAACATAACCATGCAGCAACCTAAACCACGGAGAATAACTAAAAGATACTAAAATTATCCTTGACAATCAGGAGCCAATCTATACTTCGCTTTGGTTTGAAAATTTTAAGGTCAATCATGTATTCTTTCACCTTCTAAGAGAAACATAGGATTAAGACACATGGATGGACCAAGGTGTAAATGTTGAAGGATCATCTCTAGGAATCTAAAAAAGAAATCAAGAGGGAAGATAATTAATAAAATGTTATATATGAAAAACTTGTAATTCAGAAGAAAAATTATTTTTTTTTAAAAAGAACAAGCCAATGTCCATTTTATTCTTATCAAAAATATATAGTTTTCCTATTCCTTTCAATCCTTGAGTCATAAATCTCTTTATCCTCATAAACTTCTTATGTTTGGGATAAGATGCATCTTATTCAGAAGCCCTGTTACTTTCAAAAGCATAAAGTGAAATCTAACTTTATACTAGACCTTCAGTTAGGGCTGCAGTAAGCAGTTCAATATAGGAATAGTTTCTTATGTTGGTTCTAGACATATTTTCAGCAGCTGGAAAATGAAACTGTGTTCTATTAGTGTGTCATTACAAGGCATATCAAAGAGTGCCCAGCGACTTTGATATTTTAATTTAAATTATTTTTACTAGTTTTCTTAACAAATACTTTCTGAATAATTGACCAGATCAGATATCTATTTCATCTAATTTAGTTATTAAGGTGAAGTTAGCTACCACGTGGATTTGCTACTAGCACTGGCTCAATTGAGTCAGCTTTTCTTTGGGGTCTGAAACAAGCCATCATTTGAAGAGGTCCACTCACTTTGCAGTTGCTTTAAAGTATATAGGTAGTAGCAGGTAGAGGCAGAGTGAGAATTTTCACTGGAAAAGATGAACCTGCCCTGGGATTTTGTCATGGTTACCAAATCCATACCAAGAACCTGAAAGTCCACGTAAGTGGTGATTACCACAGAGACCTCTCCTCACCACCCTTACCATGTCAGTAAACTGATCCATACAAGTCATCCTAATAAACTCAGGAGTTGCTGGGCTATTCAGGGTGAAGGTCTTGGTCAGCCCCCTCTCTTTGCGGGCAGCAGTCACTGCATCAAATATGGCGAACAACACGGAGGATCCCAAGAACATTCCAGCCTCACCCAACCCCTGAGAGGAGGGTAAAAGTCTGTCAGAAATGCATGGTTCTGTTAGGACTAATTTGTGTATACACACACACACACACACACACACACACACACACTCACTCACCTCTTCTGGCTGTATAATCATTAGACTGGAGTATGTCTGAATTGCCAGAACCGAATTCCCCCCATGCTGATTTGTGTGTGGGGTCCTCCTCAAAGTAGCTCATGAAAATGCCCCAGGACATCAGGATAGTGGGGCAGCTAAAACCTCCTGCTCCTCTGCTCAGGTAAAGTCCTAAAAACCAAGGCCCTTGGTGCCCTCTAGAATATTCCACTTTGGGCTCCAGACCATTTTTGTTTAACTCAAAACCCAAACAAAACCACCACAATCGTTGTAGCTGAGGCTGAAAGACAGTGAGGTGGTTGACTCTAAAGAGTGAATTGTTGAAGTTGCATGTGTGCTATCTTCCCTGGTGTGTGCTGGATGTTTCTGAATTAATAGTGTAGTGGCATCATATTTTGAATGATTCACCAATGCATCTTTGTGCTGATTTTTCTTCTTTCTTTCTTCAAAGTAATCTGGTCTGTGGTCTGTGGTTAGGGCCTTAGTGGAGAATTGGCCTTTATCTCTAAGCAAATAAAGCTTATCGCTGGCTTTGATTTTTACTCTAAAGCAAATGTAGAAGGAGAGGTAGAGCTGGTAGAAGGAGGGGTTTCCTCTGAAGAGGAGGAGGGGAGCAGAAACGTCCTATCTGGAGCACACTGGCAGGGATGTGGCTAGACCCTAAAAGACAGGATTGTACCCTGTGTCAGGATGGTCTTTAGAGATGGTCCTGGTGCAGACGTAGAGATAGAGGCCATTCAGACAGGAAGTCCCGCTTTCCTCCCGATCTCGACCTACTTTTAAGAAGGAGAGGCAATTTCCTGAAAAATCTAAGGTTAGCCTGCCATCTGTCTGGCCAGATGTGGGCTCAGAATAGAACTTAAATTGGGGGAAGTTGTGGTTTTTTTGTGCACTTGTGTTCAAGAACCTCACCATAGGTCTTTAAGAGCCAATTAGAGTCCATATGCTCCAGGGAACATAGGGTCAATACCTCTTATATCAGCAGCTATTAACAGCTCAGAGCAAATAGTGAGAAACTTGTTTGAAAGACTATTCCAATTTGGGGAGGTGTGGAGAGAGGCAGATAAACAAGAAAGAATTGAGTCTGGAGGACATTTGAGAAGGGTGCAGAAAAGAAAGTTCTGGGCTGGTGAAATTTGCTTACAATTTCAGTTTTATCTCATGATGGCACTTAGCCTAACGACCCAAGATGTTTGACTCTTCCTTGACCTTTCTTGTTTGATTAAATTTGTTTCATGATCTCTCTCATGAGTGAAGAGTCTACTCAGTCTTCTGAAGTCAGTGAGCACCACTCTGCCATGAATTTGCTTTTCTTTTCCCCTTTCCTGTTGGGATTTTTAATTCAAAGGAGTAAACAAACTCAGGGGACTCTTTCATTATTTCTTGAAAGAGTAGGTTGTAATAGACTGAACTATGCTCCCTCAAAATTCATATGCTGAAGTCCTAACCCCCTACTTCAGACTGTGACCATATTTGGAGATAAGGTCTTTAAAGAGGTGAAGTTAAATTAAAATGAGGTCTTTAGGGTGGGCCCTAATCCAATATGATTGGTGTCTTTATAAGAAAAGGAAATTAGGACATACAGAGAGAGACATCAGACGTGCACACAGAGGGGATGGCCATGGGAGGACATGGTGAGAAGGCGGCCATCTGCAAGCCAAAGAGAGGCCTTGGAAGAAATCAAACCTTGATCTCGGACTCCTAGCCTCCAGAACTGTGAGAAAATATATCCCTGTTGTTTAGGCCACGTAGTGTGTGGTACTTTGTTATGGTAGCCCTACAAACTAATATAGAGGTCTTGCGTTCTTACCTTGGAGGAATAGATGGCTGTGGGATTTTGGGAACGCACCAAAGTGACATAGAACTCTTCTGGTATCTCAGTGACAGTTGGGATTTTGTAGTCATCTGGACTTCTAGAGTAGAGCACACCTTCTGGGGAATATTTCAGTTCCTCTATGGTATAGAATCCCATGCCTTGGATAAATGCTCCTTCAATCTACAGGCAAGAATTTCGCAGTTCGTAAGTATATGATATTGATTGAATAAATATTCCAATGTGACTGAAAATGGTGC
Organism: Ursus americanus; assembly: GCF_024610735.1. NCBI lineage: Eukaryota > Metazoa > Chordata > Mammalia > Carnivora > Ursidae > Ursus > Ursus americanus. Next base: position 74,266,426 of record NC_142127.1, on the reverse strand, counting down.
TCCGAACTGTAATGAGTCATTCTTGACAGCCTGGGGTGGACTTACAAAGGGTCCTGCAGGGTCTGGTGCTTGCCATCCTGCCTGGCCTCATCCCTAGGTCTTCTTGCCCAGGTGACCCACTTGCCAGGTACCAGACACTTGACAAGTTCCGGGTAATTCTCAAGCCCACCAGATTTCATTCAGACCTTCAAGTCTTTGTATTGCAGTTTCTCCTGACTCTCTTCACTGCTCCCTACCTCAGGTTGTCCCCCTGGAGAATTCCTATTTATTCTTCAAGTTCCTGCCTATTTGGAGCCTTTTGGATCCTCCTACCACCTCCTGGGTGGATTTAGAAACTACTTCCTCCAGTAGTTTCTTGAACACATTCCCCCATCATGGTGGCTCTCGGAGGGTATTTTCCTTGTTCACATATTCCATCTTGCTCTTTCTCATGTTTATGAGCATTTTGAGGCCTTGGCCTTCTTGTTTTCTGTTACTAGCACGGGGCCTGGTACATAGGTTCTTAATAAATGTCTGTTGAATTAGATGAAAAAGAAGCTAACATTAAAGGAACATGAACTAGAATAAATGGAACACTGTAGGTTATTATAATATCTGGATTTCTTTACTTCCCTTTATAAATTACCATGTAGAGTAGATAATGTTAAACAAGATGGGATTGAAAAAACTTTTATTAAATTAAATATTTTTTATTAAAAGTCATGATGAGTTCTATTTACAAACTAATATGCCCTAGGGAATAGGTTTAAGGGTTGTCTGCCTGGAGGTTAAAGAATTGAGGGAGAGTCACAGTTTGCATTTTATTGGAAATGTAAAATTAAGGAATAAGGTATACAAATCTGAATTCTGTATTTGGATACTTCCAAATGCTTATCCCTAAAGGAAAAGATCGAGGTCAAGAGATCAAGTCTAACATACTTCTAGTTTTCTTTCCTTTTCCAATGAGACAAATGTAGGGTTTTCTGGATCATGGCATCTCCCTTTCTGCCTTTGCTTAAACAATAAAGAGGCAGAAAGGAGCTGGGAGGAGGGATAGGAAAGGGAAGGGGAGGCGAGGACTGGGTGAGCTGTGGTTCTCAAACTTTACAGGCTTAAGATGAATTTCAGGTGCAGGCTAAACGTGCCAGTTTCTGTCTCAGCCCAGCAAAGTTAAGATGGAACAAGTTTAAGCCTGGACTGAATTCCTGGGTTCAGGAATCCATGTTTCCAATAAACACTTATAAATACTTCTGTTGCAGAGTCTGAGAACCACATTTTGAGAAGCACAGAGGGATCAATAAAATTGTTCCTTATAAAGCCCAATGGCTAACCCAGATAAACCAATCTCTTAGGGTGCTGGGAAGCTGTTGGCAGTCGAAAGTACCATGGGTCTGTCAGGTGTGATGCCAAGCTTCTCCACTGCTCCAGCATGCTACTCAGGTGGACCCCAGGGACCAGCTGCCCTGCCTCACCTGGGGGGTGGTTAGTAGGTCTGGGTGGGCTCATGTGGCCCCTCCACTGGCTCCACCTTCAGTAACAAGACTAGAAAAAAGCAAAGCTACACCAACAGCTGGAAATATTTTAACTCAAAGTTTAAAAAGACTTTCGGTGCATTAATTTTATTGTTTGTGAGATCAAAATCAGAATTAAATTCTGCAGGAGGCTAAAAATTATGTTTATCTTTTTCTTTCATATTTCCTTAAATTGCAGTCTGTTTAAATTTAATATGAATCCTAATGTAACTTCATTATTTTGTATTTATATAGTGTTCCCTCATTATGAACATATTAATTTTCATGAAAAAAAATTAGAAGGCACGGAGAATTATAAAGCAGGATAAGCCACACATATTCCTGCCATACAGAGACAATGATTGTTAACTTTTTCTTGAATTTTTGTCCAATATTTTATCTATTTGTGTGTGTGTGTGCGTGTGTAAAATATATAATATATATTGCCGAGTACTTGCACCAGGTATAAACAACATTTGGAGGATTCTGGGAAATACTTTTCTGAATGGAACTGACCAAAAGTTCCTGTGGTCAGAGGGTCCTGGTATTACGCACCTGTCCAATGTCCAGGGCTGGGTTTATGCTGAAAGCAGCATCCATGAAGATGTCAGTTCTAAGGAGCTGTTACAAGAGAAAATATATAGTGGAAAATATGATTTATTTAAAATAGATCTTTACTAAAATTATATATCTGTCCCTGGTTCTTCCAGCTGGAGGACCAAGTTGATTGTCATGAACAACACGGAAAACACGTCAATGTTTGTGTTTACACTACGCAGATGGTGAACACAAATGTTGCTCTTTACCTTATGAGCCCCAGTCAGACAGTCAACTTCAACCTCAGAACAGGATGCTCCATAAACATAATATGGATAGGGGTCACCTTTCTCCTTCTCCCAGTCCATATACGTCTGGTAGCCTCTGAGAAGAGAAACCAGCAGTGAAAAGGAAGGGCCCTTTCCCCAGTGGTGGTCTCATCGCTCACTGTACTGTGGGGCCTGGAGATGAACGGAGCACCCTCCCCATGGCTGCCGTCCTCCCTCCCCTTCTTCGGCAAGGGGTGTGTGTGATCAGAATCGTAGTAGTTGCAGCGCAGACGCGGGGAGAAGCCCCACTGATGTCTGACCCCTACCCTCCGGAGGGCAGTTACTGGACTGGGTCCGAGTGTGTGTAAATAGCTGCGGGTCCCTCCTGGTGGAGTCCCTAGGCCTCCCCACCATGACCCAGGCCTGAGGGTGACAGTGGGGACCCGGCAGAGCTCCCGGGCTCTCCGGGCATCTGTTCAGACTGATGAGTGCACACCATCTCTGCCCAGCTGTAATCTAACCCAAAGTAAAAATGTCCTTTACTTGAAATATCCAGTAGTTGAGAGACTGATGGATTCTTCAAAGGCTTTTGCAATCTGGAAGAGATGATAGGTTACCAAAGAAATATAAATTTAGGGAAAGTAATGAAAAATACCTTTCCTCTCTTGTTTGGAGCAAGCTTACTACTTGTATTCACCTCAGTCGAGATGTACACCTTGTACAAGGCACGGGTCATGCTTTTCAAGAGGGATGTACAGGGGCAGCTGCTAGCTATGCTCTGAGGCCCTCTATTTTTTGGGTTGCACAGTGTAGAGTTTATTATTTTTTAACGCTTTTTGGGTTTTTAAATTAAAGAGGGGGCTAGACCATACTCGTGTACTTTTGTATCTACACAGTTATGTACATATACACACGTGTTTATATGTGTATGTGTGTCTGTATACGTATGTACTTTTACTCTGCTTTTTTCCCAAATAATCTGACGGACTGTCCCAGTATATTAAGTCAGCTTCCTTACTGGATTAACCTGGGTGGGGCTGGGAATAAGAATACTAAAGATAATAATAATAGTAATAATAATAATAACTATTATTATTATTAAAAATAGAGTAATCCTTTGATAGTAGGACTGCTATTATCTCTGCTGCTCTGGTGAGAAAACCAAGGTCCTGAGGCACTGAAGGTGAAACTTGTCTCCCAGAGCCAGTAGTGACAGAGCAGGGTTGTAACCCTAATGTGTGTTTTACTTTAGAGCCCATGCTGTTATCATTCTTTGTGAGAGATCAGGCTCTGAAATAAAGTCAAGTTTCAGTGAATCCAGACATTGCTTTTGCTTTTTTGGAAAAGCTGAAGTAAATGTTAATAAATGCTTTGTTTCTTGAATGGGCACCACCCATCAGCCCAGGCACTTAGGGCCATCGCCCAACTGGACATATCTGCCTTTTCCTGGCAGAGATAATAGAACACTCACCCAGTCCTCCCATCTTCCTTCAGGGTTTTTCCTGATGATTGGCTGAAGACGGGCCATAAGAATTTGGCAGGCATTCTAAAAATAAATATTTGAAATGACATCAGAAATTAAAGCACAGGAAATAGCAAAATGTTAAGTACTCAAATCAATTCAAATGGAATCTGTCAGTTTTGTGAACCTGCTTGCTAGTCCTCTAGGCAGGGTTTCTTAAAGTTGAGTAATGTAGGGAACCCCTCTGAAGGAAACAAATATTCTTATGGATCCTGCCGTGTTGACATCCATTATTTTTATTATAATGCTGTTTTAATACATGCTAATATAAAGCTAGTTGAGTCTCCTTAGAGTTATAGCTCTTTTGTACCTTTAAAGCAAAAATAAAATGACAAAGCACACAAACCAATCTACACACCAACAAAATTCAAAATAACAACATTAGTTTAGTTGGTTGATGATGTTGTTTCTCTGAAGCTAAATTGCTGCCTGGAAAGTGGCCATCTTGGCTGCTCTCGCCCACGTGCAGTGGAGTTGAGTGTGCCTGCTCCGTGCCAGCTGACAGAGCAATTTTCTCTCCATTCTTCTTATGTAAATTACCACTAGATTTTCATCTGCACTTTATACCTTGCCATCAGCGGCTCTTCACTGGGCAAGAAAAAACAGCTTTGACCTAGGAAGTCCATCTGTGCTGTTTTCTTGTTGCCTTGACACAAAGTATACTTCTTGGTCCCAAATGTGAGGTCAGAGGTCTCATGGCAACACGTCACTTATAAAGTGGTCATTCTGATGATGCCAAATGTGCTTTTCAAATTTTCAAAACATTATCAGTGAAACGAAAATAAGAAGGATCGAGGTGAAATCTTAGACCCTTGAGATTACACCTGCTGACTCCTTGTGTCAGTGGGCTCCAACTTGGCCTCCACCCTTAATTCAAACATGAATCTCTTCATGTCTGCCCTTACGTACTCATCACAGCCTCAGATCACCTCTCATGCCCCCTCTTAGTTTCTGCTCCTTCTTTTCTATCATCCCCTCTTTGGGAAGTGGTTTCTGGCTTCTCATGTGTTAGGGAGTTCCTTGGTTTTTTCTTTTTTAAAAAATTTATTTATTTTAAAGAGAAACAGAGAGAGCATGTGAGGGGAGGGGCAGAGGGAAAGAGAATCCTGAAGCAGACTCCCCACTGAGCAGGGAGCCTGACACGGGCCTCGATCCCAGGACCCTAAGATCATGACCAGAGCCAAGACTCAGCCTCCTAATCGACTGAGCCACCCAGGCACCCCAGAGATCCTTGTTTTCATAAATCTCTTTGCTGATTCATTCAGCTTTCAATCACCGACCTTCTTACAAATGGGTGCATTTCAAAAGAGGGTCACATCCAAGGCAAACCTAGGTCACAGGGTTCCTGCCTGCCCAAATATCAGGTATTTTTCTCCTAATTGTGTCCTGACCTTATACTCCTACACATAACTTTACACTCAGCAGTCTGACTGTCTTCTCTTTAAGAGAGTGAGATATTGCAGAGAACAATTTCATTCTTTTGTGACGTCCCGAACTCCTTTCTTTGTATGGAGAATTCTCTCATCTTATGTCCCTTGGTAGGGTCACCTCCCTCTACTGAAGTTCTAAATGCCAGATACAAATTTTCCAGTTTTTACATTACAGAAAAATTTAAAATACATAAAAGTAAGATAATGCACTAGCCCCCCTTATCCAGCTTCAAGAATAAACATTTACACCCTGATCTTACCCATCTACTGTCTTTCTTACTTCTTCTACCTTGCTCCCTTTTGCTTTCTCTGCTCCAGTCCCCCAGGCCTGCTGCAGCTTCTCAAGCATAGTAAGCTAGCTCCCTCTGCTCCCAAATACCTGCATGGCTTCTTTTCTTGCTGTGTTCACAACCTGGCTCAAGGACTGACTGACTGATTGACTGCTTGAATGTAAGCTCTATGAGATCAGGCTCTTTGGACTTAGTCCTGTTTCACTTAGTGCTTTACCTACCCTTAGTGCTTATACTACTTAGCACATGGTAGGCCCTCAGTAAATGTTCGTTAAATCAATATGGAATCAACAAAATAAGTGTGAAGAAGTCACACAAATTTATGACTTTTTATGATGATTTTTCATTATAAAATATAAAAATATTTCTAAAAACACTGTTTCCTTTTTTTAATCTTTTTTTTAAAATTTTTAAAGTATGTCTGCTTTATCAATGCCTGAGACTATGCCTAGCCATGCATTGGGTGTCTTTGTGCCACCTGTGTTTGCAAGACAACTAGAATCTAGATAAAAGGTGAAAAATGGACTCAGTCACCTACGTGTTTTAACCAAATTAGAATCTCCCAGACTGTTTTTCTTGGGTGCTGATTCTATAGATATTAGGAGGGGTTTTATTAATGAAAATGTTTTCATGGTTAAGCAAGCTTGGGAAAAACAGTGAAACAAAGTTAAAGAGGTTTCTATACTGCAGGAGTTGTCAGAGCATTTATTATGATAATATGTATCATAAGTCTCTATGAGCGGGATGTAGTATGCAACATTTTCCAAACTTGTTGACTACAGAATCCTTTTTTTCCACTGAGAGCGTCATGGGACCACTGTTCCAAGGAACATACTTTGGGAATCACGGTTCACATGATATATGGGCATATTCAACAGGCTGAAATTTTCTCTTTAAATCAAGGTGTTTGTCTTTCGTGGGTCCCTAATGGTCAATCAGTGGTTTTCTGGAGGTTGGAGGGTGGGGAGAAGGGAGGTGGTGGTGGTGGCTTTGTTGCATGATCTCTGCAAGCCACCCAATGATTCTACGAGATGGGTGGTAGTTAGGTGAAATTTTACAGAAGAGGAAACTGATCCTTAGAGAGGTAAAAGACAGGTCAACCCCTTCCTGGAATGAGGATGTCCTGTTAGTGATGCACTTACTCTGCACTTCTCCGGTGTGCTGGGGTGAGGTCAGGGAGAGATTCTCTCATCTAACACAAAGGGAGGTTGCTGAAGGTTGCAGGTTTCATATGCAACCAAACATTAATTATGAAAAACAGCCCAGGACAGCAGAAAGAGCACCAGATGGGAGCCCCAGAAAACTGGACTTGGAGTCTTGGCTCTGCAGGTAATTAGCTGAATGTTCTGCAATCAGCCACTTGACTTCTCTTGGACTGTTTCATCTTCCATAAAAGAAGGGGTGGGACAAGGTCTCCTCCAGCACTATCACTGAGTAACTGAGAACTGAAAGACAGGCACCTGTACAGCCTTCCCGTTGATGTCTGCTCCCATCGACGCCGCCGTGAAGCTAGCATTGGGCACTGTGATGGTGCTTGTTTCAGACAGGTGTATATATGACTGGGGGATGTTCAGTTCTCGACTAGCCACCTGTCAGAAGCAGAAGAAGAATATTCTTTGTTCATCGACTTTAAGCATTCCCCCCAAATTAAAAACATTTTAATTCTTGTTTTGAACGGAATATAAAACCTGACTGTCCTATTGGCACAAACATTTAAGACAGCATCTTAATATTCTCTGTTCATTGACTTTAAGCATTCCCCCCAAATTAAAAACATTTTAATTCTTGTTTTGAACGGAATATAAAACCTGACTGTCCTATTGGCACAAACCTATAAGACAGGGTTTCATATGTAGATTATGAGTTTGCAGCAACCAAAGAAACTTTTTGCGCTTGCTTTTATACCAGTTTCATAAGGAGCCATACGGCAGTATGGTCACTCTGGGACATGTAGTTTAGTAGGACACATGCAGTAGGCAAGGCTGAGGCCTGATCTTACTGTTTGACCTTCATCTTCTGTGATTTACAGATAATTTAGCAGATTATGGTTCTTTTGTGGGACATTTTGCAGGCATAAGGATTTTGTTGTAAAGAAGCAAGATACGTTAAAAGAAGGCCCTGTGGATTTTTGTAATTTCCTAATTCCAAGCACTCTATTAAATAATATTATTTCCTGAAGGAAAGTGTCTTCTCCCTATTTCTCATTGGGTGAGCAGCTTTGTCTCCTCCCCCCGCCCCATACACACATACCTGCTCCCACAATTTGATTCAGGTATCATATTCAACACATTCTTATTTAATATTAAAAAAAGAAGGACAAATTTCCTATTGCAAATAATCTCTTGCTCTTTAATAAGTATTAGAAACACTTCTTTGAATTAGTACACGGAATGGCCAGTCATGTGGAGTTCCTAAGTAGATTGTGAATTCTATGAACATAATTTCTCATCCTTTTAAACACATCAATTTTTAATTGAAGATCTGAATTAACACTGTATTGCTTTGAGCAGGTGCCACAAAGCTGAAAAGTATTTTATCTTTGAAAACCAGAATCACACTTGTCAGAAGACCTGATTCTTTTTGTTCAGGAAGAATAATATCACATATTTCCTCGGTTCCAACACTCACTTCCTTCACCCCCCTACAGTCTGCATTCCTGAAATCAAGATGAGTCTTATAGTTGATCCGTGCATGTAGCGTGATGGTATTTCTCCTGCTCAACAGGAAAAAGGCTGCTAAACTGACTGTAAGGTGCTATACTTTGTTACAGTGGAGATGATGGGCACTTATCTCACCTGAATCATTTTGGTGTGAAGACCTTGTCCCATTTCACAGCCACCATGAGTCACCAGGACGGAGCCATCAAGGTAGATATGGACTAGAGCAGCTGCCTGGGGGAAATAATTACACAGTTTGGAAAATAACAAGGCCAAATGTTGCTGAGAGTTTAGCTGAGGTTGCCAGATGAACGGTTTTGCTTGATTGAGCCCATCTCTCACTGTTTATACTGGAGAAGAAAGCCTTCACAGGTAGCGACAAACAACCCCTGTCAATAAACCCCAGACTTGAAAGCCATCAATGTCAATGTATGAATGGTGGCTCATCTCCCCTCCTACCAGTCTCTGGCCTTCTGGGGCCTTGTGTGATTGCTTTGAGGCCACTCCAAAGCCCCACCTTGTACGATAGTTTATTATTCTTCTCTCCAAAACAGGGAAATTAATTTTAAAGCAAATAGAACCTGTATGAGTAAATTTCCAGGCACAAACTGCCTTGGAAACTAGAGGAGCTGGAAGAACCTTGAGATGTTTTAATGGTTTCCAAATGCTGCTGACATTCAGGATCATGGTAGGGAAAAGGATGGGTCTCATTCTGGAAATTCCAACTTAGTAGAAGTTTGGAGGTAGAGCCTAAGCACCCATTTTTTAAACTCCCAGGTGATTTTGAAGATTGGCCAGGTTTGGGATCCACCGATTTTGTCCAAATTTTCACTTTGCACATGGGGGAGTAGAAGCCTGGGGAGGAGGAGAATGGCCAAACCCAGGTGCTTAGCTTGTGGCAGAGTCAGGACTGGAACCGACAACTCCTAAACCTAAGCCCAGTGTCCTCCACACCTATGCCAGGCTGTCTCCTTCAAACTCACTGCTGCTGTCTTTCTCTGGGGCTGACTCTTCCAGTGGAAGAATCCACAGCCTGTGCAAGTGGCTCCAGGGACCAGGCCATAGGAGGAAGGAGGCTGGTCTACGTTAGGTGGTTTGCAAGTTGCTGGAATTTTTCTTTACAGCAATTCCTCTCTCATGCTAGTGCATGTGGCCCAGCACCCTGCAGGTGCCCCCTTGGGACCTCGACCCCTGTGCTGATGCCCATGCCCCTGCTACCAAGCATGGAAAATATCAACTAATTTAGCTATGCTGGTCTCCTGAGTCTGAGGCTGTATCTCAGGGCTGTCACGTTCTCTACAAGAACTTTTAAACTTTGTGTTTTCGCCTAATGATAATCTAACAAGAGTAATAGATAACCACTTAACAGTGGGTATTGCCACATGCTTTCAGAGCCCATGTTAGATTTTATGTTGATGATTGTACAACCACCAAGTAGGGCTATTTTAATTAATGGGGCATATTAGAGGCAAGAGGTGGGACAGTGAGTCAGCACACCGTACGTAGGCATTTAGGACAAAGATTTCAAAATGCCTTGTACAGCAGCAACAGCCGGCACTACCACCATTTTGTGAGCAAGCACTTAGTTTTAAAGAAGCCACATCTTCTACTATGTTAAGTTAATGTTATTATTTTCTTACTGGCATTTGTGATACTATTTTTATTTAATTTCCAATTTTGTTTGTATTTTATAAAGACATAAGAGCTAGAAGAAGCTTATTCCTTGTTTTGAGGTTATTCACAGTTAAATAACATCAAAATAAGTAATTTAAGTGATCACAGAGTCCACAGAAGCTTTCCTTTAAAGGGGGTCTGTGTGTTATTCTAGCTTGAGAAGCACCCCCGGGGGAAAGACAGCAGCGGCTCCAAGCCGTGCAGTGCTCCTGGCCTTCCCCTCTCGCCCTCTCATTTTGCTTTCTGCCTTGTTAGTGGACGCCAAGGAAGGGTGTGTATGGAAGATAATCTGGTGAGAGGCATTCATACCATGAAGGGGGCCTGTATTCTTTCCTTGGCATAGGTTTGTTAAGGGGACATTTCAGATGGGGATAGAAGCAAAAAATAAGACAGAATCAGAAGCAGAGCCCCATGAAACACTGTTCAAGGTGAAACCTAAAACAAGGCACAGCAGTCACGGAGCTTTCACATAGTAACCCCAAGTTCCTGCGTGAATGGGGTGGCTCTGTCTGTTCTCGTGTGTTTTTGAAAGCTCTGTCTTCAGATGACCCCACTGCTGCCACTAAGAATTTAGGAAAGAGAGAAAGAGATCCTCTTATTTCTCCCAATTCTCTCATGGATTTGAAATTAGACCTCATTCCCCAATGCTCGTGTTTGGGGCCCTGCCCAAGGTCAGACCCCTCAAACTAGACTTTACCCATTGATCACTCCGAGTCCCTGCTACCGTGTCACACCTGATCTGCCCTGATACCTGTGGTCTCCCACGCTTGCCTAAACCTGCTTTGTTCCCTGCTGTAGGAATCGCCCCGCTTTCTTCTTTCCCCGCAGGAGGCCATCCCTAGTTGCAAAGATTGCCATTTTCAGACAGCCAGTCATGTGGAAAGGGCTTCTGGTGAGAAGACAGACACCTCTCTCAACCTCACCTGATTGTAGTAGGCCACAGGGAACCCAACGGTAAATTTCATGGGGACCACGGCAAGCCCCCTCTTCTTCCAGTAGTTCTTTTTGTTAAATTCCTCTGCAGCCAGTTTCCTAGCAGAGAATGAAGATTTCTCCAGACATTCTTTCCAGCATCTTCGCAATGGCTCTGGATTAAATGTCTGCTTGTAGGCTGTTGTGCTAATTCTCTTATACATGTTTATTTCTTTAACCTGAAAGACAATAAAATGGATTTTAAGGACATATCCTTACTCCATTAGTGGGGCATGGGTTTTTGCTATATACCTGATATGAAGAAAGTCTTTCTAAAAAAGGAAACCATTTAAATGTCTGTAAATATGCAAGTGCAAGAGTACATGTAAAAACATCACAGTAACAGCAATAACCACAATAACAGCAGAAACTACTGGTGAACACTTCATCTGCTCCAGGCTGTAGGCTAAGTGTCTTATCTCAGTTAACTTCACCATGACCCTGAGAAATAGCAGGTACCAACTATTATGAACCCTGCCACAAATTTTGTTAGTGGTGAGACAAAATTCTCCCCACTCAAAATTATTCTACCCCTACACAACATTTCCTTATTCTTAACTGTTCAAATTAGCTCCTTAACATCTGCAGCCATGGTAGAATGTCTGCACAAATGGCAATCATTTCATTCTCCGTGTTCATGCTCTTAGGTGGCTTCGCCCTCACTCTGGGATTGGCCATGTGACTTGCTTTGGCCCATGGGACAATATAGACCAATACAGACCAACACAGGCAGACACTTGAGGGCTTGCCACACTCCTGCCACTCTTGGGAAGTCTGTGATCACCACCACGAGAACTAACTTGGGCTAGTCTACTGGAGGATGAGACTCTGGAGGTGAAGTGGACATGACCCTTCTCAGCTGAGATGTCCCCCAGACTAATTGGCCCAGTGACCACCAGGCACATAAACGAAGCTGTCTTAGACCATAAAACTCCAGTTGAGCTGGCTCAGACCAGAAGAGCTACCTAGCTGATCCTGAGAACCAGAAGAAATACTTTCTGTTATTTTAGTCCATTTAATTTTGTGGTTGACTTGTTTTATACCAAAAGCTAACTAATACACAGATGGTGTACTTTATTTCTTTGAATCTACTTAGAAGCTGATATAATGCTATATGTACGCACTCAAGATATATCTGAACCAATGCTGTTTTGTTAGGGGGTGCTGACTTATTACCTCTTCAGGGGATAAGTTACATTGCGATGCCACAGCAGCCATGTAAGCTTCTGCCACCACTGCAGCCTCAGGGAAGCCATATCCTCGGAAGGCTGTGTTGGATGGCAAATTTGTTTTGCAGGGCCTACCCCGGCACCGGAAATTAGGAATATAATATGCATTGTCAGATTTCAGCACGATGAACTCTGTTACCTGAATTAAAGCAAAACAAAACAACACTTCACATCTATCAAATATTCAAAACCACTTAACCAAATTTTTTCTCTAACTAGAACCCTTCATAGAATTTATCTACTTTGCATGACAAATATTCATGCCAATAAAGTGTGACACATACAGCTCAACTGGTAGCCTCTGGGAAAGGCATATTTCTTACCGACTCAGACTCATCAGGAGTGCATCCACCGTTGATATAATATTCAACATCAGCAGCTTTGATCACACCGTTGTTCATGAATCCAATCTACAAAGTGATATAAGTAAAACCACTTTCTCGATACAACCATGTCAGTACACAAACACATGTAATCACAGTTGTCAGTCTACCTAACTTATGAAAATGGTTTGACGTAATAGTCACCAGAGGGACACTGAGGCTGATGCCCAAGTTGACTAGGATTCCAAGAAAGTTCTGGTCAGTTGTAGGCAGCATCCAAATATTCCTCTCCTGTCGGTTGGTTGGTTATCACTGAACAATGTTTTAGGCAATTTCCTAAAATTTTTGATCTCACTCACTTTGTATTTTCCGAGGAGTGGGTGGCGGCCAGCAGTTATCAGCATGTCATCACCACGCTCTAGAATAAACCGGATTGGGCGGCCAGTCCTATAGGAAATGACTCTATTAATATGCTGGATGCTTTATAAATTGTAGAAACAAAGAGATGGGGAAGGGGGCTTGAAATAATCAGGCTTAGTGGTTTTCAGGGGGGAAGTCACATGCTTTAAACAACATTTCAGAAGTTTGTGGGGGACATTAAAATAAACATGGTTCCTATTATTATCCTGGTTTTATCATGACTGAGAATTTATATATTGAAATGCTACATTATTTCATTTTAAGTTACTTTCATTTAAAATTTTTTATATAACATTAGGGGATTGTATGATTATTTTGCAATTATGTGTATAAGTAGGTTATATTGTTATGAACTTTACTTTGGGATATTAAAAGGGGCATTAAAATAACTGCCACGGGGGATTTTGAGGCTGGAAAGGTTGAGAACCAATGCTCTGTTGAGCTCAGGCCCCTTTTCATTCAGCTCCCTGTTCATAAAATGTCCATTGAGGACTCTGGCTTCTGAAGGAATGTTCCTGGTGCCTGCACACCCATTTGTATAAGACAGCCTTTTCCATTGTTGGAAAGTGCCAATGACCTAAGGCATTCACAGTTTTTCCTTTTGTAGCAGTAGCCTAGGATAAATTAAGTTTGTCTTGAATATTTGGAGAGGTTTAGTAGTTATAAGGTTCACAAAAGTCACAGCTATTCCTGTGTCTGGTTATTCCATTTGGATGATGGAGAGGCTAAGTGAACATTCCCAGGAGCAGCAGACATTGGTTCTTCTCATGACAAAACCTGTCTCTTGTAAGATTAGGGTTTTGACCCTTCTTCCACGCAGGCAAGCTGAGCTTGATTTATTTTAACAATTTAAAACATAAATATTTTAAAGTTTTAAAGTCAATGAAAAGTAATACGTGGTTACATCTCAGTCAAGACACACAGTGATTACATCTATTTTACCCTATAATCTTACAAGACAGGTAGATATTATTTTCACCAGTTTATGGGTGAAGAAACTGAGGTGGCTTGTCAAGGTGACCTTGTGAGTGAGTGGCAGTTCAAGAGCAGGGTTAGAACACAGATCCTCTGGTTCCGGTCCAGTGTTCCTCCGCCCACATGCTAAGTCCACCCTTTGGAGATGAAAGGCTGTGACCCGCGGGATGGAGGCTGGGGCGCACAACCGGAAGGACACGATGGTCTCTGCACCGTCAGGAGCAGCTGCTACCGCGAATCTTACTTGTTGGCGGCCACGGCACCAATGGCTCCTAGCAGAGCAGGCTTGGTCACTTTTCCCCCAAATCCTCCTCCAATTCTTTTCACGTGGCAGGCGATCCTACTCCTTGGAATGTTTAATGCTGCAGCCACAAATTCCTGCAAGAGGTAAGTCCCCGAAGCCACATAAGTGCAATTTGATAGTTTATTTCCTCACCCGTACACTTCCTGTCTGCCTAGTCAAACCCGTAATTCAACAAATAGAACATTTATTTAGTTCTAAGTATGGAACATACTTAGTTCCATAACTTAGAATATTTAGAGCTGTGCAGCCATCACCATAATCTAATTTTAGAACATTTAAGCAACCCCAAAGAAACCCTGGATCTACTGAGCAGTCACTCCTTACCTTTCTCTGGCTTCCCTAGCACTAGGCAACTACTGATCTAGTTTTTGTCTCCATAGATTCACCTGTTTGAAACATTTCATATAAACGTAATCATACAATATGTGATCTTTTGTGACTGGCTTCTTTCACTTGGCATAATGTTTTCAAGGTTTTTGAAAGCATGTTGTCCATGTTGTAGCATGTAACAGTACTTCATTCCTTTACGGCGGAATAATATTCCACTGTACGGATATACCGTCTTTGTTTACCCATTCATCAATTGGTGGGCATTTGGATTGTTTCTACTTTGTAAACAATGCTGTTATGAACACTCACATATAAATTTTTGTGTGGGCAGATGACTTCAATTCTCTCAGGTAGATACCTAGTCATGGAAATGTTGGGTTTATGTAGTCACTATCTTTAATATCCTTAGAAACTGCCATGCTATTTTCCAGGCTGTGCCATTTTTCATGCGTATCAGCAATGTATGAAGGGCTGTGAGTACCCTGTACCCTAGTTACCCCTGGGAAATGCCTCATGAAGTTAACTAATTATACCTTAGAAGGTATTGATGATAGACAGCAATGATAACCTGGGGCATGCATTTTATCCATTTTGGAGCTCAGACCTGCATACTCTCTGTCAAAAGAGAGCTCACAGGTGATCTTTATCACCTCTCTCAATTTATAGAAAAAGATACTGGTGCCCGGCAACTTGTGGGAGATTACGTAGGTTTTTCAGGGCAAAACCATAACTCCTCACTCCTCTGCTGTCCACTTCAAAACTTGTAACCATGGAGGCCACAGCCACATCCCAGCTCAACATCAGTTCCCTCAGACTTTCATTTTGCCTTGAATAGTAGCTTCCTCCTCCCACTGAGCCTATCTACCCCTGCAGGACCCCAAGGTACCAACTCACTTTGCTCTACCAGGAAGCCCTCAGCTTTTGCTTTTCCCCTCAGTAGTGCTTGTCATTACTCCTCCTCTCAGTATAACTGTTTAAGTATCCCCCTGTGCCAGACACTATTCTAGACCCAACATCTCCACATCTCAGAAGAGGGGAGTGTCAGAGGATTTCCTTTACTTGCCTGGGTGCAGCAATGCCTTTTATCTCAACCACTGGAATAGGACTGGAAATCACCTGCTACTGCATGAAAACGCAATCGCTTTACACGTGCCTCACCAATACATACAAACACTGAGACAGGGAAGCGACAGGAGTGAACCACAAAGGGAAATTTAAATATAATAAGAAGGCTTTGACCTCCCTGACATTAGGTTTATACTATCACAGTTGTTTTAAGGGTAAGATTTATCTTACCTATGTTTTGGAAGGTAGCAAAATTTTCATTTCTCTTTGAAACGTCTGCCCTTTAAGGGAAATATGTGCCCCATTTTCTCCATTCTGGACTGTAGCTTATGTCAAATATACAGAGAGTTTGAGTTACAGGAGTCGAAGGAATCCAAAGTCCCCTAGAGCAGAGTGCTTGGTTGTAGGGCCCTACAGCACACCACATCTGGAGTCCCATTTTCCAAAAATATCCTGTTACCTGCGCATGGCTTGGAAACTGTGTTCCAAGGTATAGGACCATTTCTTTATCTTCCTGTTTTGGGATAGCCAGGATAGTTTGCGTTTCCATGTAGAAATGTTCCTGCCCTTCTACATGGGCCTCACCTATAAGGTATAAACACAGGACAGTGCTTACGTGAAAGTCCCAAACTGGGGGCTCTCAGTGTATTTGGTTTATGAGGAGCAGGTTGCTTTATTAGCTTATGGAGAGCTGGAATTTATATCATTTGGTTAAACCACTTTTTTTCTAATTAAGACTTGTGTACAACCAGCTATATGATCCTGGGTCATTCACTTCCTCTCACTTGGCCTCAGTTGCCTCATCTGTCCAATGGGGTGGTGAGATCTGTGATGTGCTGGACTTGAGCATACGACTAACCTAGCTACATATGCAGGCACCATCATCTCTTTGGTGAATTTGGCCGTTATTAAACCCTCATTTCGTCCTCTGTAAAATGGAAAGAGGGGAGGGTAATAACAGTATGTACCTCAGTCCAGTGATGTCAGGATTACTGAGTCACAGATCAGTGGTTCGTGAAAGGACACAAAGGTTTAAAATGGCAGAGCTGAGGTTGTTTCTTTCCCTAAAACCAGCCTGCTCCTGCTGGTTTAGCTGAGATTTTTGGCTTGCTCAGTATATCCTTATCATTTTCTAGGTTATACCAGAAGAGGCATTTGGCCCTACTTTCAGCATTTGGAAGGCATTTTTACTTTAAAATAAAATAAAAAACTAAATACTTCACTATTTTTGCTTTAAATTTATGTCAACATAATTCAGCTAAGAATAACAACAACAACAAAAATTAGCCAAAAGATTCCTGTGCTGTTAAAATAAGTGAGAAGTTATTTTTGCCAAGAGTCAAAGGATTTCTTGACATTATCTCTTTGGACAACAAAAGGTGAGTCATGCAGAAAGGTCCCCCTCCCCCCCAAAAAAAACTCTCTTCCAGGTTTTCATAAAAGATTAAAAGCTTGCAGAACTCTCTATTCCAACTCTTTAGAAGGGGGTAATAGATTCTGTGAAAATTACTATTTTCTTTTACCCAAGACTGGAAGTAATTCTCCTTAAAGAACTGTGCTTCTCAATCTTGAAAACACCTTAGGATCATCTGGGAAGCTTTTAGATAAATACTGATGCTCTCGTCCTGTACTCAAAGTTCTGATTTCATTGGTATGGGGTGGGATCTGGGTATTGGTACTAAAAAAAAAAAAAAAAAAAATCAGGGCGCCTGGGTGGCTTAGTCAGTTGAGTGTCTGCCTTCAGCTCAGGTCATGATCCCCAGTGTCCTGGGATGAAGCCCTGCATCTGGCTCCCTGCAACTGATGAATTATTGAACACTACATCTGAAACTAATGATGTACTATATGTTGGCTAATTGAATTTAAACAAAAAATTAAAGAACTAAATAAATAAAAGCTAATTGTGTTTTTATATACTAGACACAAACAAGTAGAAAATTAAATAAAAATAAATGTCATTAGAACAGCATCATAAAGCACCAAATACTAGGTATAAATATTAAGAAGGATGCGCTCTGTAGTGAAAACTACAGTTACTGAGAGAAATTAAAGTAAACCTAAATAAAAGGCAGGGTCTATCCTGCTCATGGATTGGAACTTAATACTGTTAAGATTTTCAGTCTCTAGGTTGATATTGTTTCAATGCAATTCCAGTCAAAATCCAAGAAAGTTATTTTTAGTGAAAATTGATGAGCTGATGATAAATGTATATGGAAGTGCAAGAACCTATAATAGCTAAGGTCATATTGAGAATTAGCAAAAGGACATTATACTCTCAGATTACAGAATTTACAATAGAGTGACAGCAATTAAGATAGCGTGGTCTGTTACAAAGATAAACAGATGAATGGAATATAATAAAGAGTTCAGAAATACACATACACATATGTAGACACCTGGAAAACCACAAAAGCTGCACTGCAATTCACTAAAGGAAAAGATAGTTTTTAATAGATGGTGCTGGGTCAACTAGATATCCACTTGAAAAAAACTGAAACTTGACCCCTGCGTCATGCCAGGCAGAAAAATTAATTTGAGATGGATTAGAGACCTCAATGTCAAGGCTAAAACATTTTATCAAGCTTCTAGAAGTAAACATAGAAAAATATCTTCATGACCTTTGGATAGGCAAGAATTTCTTCATGGGCTCAACAACACTGGGCACCATAAAGAAAAGACTGACAAATTGTTCTTCATTAAAATCAAGAACTTTTGTTCATGAAAAAGAATAATGAAGACAGTGAACATGCAGTCTACAGGCTGGGAGAAGATATGTGCAATACTTATAACCAACGAAGAACTTATACCAAAAAACATAGAAACCTCCTATAGACTTGTAAGTAAATTAAGTAATTATTATATTATTAATTATGTTAAAAGTAATTATATATAATTATAGCAATATAATATTAATTATAATTATCACTTTTAATTAGTTAAAAAGCAGGCAAAAGACTTCAACAAATATCCCACCAAAGAGGATCTAAAAATGGCCAATACACATATGAAAAAATTCAATATCATTATCATCAAAGAAATTCAGTGGAAACCACAATGAGATACTACTCCACCAGATTAGATAAAACTAAAAAGACTGATGATAACAACAGAACAATGCAACTCTCATAAGCACTAACAGGAGTACAACTGGAACAAAAATTTTTTTTAATGTTTGGCATTAACTACTAAAGGTAAATATATAAAAACACTATTATTTAGCAATTCTACTCCTGGGTATATTTCAATGGAAATGACTGCTTATGTTCACCAAAAGACATGTACAATATTAAAGAAACTTTATTCATAACATCAAGTTGAAAATAGCTAAATAGTCTATCAACAGTAGAATGGATAAATAAATTGTAGAATTATTTATACAATGGAATACTCCTACACAATGAAAAAGAACTACTGATCTATGCAACCATGTAGGTGAATCTTCCATACAAAATGTTGAATAAAAGAAGTAGGCACAAAGAAAGTTATACTGTAAGATTTAATTTGTATGAAGTTCAAAAGAGGTAAAACTTTTCTGTGTGATAAAGACCTTTGGGAGAGTTATTGATTGAGAGAGGGCAAGAGGAAGCTTTCTGGGCTGCTGGAAGTGTTCTATATATGTATTTCTAAAGATTTTATTTTTAAGTAATCTCTACACCCAATATGGGGCTCGACCTCACAACCCCAAGATCAAGAGTTGTATGCTCTTCCAACCGAGTCAGCCAGGCACCCTGGAAGTGCTCTGTATCTTGATGTGGGTAGTGTTTACATAGATTTGTACAGAGACATAAAATTTCATCAAACTGTAAACTTATTATTTGTGCATTTTAAATCTTGATTTAAAAATCACACTAGGGTTGAGAGCTCTGCCTTGGAGTTTCAGTATTTCTCAAACCAGATAATTGAACTTAGAGTGTTCAACTTCAGAGGAGTTACTTTTCTGGCCTGAGACCACTTACCTTCAATGATTTGATCAACATATTTAAAGGCTTGCTCTACATTTCCTTGCTCGACTTTCTTTTCAATGGAAAAAAATGAATTGTGCTCTAGTGCTTGCTGCAAGTGAAAAACAAACCAAAACAATAAAAAGTTTTGTTTTTTTCACATCCTAATAAGCCATTCATCCCCCATCAAACTGCTATGCTCTTGCTTTATCAGATAGTCACACACCACAACAGACAATCCGAGCAGTGTGGAGAGTCTGCAGAAACTGGGATACCATGGGGTACAGGCAGGGGTGACTCAGTTTTGTTCAGGGCTCTGAGGAAGAGCTGAGGGGGAAACAAGCATATATGAAACAGGGCCTCACCCTCTAGATTGCTGAGGGATGACCTGAGGCAGTTGGGTATTCAGGTGCCAACTTTGTGGTGTGAGTGGGGGCTGGAGTAAGAGGGTAGAGAGAGGCCAAGGAGGAGGCTGGTGGAGCTGCAAATGCTCAGAAATGGCCTTGTCTAGGTGACCTAAATTAGGTGCTGAATTGCATGGAATTAGGACGGTTACAGACAGGAGGCGAAATCATTTGAAGTCAAGGGCACCTCAGAAAGCAATAGTTTGAGGCTGAAAAAAAGCTGAGGGGCCAAAAAGAGAACAAGGCCAGGCTGGCTAGGGAGCAGGTTTTCTATCAAGAAGCAGCTGGATAAGCTTCAAAGGTGAATAGAGGTTGGATTATGAAAGACTTTGAGTTCTATGCTAAGAACCTTATCGAGGGGGGCATGATTGTATAAGAAAAGTGACCTGATGAACACTGAGGCTTAGAAAAGTTAATGTGGTGGGTAGACAGGTTGAAATGGAGTACAAGAGCCTCTTTAAGTGGTTACTGTAGTAAGTCGGACAATAAATGGGGAGGTCTGGGCTGAAGGGTGGGATGGAGGTGAAACTGAGAATGGAAAGAAAGGGGCTGACTTAAAGGCATTTAAAAGATAGCTGGGAAAGACTTGAACTTGGCAACTCTTGGGAAGAACAGAGGAAATCAGAGAATATTGAAGACTGATGCCTACCTGGCTGGGTTTCATATTGCTCATGTACCCACCTATTCATCTCTCCCTCCATCACACGCATTTAATAAGATGGACCAAGTTTAGCGCTTTGCTATAGCACCATGCCCCCATTAATAACAACTAAAACAAAAATAATAGCAAATATTTACTGCATGAATTCCATGTCTCCCAGGTGCTGTTCTAAGCATTTTAATTGGGTTTTCTCATCGAACCCTCACAATGACATTTATGTGGGTGCTTTTATCATTCCCGTTCTACAGCTAAGAAAGTAAGCGGGATTTAAGTAACTTGGCAAAACTTTCATTGCTATTAAGAGGCCTCTAAAAGATGGAGTTAGAATACAAACCTGGGTTTTCTGTCTCAGAGCTTGGAGGAAGTGGGCAGGAGACAGAGTACCCAGGCTGCAATTCAGTAAATGTTACAACTGTTCTGTCTCACAGTGCTCTGGATTTTTCCACTGACTAGTTTTACATGGAAGTCATAAGGACATTCCTCTGGTGTTACTTATTTGTATTCTGAGGACATGCCTTGGCAAGAGGCAATGGGAGAAGAAATGGTCACAGGAAGGAAGGGGAAATCCAGGCAGGGAAATTCTCAGTATTATGTCTCAAGGTGCAGATCGCTAGAGCCTTCACTCTGAAAATATAGATAGCACTTAAAGTGCAGAGTATAGATGGAGCCCAAATTATACTATTTTGTGACTCCACCAGTTGAGTTCTGCCAGAAGTATACTGGCCTAGTCATTCTAGAAGACACAAAATGGCCTGACTACCTCTATTGTGATAATCCTTGGTTGTATGTCTTCATAAGTGATCTTCACTTTTTTAGCCGCCTCTCTTGCATGAGCATAGGTGTCAGCAGCCACAGTGCAGACAATCTGACCCACGCAAATAACCTGCAGAAAAGCCACATGTCGCCATTAGCTAAGACAAGAATCATTAAAAAGGAATTACAGTTCCCACATTCTTACATTTACCCACTGGGTTCTTATGACCAAAAGAAAGATGATTTTTCTACCTACGAGAATAAATTCAAAACACTGGACTGAGTGAGATTTAGAGGGTACAAAAACTGGGTGCAGAACTTAACGACCTGGCTTCTGTCTTTGGGAGCATTCCTCACCATTCCCATATCACACACTTTAATCCGGTCATCCTGAAATTCTGTTGGTTCTTTTAATGTCCTATGATCTATATTGCTTCTATGGTTTTCTCAATTTTTTTTTAAGAAACTGTCTTTGACAGGGCTTATGGCTTATGATCAGAATCTCAAAAGGGTCCACAATTCAAGAGAGAATTTGAGAATCACTGATGTGGAGTCTTTGGTTCCCTGTAAGTATTTGTGATGTGAACATGAATCCATGGATGTTAGAGTCAGAACCAATAGTCATTTTGGTGTTTCTAACTGAGCATTTGAGTAAAAGGCCCCATACAAATCACACACCTCATTCTGTGCATAGAGGACCTCTCCCTGATGGTTATTATCTCCTGGAACGTCCTCTGCTGTTATCACATCAAAAACACCTGGAAGGGCCAGGGCTTCTGAAGCATCAATTGATCTAGGAGGGAAAATTTGAAAGCGCGCATCAAAGTTGCAGGGGTGAGTTCAGGGTACAATATAAATGATTACTCAAACACAGGGAAAAACTATAATGAACCTCATAACTAAATCATGGGACAAAATTCTATGTTGAAAAGTGCCAATGTTTAGCTTGTGTTTGGACTCTTGGCATTAGTTTCTTTCAAAAATTTGCTTAAAAAAGGACTGCTATCCATCCAGAAGAGGAAATGAATGTTCTTAGTTGACTTAAATATATAATAAAGTCTCAATTTTATTTATTTATTTATTTAGATTTTATTTATTTATTTGACAGAGATAGAACACAAGCAGGGGGAGCGGCAGGCAGAGGGAGAAGCAGGTTTCCCGCTGAGCAAGGAGCCCTATGCGAGACTGGATCCCAGGACCTTGGGATCATGATCTGAGCCAAAGGCAGACGCTCAACCAACTGAGCCACCCAGGCGCCCCATAAGTTCTCAATTTTAATGTGAAATTGTGAATGCATTCCAGTAATACAAAGAAACATCTTTTATTTCCTTACATGATCTTTGCGTGAGCTCTGGTGCTGGTGGTTACAGCCAGGAAGAGTTCTTGGGCAATAGGGGGCATGTCATCACTAAATACAGCCTCCCCTGTGGCATGTTTGATGGCTGACTGGTGCATGACTGGGTGGCCGACGGGGTCTTGTGGGGATTGGTAGGGATCCGCACACTGTCAATGAATAAAGCAGTTATTTAACTTCCAGACATTCTCATGCACTGAAAATTGGGTCTGATGTATCTGGCTTACTCCCATGTCAAGAAAAATTATAGGTAATCGGTATCCATATCTGTGAGTCAAAGTTAATAAATGTCCATTGAGTACCATGGTAAGAGATATATTCTGGTTATAATCTACCCCCTCACCTCTCCAAAAGGAAGACATTGTTCTCATCCTTAAAAATTCCACAAGCTTGTAAGGATATCAGAATACACACAAACACACATTAAAATAACATGGTCAACTTCATATAGCAATAAAGAACACTTTATACAGCTAATATGGTGCAAAGAAAATACACAATTCCTGGGGGATTTAGGACGGCTTTATTAAAGCAGGGAAGGCTTCCTAGAAGCAGTGAATGTAGAGTTAGGTTTTGAAGAAAGAACAGGCATTCACTAAGAAAAGGAGAACATTTTAAGCAACAACACTGAAATAGTTGAGGAGGGACATTTAGAATCCAATTCCTTGTGAAGACTTGAGTAAAATAGAATAGAAGCTAAATCAAGCAAATTGTGAAATCATGTGTGAGTAACAATGGGTAGTGTTGGCTGGCTTTGGTAGACATGACCCTTACAAATAATAAAAAATATAGCTATTGAAAAGAGGAAGATATATGCAGGATGCATGCATCTGAATGCATACAAAGAATAAAAAATAAGAACTCTACACACTGACCTGAAACATCTGAATTCCTTGCAGTGTTTTTATGGGGAAATCTTCTAAGGCACTCATGTACCTTTCTGGGATATCAGGAAACTTATGGGGATCCTGAAAAGAAGATTATTTCACATTTAGCTTTACATCCTGAGTCACTAGCTTGGAGAAGTACATGTAGAAATAGGTTATCCAATTTATTCTCCCAGATATTAGTCTCCAGATCTGCTGGGAGAAAGCCCTGAGCTTCGAGCTCCCTAGGCTAGCAGCAGCATGATTGTATCTGCTCATGCACACAAGAAGGTGAATGCTATTTCCAGGGAGTGGAGACTTCCTTTATGAACAGCTCTCCTTTTGAATGGGTGGAAATATGTGCACTTCCAAACAGAGGCTGTGCTTTCAAGTCCGGGACAGTCTTCTGGGCATATATCACAAAGAAGCAACTAACAGAGCAGACGAAGATTAATCTACAAGGACATTCAGCTACAGATCATTTGTCATAGTAAAGAAACTAGAATTAACCTAAATATCCAATAAGAGGGAACTGAATAAACAAATTATGGAACAGCCATAAGATATAATATTTTGCAGTTATTAAAAATGATTTCATAGAAGTATATTTATGGACATTAAAAATGCTCATGAATTATAATTAAGTGAAGAAATGGATTACAAAAATTTTTGCAGAGTATCATCCCTTTTTCTTGTAAAAAAAAAAAGAGAAATATATATGTATGCATTCCAAATGTTAATAATAGTCTTTATGGTAGGATTATTGTTTTACAGTTGATTTTTAAAATTTTTGCTTCTCTGTTTTTGCTTTTTCTGTAAAGATAGAACATATAATCATAATATATATGTAAGAGAACATATGACAATATATAAGAATATAAAACAATAGACATATTTAATAAATTATATGTAGTAATGTATTAGATATATGCAAATTATATATATAATGAACATATACAATAGAGTATATAATAATTTACAACAGAATATTATGTTAACGCTAATAATAAATAATGTTAATAAAAACGATAAAAAAGGACTTGCTGAATTGACAGAGTAAATCTTTCAGCCATAAAAGAAATGTGTATGTAGTCCCTTATCTGCCATTTTTGGGTCAGCTCACGACTTATCACGGGGACACTCACAGTCGTGGACCACATTCTGAGAAACACTGCTGTGAAGATCATTTTAAACTAGGCTAGGTAAGAAAAAAAAAACAGTTAAAAAACCAGAAGCAATCTAAATATCCAAAAGTAAGGAACAGATCAAATAATGGCTCATCATGCAACCATTATGTCATTTTGTCACGAAGAATATTTGATGACACTGAAAGCTGCTTGTTACTATGTGAAACAAGCCAGCTATGCTAAACCGTTCTATAGATGTATATGTGTGACACATATATACACACATCCACGAAAAAGAGCTTAGAAGGATACAAACTAAAATATTAATAACAGTTATGTATGGGTGATGGGATTACAAAGGATTTTCTCTTCCTTTTTGGCTTATCCACATTTTCTAAATATTAAAGGAGGTATTGTTTTAACAAGAAAATTTTCTTTAAAATAGGAAAAGATGTTATAATTTAATTACTGAAAGCTTTTCACTATGTAGATCAACTTGATATTGCGTATTAGTATTGTCACACAACCTATAGGGCAAATGTAATAGCAAGACTGTCCGCTTCTCAGCCCAGGAGAGGAGGAGAAGGGAGAAGGAAGGAGAGGGACAAAAGAGGCTGGGATGCCCCACACTGCAGGTTCCATCCCTTCCTGATACCCTTGCTACAGCAGGGAAGGGAAGGGGAAGTCCTTCATGTGCAGACTCACACTCAGAATGTCAAGGCACTCAGAGACCCAGAGAAGTCATTTACCATTTTATTCAGTCTTCGCCTCACTTTGAGGTAGAATTTGAAGAGTAAGCTGATGATGAGGGTTCGCCTGTACTCTACCATGCCACCCTCAGCTGCTGGTGGAATATAAATCTCATCCAGGACCCAACGGCAGGCATCACTCAGCATGTGGTCATCCCACGACCTCGTAGAAAAGAATGTAAACACATCACAGGAGAGGGGAAGACAGACTAAACTGACAGAGAGCAAGGGAAGATGGAAAAAATCCGTATTCATCTTTGAAGTCTGGATGAAACCCTCCAATATGTCACTAGCTTTCTTTAGAATCTGCTGCGATGGTTTCCAAATTTTCCTCACCATCCTCCTTTATTATTATCTGTAACTCCATGGCCTGGGAATGTTGACTTTATCTCAAAGAGCTGGGGTAACAAAGTACTAAAATCAGAGTTTCCCAAGATCTGGAACTTTGTCTTGTTCATTGCTGCATCCCCAGCAAACAGGTCATGCCTGGCACGTACATACAAGGGAATGACCAGCAAATGACCCAATTATTGATGATAGTTGTAACATTTTCACAAATGAAAGTTTCTACAGAAATGCTTTGAAAGCATCCACTCATTTTAATATCTGAGAAGAAAAGCTGCATTAAGTTGCATTGCACTGTTGACAATGAAATGAGTAGATAAAAATTACTGTAAAAGCACTGGTTGGAAGAATTTTTAAAACTTACTTTCCAAACACTAGAAATGATGAGAGTGATAGGAGGAAGGCCATTTAAACTTTTTGAATATTTCGTCTTCTTTTTCTGCTGTAAGGACGTTTTCAGATGTCTTAAGGTACAGTATTAGAAACCTTTACTTATTTGCAGGTTAATTAAAAATGAAAATTTGAAGATATTATCTACTTAGATTAATTTGTGCATTCATCTTATCACAGAAACTGCAACAAAAGAATTATATCTTGAAGAAGGTTGGCTTTTGGGTGACTTTTATTTTCTTTATATTCTTCCGCAGTGCTTAAATTTCCTATATGATTATGTAATATGTATGTAATCAGAAAAAAATTCTCCAAGCGCTATTTTCATTAAAATATTAAAATACAAAGTCCTGAGTTTTATATCCAGATGTGCTGTGACATACCTCCCAATGAGCTGCTTGCACGTTTGGCTTGCAGAGACAACAGTGGGGCCAACACTTCCATAGAACATTTGAAGATCCTTAATCGTGTCTGTACCATCTTCAAACTTCACACTCATGCCGGCATTGACAATGGCAAAAGCATTTTCCTGACGTTGGGCCAGCCTGAGTCCTGACACAAAGTGCCACTGGAAACAGAAAAACACTCAGAATTAGTTATAATGAAAAGGAGCCTCTCAATGATCCTTTTGACCACAGTGTTCACTGTGAGTACTGGCTCCCATGCTTTAAGGGTATTAATATTTTATCCTCAGAGAAACTGTCCTCATTTCTAATTTACTGATGAGGAAACTGAAAGGTTACGTAACTCGTACAAGGTCATACAGTAAGTGGCAGAATTGGGGTTGAAATCTAAGCAGTCTGGCTCCAGAGTTGATGGTCATGTACTTTCAACTCTGAGTCACCACATGTGGCCTCAGGCAAGTGATTTAAACTGCTTGGGTCTTAATTTTCTTTAAAAATGAGAAGGCTGGGTTTCATCAGGTGGTGCCTCCAGGGCTGCTGAGAGGGGTAAGGGAAAATCAGGAGGTGTGGTGCCTCTTGGGATGAACTAGGACACCTCCACTTTTAACTGTTTTAGTTTGGCATTCTAAGTAAATTTCACGTGTGCGGTGAGCTTTACTCTTAAAAAAAAAAAAGCAGCTTGGAAACCACTGGATCACATGGTCTTCAAGTGCCTTCCAGGTTTCAATCTCTCATTCTAGGTTTAATCTCATTACTAGTGTGAAATATTAGAGCCACAAAGTAGGAGAGTCTCTTTGTGTGGCCAGCATCTTGGTGGGGATAGGGGTGCCACCATGGACCCTGTCAAAGATAAAACATCATTGATTTAGAAAGCAAAAGTGATAAAGAGATGCTTGAGACACACTTGATCCTATTTAGTCCACTGTACTGCTTGGTGGGGACTTTCCTCCCTATTCCTGCTGCCACCACCCTCATTCTCACCCTTCTGAATTACGGCATGACTGCATTAGCCTCTTAACTGGCCATTCAACCTTCAGTTTCTCCTCCAACCAGCTTATCCTCTATTTTTCTCGTTAGATTGGCATTCCTAAAATACCATTTTCATTAAGAGTTTACCTTGGTTTAAAGCCTTCAAAGATGGCTGTCTGCTAGGACATGTACGAACTCCTTGATTGAATAATAGAGCTCCTTGGTGATGGAGCCCCAGCCTCCCTCCCAGCCACGTCTCACAGGGCTGCCCCAGACCACTGCCCAGACCAACCTGCCATTCCACCTAGCCCCCACCCCCAAGCTGTTCTCCTGCCTGGAATGAGCACCCACTTCTCTCTACTGATCTTTGCTTTATCCCAGCTGCTTTCCCTCCCTTTTGAGCAACAACACCAAAGGAGGACTCTCCATGTCAAGGGAACTACCCTGGCTCTTTGTGCACATAATTCCTGTCTGAGATGATTACCTACTTACGATTTCAAGCCCTTCCTCTCAGATCTAGAGACCTTTGAGGACAGAAACCCATGTCTTATGAATACATGTAGTGTCTTCCAGATTCAGCACTGTGCTTGGCATGCCGAGTGGTAGGTAGTTAATAAACAATTTTATTTAAAGTGATTAATAAATGTTGGTTGGTTTGGAAGTATCTTTATGATCATGAACTTTCAGTTTACTAGAAACTTGCTGTAGATGGAACTAATTATAATTTTATTCAATCTTGGCTAAGATGAATATTTATCTGAAACCAAAAATTCAACTCCTCACACAAAGGGCTCTCTGTAGAGAGATAGGGGCCATAGCAATGTTATTCTTTTAAAAAAAATTTTTTTTTATTTCGCTATAGTTGGCATACAATGTTACATTAGTTTCAGGTGTACAACATAGTGATTCAGCATCCCTATACCTTATGCTCACCACAAGCGTAGCTCCCATCTCTCACTCTATAACTTACCAGAATATCAAGAATGTTTTCCTTTAAAGTTTTTTTAAAAACAAATGAAACAATGAATATAGTAATAATGAATATATAACACTAAATGCAATTTAGGTTATTTTCATCTTTATACCAAAAAAGTCATATTTTTAAAAAATTTTTATTTTACTTTTTATGGAGGAAGGGAGCCACGAAGGCAAAAGTGCCTAGGGCCCATGGAAGTCATGTTGGGCCTATCAATGTTGCCCTGGTAAGAAAGCAAATCAAATGGTCCTCTGAGAATTTGCCCCTTCCTGAGAGTAGCCCCAAAGTCACCCTGCAGGGTAAGCTGAGCTCCCTCCAGGTGGGCGGTAAGTCAGGAAGACTTTACCTGAGTAGAGTGGGGAATATGAACAGATAACACAATCTCTTCTGATTTGAGGCTGGCTTCAGGTGATCTCTCAAGAAAATGGCTGTTTAAAGGAATCTGCCGTTCTCCTCCTATTAGAGAAAATGACCTTGATCAGAAAGAAATTATCAACTGGAGAATATGTAGCAAGGGATAGGTGTGATGCCTCTGGTGGAAAGAGAGAGTGCAAGCTGGAAGCCAGAAGATGTGGTTTCCAGCTGCAGCTTCCAAGCTGGGTCATCTTAGGCAAGTCACAGAACCTTTGGGGCTTCTGGTTCCTCATCTGTAGAACGACGGTGTTGGGCCAGATAATCTGAAAAGTCTTTTCTGGGAGCGCCTAGGTGGCTCAGTCAGTTTCTCACTTGCCTTCGGCTCAGGTCATGATCTCAGGGTCCTGGGATTGAGCCCGGTGGTAGGCTCCCCGCTCAGCAGGGAGTCTGCTTCTCCCTTTCCCTCTGTCTCTAACCCCACTCATACTTGTCTCTTTCTTTCTCAAATAAATAAACAGAATCTTAAATAAAACAAGAAAAGAAAAGTATTTTCTGGCTCTTACCACCCATTATACACCACTCACAAGTTTTGGCCTTGAAAACCTTTAAAGCTATTTGGAAACAACCTAGTACAATGTGTTTCACAAATGGGAAAACTGAGGTCCAGAGGTCCAGAGAGGTTAAATGATCTGTTCAAAGTGCTAGAGATGGGACAAGTGACAGAGGTGAAATGCCTGATATACAGCTTTTTTTTCTTAAATAGTTTATAATACTCTCATTTGATTCACTGTATTTTTAAAAATATGATTTCTTTTCTTTTCTTTCTTTCTTTTCTTTTCTCTTCTTTTCTTTTTTTTAAGAGAGAGAGCGAGCAGGCATGTGAGCTGGGGGGAGGGGAGGGAGAGAGAGAATCCCAAGCAGGCTATCTGCTCAGCGCAGAGCCAGAGGCAGGGCTCAATCCCATGACCTTGAGATCATGACCTGAGAGGAAATCAAGAGCTGGACGCTCAACTGGCTGAGTCACCCAGGTGCCCCTAAAAATGCGATTTTAATCAAAGAGAGGGTATCTTACATCAATAGCTCTATGAATTAAATATGCATTTATTGTTATCTCACTAAGTTTAAATAATTTTCCCTTGGCAAAGCTCAAGCTGTCTTTGAATAAAGAGAGAAGTAATCAGTAATATGCCCCACAAACTTGATTTTATTTCGAATGAAAAGTCCTAGGGGTGCCTGGCTGGCTCATTTGGTAGACATGCGACTCTTGATCTTGGGGTTGTGAGTTTGAGCCACACATTGGGTATAAGATTACTTAAAAATAAAATATTTAAAAAAAAGAATGAAAAGTCCTATAAAAAAATTTCCATCTTTATAAAACCCTGAAATGAAATGTCCTATAAAGCTTTAAAACTGCAGATACACATCTCATTTTAAAAATGCTTTGATACTACAATTTGGACTATACATAAATGTGGACAAATAGTTAAGAAAAATTCTCAGGTACAGTAACTGATCTATAAGATACAGAACATCTGAGAACAGGATAATTGATCTCGGTTTCATCCTTACATTTGAGGTAATATAGCCTATATATTCGGTGAGTCTAAGTTAGATATACTTGGGTTCCTAATTCATGGTTTATGATAGGAGCTACATAACTGACAGCGGTAATTATAAAATAGAATGCCTAAGGCTTATCTCTTACCTTTGGATATCAGATTGATGGTAGCATTTCCTGCTGCTAAAATGGGATTCAGGTCAGAAAAATTAGGTCTGCTCACCACATGTCCTCCTAAAGTCTAAATAAAAAAAGATAACATTTTTAAGCTAGTTATTTGACAAATAAGAAATTATGTATAGTTTTTTTGGTAAGTTTTAATTTTTTCATTCTCTTCTTTGTTTCATAGAATGATCTGGTATGGCTTTAGGGCAGCTAAATAGAGTCAGGCCACATATTGTGCAAGATTCCCACCCCTAACCCCAGTTCAAACTTATTGCTTGAGCAAATGTTCCTTTTCCATGTGCAATGAGGAAGAAAATTCCCTTGAAAGCTGGCCCTAGTATGAGTGTCCAATAATATGGGGGTAAAGTGGGGACTAGACTCGGAGTAAAGTCTGAAGAACTGGGATATGTAGCATTCCCATTCAAAATGCTTGCTGTACTCTTGTGCGGTAGAGTCTCCTCTGTTACTCTAAACCACCAATAAAGTAGCTTCAGACATAGCCTTGAATGAGAAACTTTGAGGGGCCTCGTCCAGAAAAAGGAACGGAAGATGCAGAAGGTAAAAACATACAGTGAATTTTGAGAACCAACAGAAATAGGGGTCGAGAAAATCAGGAGAAATGACGCCTTACATCTTACTGTTTTGGAGCAACCAAAGGAGAAGACTAAGACTAAGGCATCATGTAGTAAGACCTGGAGTGGGCAGTGGTCCAAACCAATTACTCTTAAATCTTAAATAATAAGGAAACCTCAATAAGCTAGACAACTGGGGGACAACCAAGAATAGGCATGTGGGATGCACGGGTTAAGAAACTGAGCTCAGTGCAAAGGTTTAAGACAAGAAACAGCCATAAAAGAGTATTTTCAAAGTGAGGCTCTTATTACTATACCTTGAATAAGACATATTTCATAGCCCGTTAGACATGGACAGCCCATTTGGTTGAACTTTAACTCTTAAAATGAAAAAATAGTGGCTTAAAGAGGTCAAGTGGCTTCTCTAGGATCATACCATTCATGGGCGACAGGCTGGATTTAGAATTTGGGCATCTTCAGACTTCAGTACCATAATCCTGTGATATAATATGCCATTTTTCACTTTGGACACACACACACACATGCAGTGTGATAACTCACTTTGGGCACATACACACACTCACACTTACATTGTAGAGACTTGTTCGACATTGGGGATTTCTCTTCAGAGTAATGTTTGCTAAACTGAACAGACTGCATGACTGTCTATAACTGTGGCTTCTTTCACATCACACTAGGGTGCATACCGCCATATTCCTTATCTGGGCTCCAGCAAGTGTCCTCAGATGCTTCAGGAGAGCACGGTAAGTCTTAGTCTTCTCCTTTGGTTGCTCCAAAACAGTAAGATGTAAAGCGTCATTCAGCTGGGCCAGGCTGTACCCTGCCCCTATTGTCACTCCTGAAAATAAGATAGTGGAATATAAACTGAAGGTGAATTATAACAAGATTCATGAGCTGCACAGAAATAATCTTTCAAGTATATCTTCTCTTTTATTAACTTAAAAAAGTAAAAGGTGAAGATATTTCTGGCAATTTGCTTTATTCCCAAATATTAAGTAACAAATTCTTTTTCTCAGTCACGTATACAGTCATATATGCCATGCATTTTAGGACATACCAACCACAGGTATATGAAATTCACTACTTTAATTCCCAATTTAGTGTTTTCCTGAATAAATAGATCAAATATAAAAATTTCAGTCAAGATTCTATAAGACTTTTGTGTTTTTATTTTTTTTAAGATTTTATTTATTCATTTTAGAGAGAAAGAGAGAGAGGGCGAGCAGGGGGAGGAGCAAAGGGAGAGGGAGAGGTAGAGGGAGATATCTCCAGCAGACTCTGTGCTGAGCACAGAGCCCCACGTGGGGCTCGATTCCATGACACTGAGATCATGACCTAAGCCGAAACCAAGAGTTAATGCTCAACCAACTGAACCACCCAAAGTGCCCCGATTCTATAAGACTTTTAAAAGAACATTAAATTGAAGTGGGAAGTAACCTACGCATTTGCATTGCCCATTTACCCTTCTTCTACTGCCATCTCTTCATATTGTTCCCTTAACAGAACAAGAATAGACACTTGTCTGTACTTTGGGTCAGTTTTGTTAAAAGTGTGCTTATAGGGAATGCCTTGAGTAGTGATATCATCTAGTTCATGCATTCTCAAGGAGGATAATGCCAGCCCAAAGGGGGTGAAGAAAATCTTACTCTTTTGATGTATAAAGCTCTGATATACATACTATACATAAGCAGATACATGGTCTATCTATGGTGTTAAAATTTCATGGAGGGATGATTAGGGGGAAAATGTCTATTGCTCCCTAGTGAGACAATAATGAAAAGGTTGAGAAACACTGACTTAGTGTTATAGGCTCTCCCTCCTCCCCAGTCCCTTCACTCCCACCCCACCCTAACCAAGTACCTCCACACCTTACTTCCAACCCTCTCCTGTACCAGCCTGGCCTTCCCTTGCTCCATTTCTTCCTATGAGTCCACTGATATGAACATTGTAACAGGTAAAACAAAAAAATGAATGGGCAGATTGACTTAAAATTAGCAGATCAGAGGGGAAAGCAGACAATTTGATTTCTGTTTACTCATTGGGGAGAACGTTATTCTAAAATAGAATGTTTACCACCTATACACTGTTATCTATTAAAATGCTGAGTTTGGATATGTTTCTCAGGTAGCCTTTTTCAGTGCATTATGTGGAAGGAGAACTTGACTAGAAGTAAGAAACCCTGGAATCCAGTCCTGATTCGATCATGTGTTAGCTGTGTGAAATTGGGGAATTTACTTAAGTCCTTTGATTCTTTATCTTCTTTAGAAGAATGGAGACACCAAGGCTACCACCTGCTATCTCTGCCTTCCAGGACTGTCATGAGGATCAAAAGAAACAAGAGATGTGAAAGCGTTTGGTAAATTGTGAAAAGACCATAAAAATAAATAGTTAAATTTAAATTTTCAAATTTTGTGTCCCAGAATTTATTTTATTTTTTGAATGTGTGTGGGTATAAGCTGAGCCCTGAGCAAATTTCTGAATCAGGGAGTAATATCTGGTAAGAACCTTTCCTACAAGCCAGCCAATGTCTTAAGTCTCCTTATTCAGTCAATTTCTCAGTTTGATAAAGCTCATAGAGGACACATAGTAGACGCTCAATAAATATTTCTGAATGAATAAATGAGGTCAGATATTCTATGAAATGCTCAAATAAGCCCAGTGCATATACTTACTCATAGCCTACCAATGATCAATGTAAAAGAAGGTTCATACCATCATCTGTGTAGTCCACAAAATATAGTTCTGGAAGCCCAAGTGGAGATATGAAAACTGGATGGAATTCACCTCTGAATTTAATGCTAGGTCCTTAAAGAGAAAATCATTTAAAGCAATTAGAAAAGGAAGTCAATGGGTGCTAACAGATGTTGCTCACTGATAATCTAGAGTGAAAATTGTGATGCAAATGACATATTCGCAAAAGAAAACAATGAAACATTCTAAAGGACCACAGGTATCTATTAATTAAAATGAACTGCATTTATGAGAGTTTAAAAAGAGAGACAGATGTCTAGGTTACCTAAGCTAGACTAAGGAACATGCTTAAAAACCACCCACCCACTGCAGTGTTCCCCATGATGAGGGGGGCTTCAGGGAAATTGGTTTTCAGCTCCAGAAGATCACTGAGGGTCACAGGGGTGATCCAGGTAGTCCTCTCCCCTTGGAACATCAGCCTTCTCTTGTTTGGATCTTCTGCCATTCTCTGCAAAGAAACAAAGCCAATAGGCTTTTGAGTAAGGCTACTGAACTACATGCCATGAGTATATCCACTGCTCTGGTTGTCCAAATGGCCTGATGGGTCATTTTAGTTTTCTGAGGTGACCTTCCTTATATTGATCAGGAAAGGATGGCCTGTTTGAAACTACTTAGATTGATAAGATCCATGTGGGCACCACTGAATAAACATCATAATAGGTATCTGTCCATCAACAACTGCATATAGAGTAGAGCAAACTACCTATATTTGTGAAGTGAGTGCCTGAAGAGGAGGCAATCATGGTATAGTGAAAGTGTCTTGGTCTGAGATTAAAGGACCAGGCTTCTTGTTCTAGGTCTGCCCTAACAGTGACTCAAAGGGGCCTCATCTTTGGGGATTAGGTGTTTTGGTATGACAAAAATTGCTTCTAGGCAAAATTATCCTTGAAAAATCTCTTACATCATTTACCAGGTAAAGCGTAATTTTTTTTTTTTTACAACTCTCTCTGTCTATGTGTGTGTGTGTGTGTCACGTGTGTCTGTATACTCTTTAAATAGTGAGTCCAAGTTCTCACACTCTGAGGGGTGCATGGGGATTGTGACCTTTTGGGAAGCCAGTAGAATCATATCCCTCATCTCACGTTCTCTTCCGAGCATAGTCATAGAATAGAATGATAAGCATACACACTGTTTATATTATTCTATTTCTCTTCCCTGAGTTGAAATCACATAGGCTAATAGTAAGAATAATATAATTCCATTATAATAAGTATCGTTTTACAAAATAGCTTCACCATATCTCACAGTGTAGCTATGTGACCTTGAGTAAGTTACCTATACTCTCTGAGCTCAGGATCTTTGAGTGAAGGGGTAAACCAAAGCAGCTCTGAGGTCCTGGCAGTACCACTCTTGTAAGCTATCTGCTTGAAATTACTTTTAGTGGAACTGAACAAATTCTTAACAGTGGGTTATCACATAGGACACACTTCCAAATTCTAATGTCTAAAACTCAGTGATTCCAGAACATACAGCAAAAAGGCTTGTACCACGTCACGTTATGAGACAACAAAAGTGAAGTGTCTTACTCTTAGTTCAGGAGGGAATATAGGTTCCTGGGATGGATCCAAGGGCTGGAATTCATCTTCATTATACAGTTTGGTACACATCTCAACAAAACAAAACAAAACGCAAATGGAACTTCAGCGTTACTGAAAGATGTACAGGAATTTCTAAGTGTGAGACTTCAGATTCAGCGCCACACCTCTGACACGCTGGACACAAAATGGAGGTGCCAGAGCCACAGCATATCCCTGAGTAGAGTCCTTCCCACCCTCACAGGACTGTAATGGTTTCCTGGCAGATTTACTGGACTCTGGGCTTCCTCTTTTGGCATCAGGAACTAGGGTTTAAGCTTCTGTGCTGGGTCTCGGGTGTTATTAACAGATACTCATTTGCCATGAGCATGAAGATGCACTGCTTACAGCTCTCATAGTACTTGTTGTGCGGAAGGGTGGTGGTACACCGATTAAGGCACAGAAAGTTGTAATGCTTCTGAAGGAAAATGCTTATGTGGTGATTGGCCTCATGAAAGTCATGGGCCTGTTAATTTTTGAAGCATTTTAAGACTCTTTACTTCCTGAATTCACTTCCTTTTACTTTACTCACTGAAAAGAACAGGAAATGAATACATTTGGATTTATGTGGGTATTTTTCAGTTAATCCCAACTGAAGTGGAACACAAGATACTTACTTTTTCCTGTCTATTTACAAAAGACCTCTCTTCTTGATCCATGCAACATTTTCCTGATCCTTTCAGTCCACAAATAGTTGATTCCTTAGGAAGTAATGCAAGAATTTAAAACAAATTCATTGGTCAGTTCTTAAAACATCAACCTGAGTACTTTCAGTCCCCAGGCCCCACAGGAGCAATGGAAGAAGTAACAGAGCATGTCCTTGCCTTCAAGGGCTCTGTAATGGGGTGGAGCGGGGAACAAGCTATTCCATCACTGAACAATTAGGGAAAATTACAGGGAGCATGTAACCATGCTGTAATAGGGTCTTCTTAATGTGTCACTCAAATCCCAGGGGATCATGAAGACGGTCAGAGGAGGTGGGGTCAGCCAGCTAAAGCTTCCACTAGAGTGAGGTCAATGGAGTAGTTAACAAGGTGATAATCAAAAAATCAAAAAAGATGGCTTTTCTTTATCCTAAGAGTGATACAGCATGTATCTTTAACAAAGTCCCGGGGAGGCAAACTGCCTTTAAAACTTTCTATTCACAAAGGAAAATAAACTGAAAACCTGAGTTTTATTTGGGTGTTATTGGAGCTATTCTGAATTATTTGGATGATTCAAGTCCCAAACCATTTACCTTAATTTTCAGGACACTTCATGCAGACCCCAGGCCTGAATGCACTGGTTAGTACTGCAACTCTAGCTAATTATTTTTATCCTTGTTTGTCCTTTTCATGTGCAGAAGCAACCCAAGGCTTTGGGGTGTTTTGGAGACCTATGGTTTGACTTTGTACATGGAGTAAAGGAGACCTGGGTTCTAGTTTCTGCTTCAATACATAGTAACTGGGTTGAGTTTGTTAAATTAGGAAAATAAAACCCCTCCCAAACAGGTCTGTTTGATTTAAATATGCAAATGGTACACACTGTGTCTGACACATAGGAAGCACTGCAGAAGTGGTGATTGATATTTTTACCTATAAGGAATTTTCTACAGACTTAAGAAGGGATTTAGATTTTGTGACGATGCCGTGCACAATAAGGAACGAATGACAAATGGCTGAATGTGGGGACCCAAGTGCGTGAGATAAAAATATCGATCTTTGTATAGGTAGATTTGATCTCCAGGAAAATAATCACATAGTATTAGTTTGAAGCATGAATCATATGAAGTTGCTGTTTTTGTGAGTTAAAATGGTGGAAGACTGGCCATTCATATGGTTCATCATGAATGGTGTCTTACCCAGGATTTCAAAATAGCTGTAGTTTGCAAAGCTTTTCAGATTCTTCATTACTGGTCTAAAATTAGATTTTTTTCCCAAAGACTTTTTGGTATTTGGAATTAAATTGTGTAACTTGAATTGTTTTGGTTAACCAAAATTATATAAAATTAACTTTTACCATAAAAAATGGGTGCTAGAAATCCATCCTAACTGAAACCTTGTTGATATTTAATATTCTGAAAACTTAATACATCTCAAAACTCAGCCTCCCCCACCCTGTGCCAAACACTAATCATTTTTTCCCAATTTCCTTCATTCTGCCTAGTCCCTTAATCTCTTAACTTTGAGGATGACTTGGATTTCTTCTTAACCATATCCTTTATTGTCTGGAGGTTATGATTCTGGCAATCCCTTTCCTGAAAATTATCTTTTTGGGTCCATATTTACCACACTGGTCTAGGTCCTCATTCCCTCATTCATGGAGGACTGCACTAGTCCATGTCCTCATCCCGTTTCAGGCTTAGGCTTCTTACTGGCAGGTGCCAAGAATTTTCCCTTTGAGATACTGTTCCCGTGTTACTCCTAGCTTGAGAACAGACAATGACTATATATTGGTTACCAACTTTAAGTCTAAATTCCTTAGCCCAGAATAATATCTTTTTACTCCCTAATGCTTTAGCTACATCAGTTTCCTAGTGGAACCTTGGACAGCTTTCTTTTTTCTACTTCAATGCATTTTCTTACTTGGAATTTTCTACTGGCCTCTCTTCACCCATTCATTTCTATCACTTCTTCTAAGACCTAGCTCAAAACTCCCCTTCTCCAATGTTTCCTTTCCCTTCCCACTCATTAATTCTCTTTAATCAATGTTCCTTCAAAACTGATACACATGGTATAGAGGATATATTGAACTTTTAGTATCTTGCTTTTCAATTATGTTTTTATTATTTCTTAGCCTATATATTTTTCTTTAAAAAGTCTATAGTCTTAGTCTATTAGTCTAAAATAATATAGACTATTCCTTAGTCTATATTATAGTCTATAGTCTATATTATATTATAGTCTATATAGTCTATATTATAGTCTATATATAGACTATTCCTTAGCCTATATTATAGTCTATAGTCTATATTATAGTCTATAGTCTATATTATAGTCTATATATAGACTATTCCTTAGCCTATATTATAGTCTATAGTCTATATTATAGTCTATATATAGACTATTCCTTAGTTTATATTATTTTCTTTAATAGAGTTTGCATTTCTTGAAGTCAAGTACCATATGCTTCTTAGGAAAGTGCTTAATTTAGGGCTAAAGAAGATACATGCTAAAGGTTTATTTAAAAAATACCAACAGTGGCATTCAACAACTTTCAATGTTAGAAAGGTCAACATGAGGGTATTTTAGAAATAACTGAATGCAAGAGATGATTTTATGCAAATGTTCATCAATAT
The DNA here is from genome assembly GCF_024610735.1 of Ursus americanus. Classification (NCBI taxonomy): domain Eukaryota; kingdom Metazoa; phylum Chordata; class Mammalia; order Carnivora; family Ursidae; genus Ursus; species Ursus americanus. Next base: position 74,227,728 of record NC_142127.1, on the reverse strand, counting down.
ATTAAATCAACTGAAAAAATTTTTTATTTTAACTTACCGCACAGAAAGTTTTTCCACTTTCTACAATTGGTCGGTATCCAGTACAGCGGCACAAGTTACCTGATTAAGAAGAGATCAGTTTTGGGGCACCTGGGTGGCTCAGTTGGTTAAGCATCTGCCTTTAGCTCAGGTCATGATCCTGGGGCCTGCTTTTCCCTCTCCCTTTGCCCTCCCCCGGCTCATGCTCTCTCACTCGTGCTCTCTTTCTGTCTCAAATAAATAAATAAAGTCTTTTTAAAAAAAAGAAGAGATCAATTTTGAAGGAATGGTAATGAAATATATTCCCTATTTGTGCTTCGTTTTTTCAGTGAAATAGATCTATTAGTAATTAGATTCTTTTTTTTTGTTTCTCTTGGGAACAGAGATGTTCTTCAAAAAAAAAAAAATCTTGTGATTACATTTTCTTCCTGATATATCACAAAGGTCTCCGTAATTTTTCCAATCAACTCTTCCTGCCTTATTTCCCACCCCTGTCCTAATTCATGTAACGCTACACTCCTATAACATCTCATGTGTCTCTTTGTTAAGCTTTTCTTAAATAGTCTTTTCCCTCTCACATGTTCTCTTAGGGAGAGTATGTTCATTTGTCAGGGCCCCAGGCCCCTTTTCCATGGGGTCTGCTCTAACACCCCACCCAGAGCTGTACCCCTCACTGTCTGGATCCTTCTGCAGGCCTATCATCAGTTGTGCTAGTTAGGGTCATTTATGTACATGCTCATCTCCCTCAATGGATCTTACGTTCCTGCAGAAGGTGAGGAGTATCTTAGATTTCATGAGCCCTCCAGTACAGCACAATGGGTGTTCAATAAGTACCTGGTATTGTTTTAATCAGTCAATATTTCCAAAGCATGGTGGAAAAGGTGAGGAAACGACTGTCTTTTTACAAATAAAATGAAAAAATTCTTAGGTTATACTGTTAAAATTGTATATACAATATAAAATCATATATACAGTAGCCACAAGTATTTAAAATAAGAAAACAAAAACTATGCATAGAGAAGACTGAAAGGAAACAGAAGTGTCTGATTGTGGTTGTTTTCTGAGGGCAGAAATATGAATGAGTTTTTTCCCTTTTAATTATTTTTTTGCATTTTTCATAATAGGAATGTGTTATTTTTATAGTAAAAATAGATTTTAAATGATTATGTGAAAATTCAGTTTAACAATTTCAGAAGCATTATAAATGTGTGGATTGGGTAGGTTTAAACAGCCAAAAGTGTAACAGCTTGATGCCAGCGAGTCACACGGAAACGTGGTTAACAGGTATACTGTTTTTGTTTTTAGAACAAGAACAGCTTAGGAAGAAACTACATGTTCAAGAAGGGATTCAGAACATATAATCTTTCTTTTTGCTAAGAAGAAAGAATGTTGCAGTGTGTGAGTTAAGAATCTCCCTTTGGAGTCGAGGAAAGGAGCAGCAATGTCTAAAATATAACTACATGGCATGAGATACAAGTATTTAAGAGGCAATGGACACCTTCTCTCTGATAAACTATATGCAAACATTAAACACTAGAGAGATCTAGTATGAGAGTTTTTTTGTCATGTTTTTGTTCTTGGTCACATAATCAGTGACAAGTTTACAAGCCCTATGAAAGGCCCACCACAGAAATGCTAATAGTAGCCACTGCAGAAAATCTTCTGATTCTAAGGAAAAAAGATGGAAATTAAAAAAAAAAGAAAAAAGTTTCCCTTAGTCTTGAAGAGAAAGACAAGATTAAATGAAGTGGTGATTTATACCAGCTGACCATTTTAGAAGATATGTTCCATACCTAACTGCATTACTTTGAACTTTATTTTATGTTATTGTTTCCCTTAAAATATGGACATGAAGGTTATCAGTGTGGCTAGCATTTTTAATTCTAGAAAGAGCTCAGGCAAATGGATTGTGAACCAAAATATACTCTCCAAATTATCCACATCCCACATAAGGTTATCTACTTCATCAATTTAGCCAAACTTTATAGCACCACCTCCTGATGGTTGTTACGTGAATTATAGGCACAGAATCTGGGAGGAAATAATCCATCTCTCTAAGACTCTCTAAACAACAAGTAGGGCAAATCACAAGATCTCTGCTTTTTGAAGCTCTCAATTCTTCATTAGTGTGGATTATTTCATTGAATAAAGATTATCTGTTCAGGTTGGGTTAAAATTATAATTGAAACCATAGGCCAAAGTTTTAGTACTACTTTATAAGAAACTAAAAACTTTTCAATGAAGAGGTTGTTGAGAAACAAAGGAAAATACTAAAGAATTTCTATATACCATTTACCATAAAATTTAAGTTGCATTTTTACTTTGTTTGAGTCTACATCTTTTCATCATAACACTGAATTTCTGTCTAGGTCTGTTTACTGAAAGGGACAAGGAGCTTTCTTATAATATTTAGAGGTTTATTTTCACAGCTTTCTTCTAAGAACTAGAGGACAGTTACCTTGAAAGTGAGTATGTTTGTTACAGAAAACTACATTTGTTAATATGCTTTTGTTTTGTTTTGTTTTGTAGAAAATTGTGTTTATTCATTAAATTTGATAGTTATTTCATTTTAGGAGACTGAATTTCTCACTAAGTTTATTTGTGATAACTAGTTGCTGCCCATGACTTCCTAATAGAACCAGAACATAAAAAGTAAAGTATCTGAAAGTGTATCCTCTTTATAATTTTTTTAATTAACTATAGTAAGTAGAGTTAATAAATGATTCTAACAGATTAATTTTTTTTTTTTAAGATTTTATTTATTTATTTGACAGAGATAGAGACAGCCAGCGAGAGAGGGAACACAAGCAGGGGGAGTGGGAGAGGAAGAAGCAGGCTCATAACAGAAGAGCCTGATGTGGGGCTCGATCCCAGATCGCCGGGATCACGCCCTAAGCCGAAGGCAGACGCCTAACCGCTGTGCCACTCAGGCGCCCCCTAACAGATTAATTTAAAAATAAACAACAAAGTCTCATCCTTCCCTACTACCCAAATTTCCACATTTGGAAGAGATAATATTATAAGTGTTAGAAAGAGCCTATTTGAATGCCTTTTGTAGAGGGACACTGGGATTCACTAAGGGAGCAAGATTTGTAATGAAACCAATATTGCCCCAGTTCTTGGCATCACTGCTCACAAAAGGAAGGCAATACTTCCTGGAAAGTATTAAAGGTACTAAAGAGGCCTTCATGTTAGCCAGGTGCCTGGAACCTCAATGTGTGCCACAATGTCTCTCCATGGGCTGGGATTTCCTTTTCTAGTTGCTCGGGCACTTTCCATCCTAGGCCCTGCCTACAGAGGACCAAGAAGGCTCACCTCCAAGAGCTTTGGTTATCTGCTCCAGGGTTGGCTCTGGGTGGTTCCTCAACAGTGTGTAGATGGACATCACCATTCCTGGACTGCAGAAGCCACACTGTGTGCCATGACACTTGGCAAGTCTCTCCTGGGAGGAAACAGTACATTATTTATGCTTCAAACCTCTTGTTTCCCTACCTTGGACGCTAGAAAGGAATGCAGCTTATTTATTTAGCTTTCCAGGAATGAGTGCAGGGTAAAAGACGTCACTCTAGAAGAAAAATGTTTCTATTTCTTGAAAATATTTCTATTTTAAAAAGCCTTTTTTTTTTTCTCCCCTCAAGAAAAGCCTAGTGGCAGGTATTAATTAAGTGACTTTAGTCTCTAGACTGATTTCTTTACCTGTGAAATAGGAAGTGTAGCTTAGGGTACAAGTAAAATGCTTTGCAGTCCCGCTCCTGTGAGTTTTCGTCACTACCATACCTATTAACTGTGTGACCTTGGTGATTTACTTGACTTTTCTTCATTAAAATAAGAATAATAATGCTATCTATTCTGCAGGATGGTTGTGAGAATAAATGAACAAGTATATGCAAATCACTTAGCAGTCTCTGGCAGGTCATTTTCATCCCCTTCACCATTATATTACAGAATTTTTGGTGGTCTAAATGACAAAATCTATATAAATACTTTGAAAACTGTAAAGTGTAATTTAGTAGTGTTGTGCCATTCATATACTTAAGTTATGCACATTCAACTTTTATGCATTTAAAGACAACAAAACAATAAAAATAAGTGGGGAACATGACTCTGTGGGTTCCTCTTGTGTTTCTTTCCCATGTGTCTCTTACTCAACTGGCTGGCTCAAGTGTGTTTCCAATGTCTTTAAATAAACATTTTTCAAATGTTTCACCCCTAAGATGAAAGCAAATATTTCATCTGTAGCTCAACTGAAAGGACAGATATTGTTCTAATGTTAGAGGGAAATGTGTTGGATTTATTGCTAGATGGCAAGTTGCTTCAGATGCGGCATATAAACCTGGTTGTAAATGTGATGGTAAATGTGTAGCAACCGAACCTCTGGGGAAAAAACTCTAATTTGTAGCTTCCATCAATTTTAATAGTATAAGGTGTCATTGTTTTAATTTAGGGTAAGGATGGAGCAGAGAAGTAAAGATATATTATAAACAAAGAAGAAATCTTGGTTTATACACCAGTCTCTAAAAAGAACCTTCATTATGAAGCACTGATTATGGCGAAATGAAAATTTAGAAGCACAGAGGATTTCAAAATTGGTGCAAGTATAGCAGACTATGTGGGATGCCTATACCAGCATCTGGTTCCAGTCCCATTACACTCTGACCTGTACGGGATGAATCCTGGTGCGAATGCTTCCTACACCTTCCACTGTTGTGACAGCAGCCCCATACAGAGAGCAGATGGGCACCAAGCACGCTGTAACTGGAGAGTGGCTGCGATGGATATTTGTAAAGAGAACACATTGGAATCATAGGGAGTGAAAACCATCATTCAGGGAGTCCAGGAAAACTCACAGGACTATATTTCCCTAAGAATACAGAGAATACTAGATAAAAACCTATAGATTTCTAGAGGTTTCTAGGAAAGAACTTACATATGGCTGGCATCAAATGGTAGAGAGAAGTGGAGAAAAAGAATAATGAAGAGTTTTGTGTAAGACCTCCAAGAGACCTTCATTCTTTATTATTTCTCATTCTAGGGAGAAGAAGTCTTTTATTCTTAAGATAAGATATAAGTCAGTGAGACAGCACACTGACTTATATAAACCCCACCATGGGATAGTTTAGCCCACTGATTTTCAACCATATGCAGCTTTTAAATATACAGACACTCTGCTTGCATGCTAGTCCAATTAAATCAGAATCTGCGGGGTGGGATCACTTCACCACTTTTTAAAGCACCTCAGCCAATTCCAATGTATGGCCATGTGTGGAAACCACCCGTTTATGCCCTTATCTTGATCATCTTTCCCACAGTTGAGTCTGTGTTAATGATGAAGTGGACGTGGTTAACACCAGATTCTCATCTCACTGGTTGGGAATGTGGCCCCGACCTCATTAGCCTAATTTAGCTCTTTATTCCCACTCAGACTAAGTCCTATTCTCTTTCAGACATGGGATACTGTCTGTCTCCTAGGGAAATTTTCCTTTATTCTCCTATCCTGGAAAACAATAAGCATGCTATGCTGCAGAAAAGACAGGGGCATCTGGATAGCTCTGTCAGTTAAGTGTCCTACTCTTGATTTTGGCTCAGGCCATGATCTCAGGGTCATGAGATCGAGCCCCACATCTGGCTCTGTGCTTCATGTGGAATCTGCTTGAGATTCTCTGTCTTCCCCTCCCACCCCCTGCACCCTTGCTCGCTCTAAAAATAAATAAATAAATCTGGGAAAAACAACAACAACAACAACAACAACAACAACAACAAGAGAGTGCTGCCTTTGGTTCCACCAGCCTTTTTGTCAAAGGTGTTTGGAAACTGCCCAGCTGGCTGGCGGGGGACCCTGAGAGAGTGCTTGGTGTACAGAGAAAGAGTGTGTAACAGGTAACTCTTTGTTTTTTGTGTCCTCTAAGTCCCTCCTCCTCCCATATTACATGTAACTTTCTCTTAATCTGAACCCCCTCTCTCCTTTCTTGTAACAGCTCCTCCAGTGTTCATTGCTCCCCTCAGTCTTACCTCATACCTCATCTGGAAAATAGAAGCACGAGCCCCACACACTCCCAGCCCACCACTTCTCACCCAGAGTTGCAGTCACTCCCCTGCGTTCTAGGCCAGGAGGGCAGGAATTCTTCCTCCTCCTCCCCTGAGCTCTGGCTCCCATGTATTCTTCTCTCCCCACGGACCTGCTCCATCACCGACAGTCTGCCTAACCTCTTCCTTTCTATAGTCTCAGTTCCCTCAATTCCCCTGAATTTAAAAGTAAATTCAAGTGTTTGCTGTCATTACACAAAACCAAACCCAGCCCAATGTCTCTCTCCAGCTACTGGCCCATCTTTCTTTCCTTTCTTAGCCGAGTTTCTTCAAGAGCTTTCCACAACTTCCCGGCCTTGCAGCCATTCCTGTGTCATCTGTATCTCATCCTCCAGCTTCATCTCTCTGCTGACCTTGTTCCAGGAGCAATCTAACGGCACTGGGTTACTCCCTGGTGTCTCATACTATCGACAACTTCTAACTTCTTGGAACTTTCTCCTCTCGTTTCTCCTCCTTCAACTCGGACTGATCCCTCTTCTTCTCTTTTGTGAGATGTCTGTTGTTCTACAGTGTCCTGCAGTTGTAAGTTCTTCTGTAGTGTGCTACATTCCAGGTGGCCCAGGGCTGAGCCCCTGCCATCACCGCCAACTGGCACACATGATCTTGAGCCAGTTATTTAACTTTCTTTGCCTTGGCTTCCTCCTTTTTCAATGTGAGTGACAGTAATGCCTATCTCAAAGTTGCTTTGGAGACTAAATATGATAATATATCTAAGCTACTTTGAATACTGCCTGGTATATGATAAGCATTCAAAAAAATGTGAGCTATTTTTATTACCATTGTTACTATTTATATTGATAGCTTCCAGTAAATTATACCTCCAGATGAGACCTCTTCTCTGAGTGACAGAACTGTCTATCTAGATACCTGTGGACAAGCCCTCTTAGGTGTCCTATAATTAGTGCAATGTGTCCAAAGCTAAATTTATGGCTGTCCCTTCCTCTGCTCCTCCTCTCCCAAGTTCCCTAATTTGTGGACAGCACCACCCAGTGACTTAAGACAAGAACTTGGAATCATGCCAGATAATCCCTTCACCACCACTTTCAGTCATAGTGAGCAAAACTACATTTTAGGCCAAGGTGATTTGAGACCCCATTCCACCCTTCCAGGCAAATAATTCCTTATTGTATGTCAAAGACCTAAATCTTCTACCAGGACAATGTATCACCACTTTGTGTTTAAGCCATTCTTGCCTGACACCCCACTCTGAAATGTCTTGCTTAAAAGCAAAGAAGTATTTGTGTAGCAATAGAGAGCATGGCCCTGAGAGATTGGCACACCGGACAGATATACTCTGATGGAAACAAAGTCCACGGGAAAGATCTGGAGCTTAGGAAGTGGCAGGCCGAGCAGGCCTGGAGGTAGTGTGAGTGTGATAAACAGCTGGAAAGAAGAGAGGGGGGTGTCTGTGGGCAGGAAAAGTAGGAGACTCTGGTCCTTCCCAGGTGCACCTAGGGCAGGGCTTGGCCCAACACAAAGGATACTGGATCTTCTTGGTCTTGGGGTCGTATCTTGACACCATGACAGTGCAGGCGCCACAGCCTCCTCCCCCACAGCTGTACTTGGTGCCTGTGAGATAGACTGGAAGGAAGGGAGTCAAGGAAAAAGAGGGGTGCCGTCCACTTTGCTTTTTATGCTGTTCTTCCTTGGATACTGATAACAAGTAACACGTTTTCTTCAGTCTTACCGAGGCTTCTTGTTTAGAGAGTTGTTTCATTTTTTTTTTTTTTGCATATAAATGAGCTCAGTGATGAAGATAAGAAGAAATACTTACAGACTCACACTGCCTTATCTGAAACCCTCGAGGCCGGATGCATTTCTGATGTAAAATTATCCGTATTTTACAAAGGTTATAAGATAGCATTCCCAAGTGGGGCTAGGGCAGCACCTTCTAATCAAACACATTAATCTGTCTGCAGTGACTCATAGGGGCATTCACACTAAGTGGGACAGGAAGACTACCAACAGCCTCATGAGAGATCAGGGGTTACATCCAAAAGAGGTGTAAAAAGGCTTTTGAATTCAGAGTTGTGGACAATGGGTCGCTGTGGAGGTGGGGGGAAGTAGTGCATGGGAAAAACTTAGAAAACAGTCTCTGGGAGGCTTAACTTGCCCTGTTCAGCAATGTATGCTTCTACCTTCTTATTGGATTAGAGAATATTAATTTAATAACCATGGCTTCTGAACTGGTAATGTCACTAAGCACTGTGTACCTTTTCCCTGTAAGATATTTGCATGTTTTCATAAAGAGAGAACAAATAATACATGTAAATCTCCTGCTTTAGGGTCTTTATGAATCTACTGGAATTTGCTCGGGGCCTTTTCTGGGTGAGTTTAATAAGGATTTCATGGGTGGAGGTCATAATTGGCTTGGGCAGAATGGTGAGTTGAATGGGACACTAGGAGACAATAATGGCTAGAGCAGTGGAATGATGGGTTAGGAAACCAGATTGCAAGGGGTTATATAGTGAGAGACAGAGTCTGGAGAGAAAATGAGACATCAGGTACACATAATTTCTTAGATAAATTTGGCAAAAAAATAACAGGGAGAAACAAAGTAGTGTTTTTAGATGGGTATGTTGGGAGGCAAAAAGACAGAAGTGGGGGAAGGAAGTGGAGATCCTGAAGAGAGGGGATAACAATATCTTGTATACCATTGAATCCCCAGAGCCTAACAGAGTGCCTGGCTCTTAGTAGGTGTTCAATAAGTATATATATTTTAACTTATTATTTTGAAATATTTACAGTTTCACAGGAAGTTGCAAAAACAATACAGTGACGGTACCTGCCATCTTGCTTCCCCCAAAGGGGACATCCCACATAGCTATAGCACAACATCAAAAGCAGGAAGCTGACCTGGGTAGTACGCTGATAACCAGACTGGGAGCTTATTCCAATTTCAGCCCTTACACGTGCACGTGTACCATGTATGTACGGTTCTAGGCAATTTTATCTCAGACAGATCTGTGTCACCACTGCCACAATCACTTGTGCTTCCCCAAACCCAGGACATTCTTTCTGAATATTTATTGCAGGTCTGTTGAAGGTATTGGAGGTGTAGGGAGTGAAAAAAGGCCCAGATCAGAGGTGGAGAGCTGAGAGTACATTAGCTCTATGTTGGAATTTTGAAATATGTTTATAGAACCTTGTTTTCTCCAATAAGACCTATGAAAATGTGTAAGTGACAAGTCAGTGAAGTCATCATGGGAAACCGTCAGTGCCATGTACCCCTCAGCAGTTGGCTGGATGTTTTTACTTTAACACTCCTGCATATAAAACCGTCATCAGCGGGCCGTGAGACTCAAAAGGTCATAAAGTTATTTCTAAAGTTAGCACACTCATGCTTCACTGGATGATTCTTTTGGTTTTGCTCAGGTGAAAAATATGGCAAATAGAGCATGAATCTCTCACTTTTGGATGCCTTTTGTTAACTCCAACTAGACTCTACAAGTGAAACACAACGGTATTTACCTTGAACAAATGCAGGGTGACTTTGTTCAGAAGTCTTAGCATGTTCACTTTTTACCACCCAGTCCAGATTCATTACAGTAAAACACAAGGATACGGACTTTCCTCAGGTAGTATAGTAGGTTTACTTCAGGATCAGCATTCTTCTCTACGACCTACGTTGTGAAAGGAGAAATGGGACTTTAGGAACCTAATACCAACATGTTAGGGCAATTCTATCTATTGTTTTGGGGACATATTTTTGACAGATGGTAAGTTCACAGGGGGAAAAAAATAACACGGGGAACCTTTCTAACACTTGAAACCAATTTTAAAGAAATTATAGAGCATTATTTCAATGTCTCTGAATTTTCCAATATATGTGACAATTATAAATTCTGGATTACTTTTCCTTGTACTTACCCAGAAAAGGCCCAACTGGGGAAAGAGTTACATAGATTCCAAAACTGACTCGGATAACTCGTGGCCATAGGAAGTCATAAAAAATGTTAGCCAGAGATTTCTTAATGGAGTCAGGGGTGTATGTTATAAAGGGAGCCCCTCCCATCCCCTGCTCCCAGCCCCCTAGTGAAGTGGAGATGCCACTCTGCAAAGGAAGAGAAGGGAGCGTGGGTCTGGCTCTGCCTCTCGTGCCGCACTCCTGGCTGTTACTGCCAATAGACAGAAGCCGGCACATGAGACGAAAACAGCCTGCTTTCACTGGCCCAGAGAGTTCTTCTGCTAGGTATAGTCAGGCAAGATTAGAGAGAACAGGAGAGAAACTTACAAGGAAGTGTAGCAATGAACCCAGAAACAGAGGACATTGTTCCATTAAAAGTGTTTTTTACTTTTATCACCCTAGAAAAAGGCAACAAACCACATTATTCTTCATATGCTGCCTCCTATTTTCAAAACTTCTTCTGAGTCCTCAGATTTACTCAGCCAGAGATGAGCTCATCACCTCCACCCCTCAACTTGGTATCTTAGCACGAGGAGGAGGCTACGTATAGTGGCATCTCAGAAACAAAGCATTATAGTTAGATTTGCTTTAACACCCTAATTGTATGCCTATGGAAATTATTTCCAATAGTGGGAACAAGATAGGGGGTAGGGAATGATGGCGTGCAAGCCAAGACTAATATTACTTCCTCCTGTTTCCTCTATAATGGGGGAACACAGCCTGACGACACTATTCTGTACTATAAAGACAGCTGTATACGTGAGACAACATTCCAGGCAAATAGTAAACCTTCCCCAACCACTTTAGCTGCCCGATGAGTGCAACACTTGATTTAATGCTGTCTTCTTCAATCATAACATGGTCTCAGCTTCCAAATGAAAAAGGCAAGATTAGACTTTGGGAAATTAATTAAAGGCTGCCAACTGCAATTCTGACATATCAAATATATGGTACTTCCAATCATTTAAAAAATATTTCAGTGTTCATATGAGAAATACTGGTCATACCAATAGCCATGCTCACAAAATTGTATGGGTACATCCTGTTTCCTCCAGTAATTTATAGATGCTTAGGAAATAAATCCCTTTTTAGTAAGTATATGAGAACAGGGGAAACCTCACCAGCAACTGGAGAGATGCAAGCGAAACCCCAAGACACCATGCCCATTAGATTAGCAAACCTTAGGAAGTCTGATTATAACAAGTTTTGGCACATTAAAGATTGGCAAATCATCTATTGGCAAGGAAACAGCACCTGTCATGCAATGAACTGTGGGAAAAGTAACTTGTATAGAATTCTGGAAAGCCACCTGTCAGAACCTCTGAAATCAGCACGGTACAATCTCACTTAGAGATTCTCTTGCCAGTGTTGGTGAGGAGACACATCATAGGATGTTCACTGCAGCATTTCTTGGGGTAGTGGGGAATCGGAAGCATCCTACGTGTCTAGCGCTACGGTCCTGGATAAGCAGAATGAAGGATGTGCACAGCCTGGAGAACTAGCACACAGAAGCCACGGGTTTTCACAGAGCAGCATGGAAAAATCTCAAGAACAGTGGTGAGTCACAAAAGGGAATTTTTAAGTCACGATACCACTTGCGTAAGTTAAGAACATACACACACTCGTGCACAACATTGCACAGGCCAAACACTGTATATTTCAAAGATACATCTATATTTCTAAATAACCATATGGAAAGTGGATGGGAAGGACATATATTTAAAAGGCACAAGAGTGGATGTTTATGGGGGAAGGAAATAAAGAGGAGATAGGACATAAAAAGAATAAAAAAGTAATACAAGGCGAAAGAGGAGGCTTGTCCAGACTGTGATGATGATGTACCACAGCCAGAGACGAGTGTGCTTTGCTAAAGGAAGGAAAAGCAACCACAGAAAGAACAAAACCAATTTCTTCAAAGGAGTGGATAATTTCCCCCTTTGGCCATCTGCAACTTGTCTTAGAAATTTGTAAGACAGAGAAGGATAAAAACAGCAAAATACCAGCTGTGATTCAAAAGACTGAAGACCATAGGGAATAATCATTCTAATGTGATATTAAGGGAGAAATGGTTTTATTCAACAACAAAGGAAAAGCAGCAAAGCCCATTTTCCTCACACTCAGAATAAGTTCTTAACTGCTGAATTACTACGAACTGTCACTCAGCAATCATTTTTCTGATGTTCCAGCTGGCTTCAGGTCATTCAAGATCCTGACCTACTGGTAAACATTATTGCTAAACCCAGACTTTTTCTTCGTTCTTTTCTTTCCCTTTCTGTTGTTTAGTTCATAGCCTTCCTAAAAATGATGTTTCCCTGCTATTTGACAGGTAAAAATCCCAAGAATTTTTGCCTTTATTAAAGTTGTGTTTCTTTCTTTAGGGAACAACATCAGTAATCTAAAACAACCGAGGCTTGAGAAGCAAAGCATTAGCACCAAATGACTGTCCAAAATAATTTTTCATTTTAATACTTCGCTAGTTTTTTTCTCTAATTGTCCCAAGGCACCTCAAACTTTCCACGTATTCATTTTGCTCATTAAAGTACAGGATTGAGAACAACTGGCCCACGCTAAGCGTTAGAGCTGCCATATCTCTTCTGAAGAGGAGAAGGTAGCTTACCTAGTACTCCATGTTTCAGAGAGGCTTCCGCCTCTAGGTTAATTGATCAGCGTGAGGTGATTAAGGCAAAACAAAATCATTCTTTGCTACTATTATCCTCAATGTCATATATGCCTCCTATTAAAATAGCATTGGTGAACTCAAGTAGAGCTAATATCCAAAAAAAAGGGGGAATGACAATTTTTCATACCTGTGTTAGAACTGACTTTGGTCTTGATATAGCAAAGAAAAGGAGAGTTCCTTACTGATTCCAAAAGAAAAGAGCAAGCAAAGGCCCCCATGCCTTAATACTTTGCACCAAACCTCGAACTAATGATCAATGTTCAAGTTCATACTACTATATATGACTTGAAAAAGAGAGGAGAGGATAAAGACATAACAAATGGCATTGCAGTGAAAAAAAGTTAGCTTGGCTTTTGTCCCTGGTATACAAAAATTCACTTTAATCATCTCATAAACTTACCTTTCTTCCATTCACAAAAAAAATCAGTTCATCAGAATTGGGAACAGAAGCCATCATACCAGGAAAAGAAGCCTCTACCAGAATAAAGGTTTGTTTATTCTGAGAACAGGTATGTTAGAGAAAAACCTGGGTAACTATCAGCCTTGCCCACTGCATGGGGTGATTTATAGCCACATTGCCACGGGAAGAGCACCAACCAGGGCTCTCTGCCCGCCCTGCCCACAGGGACTTTGAATGGTTCTTGGCAGTGCCCTGTCTCCTCCTTTCTTACAAATCAAGTCAGTGTCTTTGCCCATCCCTTTTGGAGTCTGACTGGTTTCCCCAGGGGGATGTGTTTAAAGCCAGGGACTAATAGATAAAAAGTGAGTTTTAAACAGGCTGTTATCTGGCCAAGTCATCAATCAACACAGTGTTATTAAAACTCATAAAACTTTCTTTCCTTGATTTTCCCTGTGCACAGGAAAGATTCCACCATGCATTCCCTAATTTCTCTTTCTTCAGTCTCATTGTTCGTGTATAGAAATGCAACTGATTTCTGAGCACTGATTTTGTATCCCGCCACATTACTGAATTGCTCTATAACTTCTAGTAGTTTAGAGGTGGATTCTTTTGGGTTTTCCACATAGAGTATCATGTCATCTGCGAAGAGAGACAGTTTGACTTCTTCTTTGCCGATTTGAAAACCTTTTATCCCTTTTTGTTGTCTGATTGCTGTTGCAAGGACTTCTAGTACTATGTTGAATAATAATGGCGAGAGTGGGCATCCTTGTCATGTTCCTGATCTTAAGGGAAAGGCTTCCAGCTTTTCCCTATTGAGAATGATATTCGCTGTAGGCTTTTCATAGATGGTTTTTATGAAATTGAGGAATGTACCCTCTATCCCTACACTCACTACAGATAAAATACTGGTATCCAAGATCTACAAAGAGCTTCTCAAACTCAATATACGGGAAACAAATAATCAAATAAAAAAATGGGCAGAAGATATGAACAGACACTTTTCCAATGAAGACATACAAATGGCTAACAGACACATGAAAAAATGTTCAAAATCATTAGCCATCAGGGAAATTCAAATCAAAACCACACTAAGATACCACCTTACGCCAGTTAGAATGGCAAAAATTGACAAGATAGGAAACAACAAATGTTGGAGAGGACGTGGAGAAAGGGGATCCCTCCTACACTGTTGGTGGGAATGCAAGTTGGTACAGCCACTCTGGAAAACAGTGTGGAGGTCCCTTAAAAAGTTAAAAATTGAGCTACCCTATGATCCAGCCATTGCACTACTGGGTATTTACCCCAAAGATACAGACATAGTGAAGAGAAGGGCCATATGCACCCCAATGTTCATAGCAGCATTGTCCTCAATAACGAAATTGTGGAAGGAGCCGAGATGCCCTTCAACAGATGACTGGATTAAGAAGATGTGGTCCATATATACAATGGAATATTACCCAGCCATCAAAAAGAATGATTTCACAACATTTGCAGCACCATGGACGGGACTGGAGGAGATAATGCTAAGTGAAATAAGTCAAGCAGAGAAAGACAATTATTATATGGTTTCACTCATTTATGGAACATAAGAAGTAGGAAGATTGGTAGGAGAAGAAAGAGAAGAAGAAGGGGGGTAAACAGAAGGGGGAATGAACCATTAGAGACTATGGACTCTGGGAAACAAACTGAGGGCTTCAGAGGGGAGGGGACTGGGGGAATGGGATAGGCCAGTGATGGGCCTATTAAGGAGGGCACATATTGCATGGTGCACTGGGTGTTATACGCAAGTAATGAATCATGGAACTTTACATCAAAAACTAGGGATGTACTGTATGGTGACTAACATAATAAAAAATTATTATAAAAAATAAAGATTGGAAAACATATTAACATCATTTCTTAGTGCTCCTTGGTACACAGATCCGTGGGAAGAGGAGATCTGTCAGTACACAAATCCAGTGATGCAGAACCAGAATATTTATTTGGGTCCTAGTGTACTTTGTTGGAGGAACAAGCAGTCAGGTTCCATGGGGTGGACCCTATGAGAGCAACACTGTTATTGGCACTTTTCAGCTCAAGTCCCCCTCCTCTATCTCAGGACCCACCCACCCACAATTCCTGGATTCTGACCTCTGGTGGGCTGACATATCCCAGTTTAGGGGTCCATAAAAATGTTTTCTTTTTAAAATCAGAAAAAAAATGAATATGAGGCTGGATTATGTTTTTGTACCAATGAAGTTGTAACATACAATTTTAATATTTACGGAGGAAGGAGCCCACAAAGGCAAAAGCCCCCAAAACAGGCTCCATCCTGCACTGTCTCCCCAAAAATTGCAGGGCCTACTATGAGCTATTGGGGCATGTTGAATTCAGGGCTGAAATATCAGCAACACTGCTTGCCCACTGACCTAAACCAAATTCTTCAACTTTGCTTTTAATAAAATCTGTACAATAATTTGATCTTCATCTGTCTAACTTCTCTATTGCTCAACTGTCCTGCATCCAGGTGACCTCTCAAAACTCTGGTACATCAGCACAAACATTTCTCTGCCCACATTCCCAGCTGCTTATTTCAGTGGGTCCAACCCATTTTCACAAACTTCTGTACAGCTAAATGTTATTCCTGATACCTTTTCATTCAACTGAATTTAATCCAAATAAAAGTTTTACTACTTGAGGAACGCTACTTCACGTGGACTCCTGTGATCTGGGTGCCACTCTGTAGCATATAGAGCTAAAGAGATGTGAGCCTTTCAGGACTCCACACAGCAAAGGGCTCTTTGTATTTGATTGTGCTCACATGGCCTTGACTCTAACGGCCAGGCCAAAAGCTTCTCAAATGGACTTCCCTTTTCCATTCTAGTCCCTCAGACTTGTTTTCCACAGTGCAGCTGGAATGATCCATTAAAAACACAAATCTGAATACGTCAATGTCAATTGTGTGTGCCTAAAGTCTTTCAGTGACTTGCTCTGTATTTGGAAAAAAAGAAAGATGCTAACATGGCCAACGTGGTGTAAGGGTCTGGCTCTGCCCCATGCAGACTCTCCAACCCACTGACCTGCTCCTAGCACAGGCGTCCCAGGTCTTGGACCACACCCCTCATTTTCCATCCCAGGGCCTTCAAGCATGCTATCCCCCCGGCACCATCTGCTGCAGTTCCTTCCCCAGTAACACCTCCTTATCCTTCAGGGCATGGTCTTACTCTTGTTCTCTTAGGAAGTTGTCTGACCCCCAGATCTAAAAGCCCTTGATACTATCTTCACTGACCACTTCGTATTTCTCTGGAGCACTTATCAAAGCTTGCAATGACATCTGTGTGATTACTTGTTTAATGCCAGTCTCTCCTATTGGATCATAAAGCCCATGTGGGCAGGGTCTATATTTGTCTTGTTAACCATTTGTCTCCAATGTATGACACTTATAAAGATTTTTTTTTTTTTAAAGAATGACTGAATCCATACTGTAATGAGATCTTTATAGTAAAGATTTTAGAGTGGGTCGGCTATTGATTTCTTGTTCTTGCTCACTAAAGAACTGATGATAAGCCTCTGCAGTGTGGCTGAGAATAATCTATATTCTTCTGGACCCTCTTCTGGGTGATCTATGTCGTTCTTGTCCTTCTATGAGTCCCATTCTATTTCAGAACTCTTAGTGCTCATCACAGACAGTTCTTCAGATTTTTCTTTTGCACTTGCTCAAAGAAAAGTCATGAAGTATGAAATTCCCATCAGTGATTTCTAGAAGTCTTGGCATCTCTCCAATTTGCTTTGCAGCTTTCTGGATGTCTGTTTAACTCTCTAATGTCAAGGACTTCGTGCTCTTGTGGTTCTGTTTAACTTGAGCATCCTGTATCTGTGTTCTCTTTGGTAGCTTCATTCTCTCTGCAAGACCAGCACTGTCTCTATGATTGTGCAGTGGTGAGGGCATCTGCATCCTGCAATAACAATGAGAGTTTATTTTTATTGAGTGCTTAATACGTGTTGGGCACTGTTCTAAATATTAGCCCATTTAATTTTCAAACCAAATTAATGAGGCAAGGACTATTATAATGCCCATTTATAGATCAGAAAAACCAAGCCATGAGAGTTTAACTAACTTGCCCAAGGTCATACTCTAATAAATGGTACAGCCAGGATTCAACCTAGGTCACCTGGCTCCAGAGTCCTGGCTGGTCACTACCAAGTAACAGGGCCTCCCTAGGGACTTGTGAATGCTATGGTATTTCTGGGTAGCTTCATTAATCAAACCCGTCAATGAAATAAATCATTAGGGAGTGGCTCACGGAACCCATCTCCTCCTTTGCTCCCCTGGTGACTGCAGTACTGCAGGTAGATGGTGGGTATATGGAATTTTCTTCTGGCTAAGAAGTAACTGCTACCTTGGCCAGTCACTCTTTCTCAAATAAGAGAAGCTGCTTTCTCAGCAAAAAAGAATTGGCATACAGATATGAGCTGAAAATAAGTTAGATGTTTAGAAGCTGATGATGGCCTTTTGTGTTTATCGTATGGCACAGTACCGGCCATAATAGGAACTCAGAAAGACTGTTGAATGAAGAAAATAACACAAGTGAGATGTGTTCCTTAGTTTGGGTTCCTGGATCATTTCCTGTGTTGAAGTCCATTCTGCCAATTTGATGGAAGATACAGAAATAATTAAATTCACCCAAGAAGCTAAAAGATCAAGGGATGATGCCAGAAAAGGGTTAATGTCTTAAGTCTTAACACTTAAACCATCAGAGCATATCAGGTGATGTCCAGACATTTCTTGCTGGGCTTCCATGTGCCATCACAATCAAGGAGCAGCTGGGTTTTCTTGGAGGAATGTCTTTCCTGTGCATTTCTTCCACACACTTCCTCCCCTGTATCTTTCCAGTCTCCTGACACTATTGTGCATTATGTACTCTAAACAACAATCCAAACCTGCTGCCATGCCAGGAACTCTTAAACTCAGTACTCTGCTCTGCCTTGGGCCCTTTTAGTTCCTTTTCTTATTTATGCCTTGTTTTGTTTTTCTCTACAAATTAATGCCATGTCTCATGCTTTTGTCCTCCCCAAGTTTGTTCCTTATTTCATTTTTTTACTCATTTTCCCTTTAAACAATCATTTGTGATCACAATGCTATCAAATTGGAAATTAAAGATAAAAAAAAGACATCTAGCCACAGATAACACTTAAATTTTAAATATTTAGGTTCAAAGAAGGAATAAAAACAGAAAATATAGACATAACAATAAATGGCAATGAAAAAGTTATATATCAATGACATGCAACTAAGACTATATTCAGGGGGAAATTTCTTAACTTCAAATGTTTTTATTTTTACCTAGAGTGATTAAAAATAAAAGAACTTAATTTTCAACTCAAGAAAGTAGAAAAGAAAAATAAAGAGAAAGTAGATATGGGTATATAACAATGACAAAGGCAGAAGAAATATTTAGAAAAATGAGAAAAGAGTAAAATAAATAAAACCAAAACTTTAAAAAAATCTAATAATTTAAATATCTAATAAGTATGCTTAAAAATGAGAAAATTTAAATAAACAAAATTAAGAACAAGAACTAGGATATAACCATTATGTTCAACTTTGTGCTTATAAATTTGCATTGCTTATACTACTAAAAATTAGGATAAATGCACTTCAATGGAAAAACAGTTGACTATGATATGATGGGACCATGGAAAACAATTTGGCCATTAAAAATAATGAAGATTTCTATATACAAGTTGTGAAGGGCTCTGGCCCAGGATTAACTTTGTC
Organism: Ursus americanus; assembly: GCF_024610735.1. Taxonomy (NCBI): domain Eukaryota; kingdom Metazoa; phylum Chordata; class Mammalia; order Carnivora; family Ursidae; genus Ursus; species Ursus americanus. The sequence goes on along the minus strand of NC_142127.1, from coordinate 74,208,881 downwards.
AAGGGGAATTCCTGGAGTCTTCTCCCTGTGTCCAACCTGCTGACTTTGGCCCCTTCACCACTGATTTTCCAACAGTCCTCTCTGATGGTGTCCTTAGTCTCCCTACAGCCTTAAAAGTTCCTTCATCATCAAATCCAGCAAATCTGCTACTTTTAACAACTTAGCAGTAAGTTTAAGAATATTTATTTCTGAGGGGTTTATATGTGTGTGAATGTTATAACACACAAGACACAATCCATGCTGTCAAGAAACTGACAGATGCATACAATGATTCAGAAAAATAACAAAGCAAGATGTTATTCAGTACCCAAACAAACTTGCTCTGAGGCTTCAGGTAGGTGGAGCACGTGAAAATGCTTTGTAAACTGAAGTGTGGCATGCAAATATTGGTAATTATTGTATTTGTTGTTTTCTTTGTTATAGTTCCAAAAAAACTCCTGACAACCTGCATAGTATGTAAACTGCCTCCCTAATTTCAAACTCCTGCTTAGCCTGCCATCCTTTTCACCCTTCACATAAGCCACATATGAGCTGCCCTAGTGCTGAAAACGACGGATGCAGGAGGAGGAGAACCCCAAAATAAAAAGGTGAAAGGGAATGAGTGGGAATTCAAAAAGGACTTATTGAGTTGAGCGGGTGTATGGCAATGCCATTTGCAAAATCAGCTTGTTTGTATATGTAAAAATTGGACAAAAAGAAGTTTGATGTTTTGTACTGTTTGGTATTTGAAAATTTATGTTAGAATACTCTGGACTGAACATTTTTTGAGTATGCTTTGGATACTAAAAATATTATGTGTTAATGCCTTTTGAACTTAACCTATAAGTATACTGGCTACATTTGGCCATTCTCACCTTAACATGGTACATCTATTTTTTTTAATTTAAATTCAATTAGCCAACATATAGTACATCATTAGTCTCAGATGTAGTGTTCAATAATTCATCAGTACACCTATTTTAGTAGTAAATACAACCAATCTTCATTTTAAGCACACATGTAGGGAAAAAAAATTCAATGAACAGAATTAGGCTAAACATTACTGTGTTGAAGTTAATGGTGGCAAATATTTCCATAGGTTTTATTTAATCATTTACATAGTTCCTACACATTACTCTCCAAAAATCATCTTTGGAGGTGACTCTACTTTATCCAACATTTATTGACTGAATTAATGATTCTTTAGTAACTGAGAGCCCTAGAAAATCAAGTGAATTGTCAACTTGTGCATTAAAATAAATAAGAATTTGCTTTTTAGTTACCATGGATTATCACTTATTATACTCCAGTACTTCATACAGACTAATGATAAAAGCTCAATAAAAATTATTTTTAACCATAGCATCTTAACTAAGAAACTCCACAAATAGCAAGCAAACAACAAAACCATTTCTGTTCTCCCATTTTTTCCCTAAGAATAGAAATGCTTTGGTGTAGGCTCTCATCTTCTTTATAAAATCAGTATGGAAGTACCACCCACAACTGGGAAAAAAATTGTATTAAACACCATGTTTTTGTGACACTCCAGGAACATAATTGCTAATACATAGTAAGTGAAGATTACATGATATTTTTAAAATACGTAAATGTGAAAAATTCTGTCAATATGAAAAACAAATACTTAAGAATTGCCCTAATTTTCTATATATTTGAGACAAAGATGTTTATACTAATTACCTGCCCAATGTTCAAGTCATTTAGAAAATCAACTTTTGTTCCGAGCCCCAACTACTAGGCAATAACATTTAGAATCAATTCATGGAATCTAGAAGAAAAATTCAGAAGACAAGGAATATGATTTAAAAGCAGTAAAAAAAACTGAAAACAACCCACTATAATTAATTAGCAAAATTTCTCTTTTTAAATTTTTTTTTTTTTTTAAAGATTTTATTTATTTATTTGACAGAGATAGAGACAGCCAGCGAGAGAGGGAACACAAGCACGGGGAGTGGGAGAGGAAGAAGCAGGCCCATAGCGGAAGAGCCTGACGTGGGACTCGATCCCAGAACACCGGGATCACGCCCTGAGCCGAAGGCAGACGCTTAACCACTGTGCCACCCAGGTGCCCCTCTTTTTAAATTTTTAATCTATTCCTCAAAAATTATTTATCTTGTATAAGTTTATTTTCTCTCTTTCTAAACGGGTATTCATTATTTTTGTGGATAAATTAAAAGGATTCCTAATTCTTTGACATACTATACAGCAGAGATTAAACGTACACAATACTTACTCTAGCTAAAAAGAGACTGTCTTTCAATAAAGCAGTAAAGACAGGGAATCAACATGCTCAAATGATGACAAATACACTTATTTAAAAATTCTCTTCTATGTTTGATCTTTTAGATCTTTTGACATTAGTATCAATTTATATGAGGTTATTAGCATGAGCAAACTATAATCACTTCAGAAACAAAAATTCTTGAGTTTAAATTCTCAAATTAAGTTTAAAAAATTCTTGACTTTTATCAAAATTGAAACACAAAATGAAGGACAGAGAATACTCTTCAGGTGTATCATTATTTACCCATATTGATTATTGAAAAATGTGTAGAGCCTGTTTTAAAAATAGTATATAAAACAAAGGAAAACCTCATAAAATCTTGTGATTTTTCTTTTCTCACGTGTGGTTGTTTGCAAGTTTAATATTCAGTTGTTTTGGGGCGCCTGGACAGCTCAGTCCCTTAAGCGTCTGACTCTTGGTTTTGGCTCAGGTCCCAATCTCAGGGTCTTGTGATCAGCCCCAGTTGGGCTCCATGCTCAGCAGGGAGTTGGCTTGTCTCCCTCTCCCTCTGCACCCTACCCCTGCCCCAACACTGCTCCTGTGTGGGGGCGCTGGTGCACGCGCTCTCCCTCCCTCTCTCTTTTTCACTCTCCCTCTCTAAAACAAATTTTTTTTAAAAAAGTTATTTTTTTTTCTGTAAGGAAAGGTAATAAAGTAAAAGCAAAGTCAAATTAGCATCAAGTTAAGTTTAAAAAAGCTCATCTCTTTTGGTTTCCAAAAAACCAAAAACGAATGTAGTCTTTAAAAACAAGTAGTCACTGGAGAGAGAGGGGAACTGAAGTAGGATTCGACATGAAACAGGCGCAAAAAGCCAAACACACAAGTAAAACAATTTATATTCAGACTATCAAATTCTTCCTTTACCAATCTTTTATCTAAATAAGGGAAGATTTACAGACGAATAACTAGAATTCACTAATATTTGGTAGGGTCAAAATTTATCTAAAAAGTAAATTTGTATTTACTGCACAGAATTTCCCGAATTTTTTCAGTACTTGTCTGTTCATTATAGACCAAAAGCACAAGATGATGTCTTCATAGCATAGTTTAAAAAGGTATTTTCTTGGCTTTAAATCTTTTCTTTATATATTATGCAAAGGGACATGACAAAGAAAAGTCATTCAGAGCGGGCCTTTTTCACTGTTAGCTTAGTTCAGTGGGGTCATTAAATTTAAAACAGGCATAACAAGTCTGCAAAGTTGCAGCTGATGCCTCTCAGCGCTCCACATTTTGTCGGGGACAATCATTTGCGGTTTCTTTTCTGGTGATCTACACAAAAAGTTTTAAGGAGACCCACAAAGATCAGAATTTTGGGGTCCAAGTTCAACACCTGCTGGTATGGAAAGCAGGTGAATGTAATCTGAATACTGGCTCTTCAGGGTGGTGGCCAGACACATCTGCCACGTGGCTGGTTCATTCTGTCTTGAGCTACAAAAAGAACGCTCACAACTTAAGTGGCAAACGAGCTCAACCTGTGCACGCCGACTGTACTCACCCTCCCGGGCAGCTCCTGTGGCACTCCGGGCTATTCCTTCCAGGTCCTTCTTCACTGCTTTCCTCCGTCCAGCCCACCACCTTGTTCTGTCCAGGGCGGAGCAAACCAATACACCGGGAACGAGGACAGCCCTTCTGCAATAGTGAAATACTTTGTCCAATATTCTCAGGGAGGCCAGACCACTGGCAATAAAATCCTCAAATGAACACCGGCACGTTTCCGTCTTTCCTCAGTCTAAAGGAAAGACACACACCTTTCCTACACTTGGGGAACCAGGTATCCGTTCCCATGAAATTCTTTCGCCTGCATCGAGCAGGCACTAGATGAACAAGAGAAGTCCATTTCTTGAAAGCAGGGTATACATCCATTCGCACTTGCATCATTAAAACACAAATGAATGTCTTTGAGCTTCTGAAGTTCGACAAATGGGTTCAAGAAACATCAAGGTGTCTGAAGCTGTCTCAGGAACTTTTCTTCACAAAATGGGTTCCTTTGGCCCCTGCCACGTACCATTTACCATTTGTTTCCAACCACGACGCCTTCCAAGAGACACTGAAGCTACTGCAGAAAACAGCCCGAACGGCCTCAACATATTGAGCTTAAATTAAAGACTCTTTGCACAAGGACGAACGCCACCCTTTCGACTCGCGGTCAGGGGCCTCAACACGCGGGTCAGGGGTACTTTCCACAAGGAGGTCCCAGGGGCAGCACTGAGGAGTGGCCGCGGCTGGGCCCCGTCATAGTCACCTCGTCGTGGTCCCTGCGCGGGCAGGGCTGGCGTGGTACCGGCCTAGGGAACTACTCAGCGAGGAGGCGGCGCCGCGCCTTCAACGGTGCCGGCCGCGCGAGCCCAACCTCCACGGTTTCTGCACGTGGCGCGGGGCACGTGGGCGCGGCCGGGCCTCCACGTGCGGGGCCGCCTCCTATCCCGGCGCGGTCGGAGTCCTGACCTCGAGGGCCCGCCTCCCGCGAGTCCTGACCTCGAGGGCCCGCCTCCCGCGAGTCCTGACCTCGAGGGCCCGCCTCCCACGCGGGCGTGGTGGGCGGGGCTGGCCGCTTTCTCTGGGACTCTCTAAAGAGCTGAGTGTTGGAGGATCCGCGTGGCAGCTCCAAGTGTCAGTTGAGCAGAGCGGGAACGTTTCAAGGCACGCGGGGATTCTGCCTAGTCATGAGGTGCACCGCCTTGGCGGGCGCCGATTGATGAGCGGGATGGGGAGGGTTGGGCACCGAGAGGATCTAGGTCAGAATGGCCAGTTGCCATTGTGGTAGCCTTGTGGGTGTGGTAAGAGCAAGGGACAGCGAGAGCCAGGAGAGAGGGCTCCCAGGCTCCATCCATCCCCTGAGCACCCTTGGATTTGGGGGCACATTAACAGAGGCTTCCCGCAGATTGGAGTGCTTTCATCCACCCCAGGGTTATTATCATCGAGTGGTTTGAGGCCAAAAGAGGAGAGGTTTTTTAAGTAGGTATGTGTGAGGGTGGGGTGGCGGCATCAAGTAAGGGATTTTTCAGGGCCTTTAAAATCTTGCTAATGTTACCCGCCCACACACACACACACACACACTCCCCTCTGGCGGAGGTGGGCAGTGTCTGAGGGTGTGTTACTGCTGTGAGTGTGGGCACAGAGCCTCAAGCACTCCATCCTTAGTTTAAAGGCGTTTCGTGCTTCTGCCCCTACCTCTACCCTCAGGTACTCCTTCCCTGAGCCGTTCTTGACTCACTCCTTACTCTCTTTCTCCTTTTTATTTTCTTCTCTTTCTGTTTCTCTCCTTCCCTTCTACGTTTTCCCTTTTTCTTACCTCTCTGCAGTTTCACACTTTGGTGAGTTTTATCCAGTCTCCTGGCTCTGATTACTAATTGCACGCATGACTCATAAATCTGTCTGTAGCCCAGACTTCTTACCAATCCTGAATTAACTGTCTATTCGGTAAATCCCTCGGCTGACAACCAGGCTATAAAGCTAAAACCAAATTCACGTTTCCTTTGAAAGCACCTCCTCCTTCTTTGTTGCCTGTGTCCTCCTCCTGCTGCTCTTTGTACTCCTCTCCCTTCCCCCTCCCCTTACTGCCCCTCCTCCCCCCCCCCCCCGCCCCTCCTCCCACCCTTCACTTCCTCCCCTTCCTCGGCTGGCTGCTTCCTTGCCCACCCCATCCTGTCAGAGGTCAGGGGCCATTGCTTGAATCTCTTTCCATTCCCGCCAGCACTGCCAGTGCTCAAGCCTTTGTCACCTCTTAACTGTCACAGTAGTGTAGGGGAGGAAAACTTTCTCTTTTTCCCTTCTAGATTCTTGGGCTGGTCAAATAATTAAATTTAAACAAGACATTAACAGGAGAAAAAGGCAAATTTTAATTTTGAATGTATGGGAGCTCATAGAAATATGAGACTTAGAGAGGTGACCAAAGCAGGCAGCTTTTTACACCTTTTAGATGAAGAAATTGGTGGAGTTGATAAGACAAAGAAGTCTGGGTTTGGGGTAGCAAATTAATGAAAAAGTAACTAGGTTTCTTTGTTTATACAGCCTTCTCAGCCCTGATTTCCCTCTCTCTGGTGATAAGGATGCCTTCTACTCTCCAGGTGCAGAGAGTGTACCCTTCACGTGAAAAATTTGTTTCCTGCTTTTAGGGGTACAGAGGAGGGTCGTTGTGGCACATTTTGGGGCAGCCTGTTCTGGACCCCATCAGTAGCTTTCCCGCTGTTATCTCCTATGTTAATTCATGCTATACCTTCCACCAGATAAAGTCATCCTGATTATGTCATTTTCTTTTTTTAAAGATTTTATTTATTTATTCGACAGAGATAGAGACAGCCAGCGAGAGAGGGAACACAAGCAGGGGGAGTGGGAGAGGACGAAGCAGGCTCATAGCGGAGAAGCCTGATGTGGGGCTCGATCCCAGATCGCCGGGATCACGCCCTGAGCTGAAGGCAGACGCTTAACCGCTGTGCCATCCAGGCGCCCCTGATTATGTCATTTTCTTGATAAAAACCTTCAAAATTCGTCACTGTTGACAGGGTAAAACCTGAACTGTTGAATTATATTTAAGAATATCTATGATCCAAGCTAGTTTTCTAGTTTTCTTTCCAGATTTCTCCCATATATAGTCTACCCTCCAGCCAAACCAAATTACCTGTGCTCTGGTAAATATCTGGATCTTTTCTGACCTCCTTCCTTAGCTTCTGCATTTTCCTCCACCTGGAATTCCTTTTCTTTTGTGCCCCTTTGTCTAGTCTTACCCGTTAACTGGGATGTTATCTCTTCACCTTCCACAGGACTATATTTGGGCTGCATCTGGCACAACACTTTCTACCTTGCATTTCTTTCTTTATAAGACCATATATAATTAAATTATAAGCTCTATGAGGTGGGATCTTGGATTTATTTTTGCCATTCCTTAGATGCCTGGCCACAACTTTTAGTTACTCCCTAAAATTTTGTTGAATAACAAATTATTCGTTCAGATTATGCATCTCAGCTTGCTCTCTGCTCCCCTCTTTTGCCAGATTCTGAAGAATGAGTCTAGCAGTTTAAACCACAAAAACTACTGCAGTACAATTATTAATTGAGTGCCATATACTTTACACAACAGGAATTGTAGTAAGTTTTTTCACACACATTTTAAAATGTATTGTTTAATCAAGTCAGGTTTGAACACGTCTTGGTGGCTAAAGGAAGTTTCTGCTGACACTAAGTTGGAATGGGTTATTGTTCATAGCACTCTGCTAAACCTCAGATAACTATCTTCTTCTGCCACTCTGACTCAGTCAAACGTCCCTTGCTCACTTCTCCATTACAGGGTTTTGGGCTAGAAAAAGCAGAAAACACGAAGACGCATAAAGGACTAGCTGGGGAGTAATACTTGTCATCATGACGATCATGATAATAATTATCACTAACATTTATTGAGTTGTTAACATGTGCCCCTGTCCTGGGTTAAACACTTTTACAGTTAAGCTCACTTAGTACAGGGACTCTGATAGGTATGTACCCTATTTTCTCTATTTGACAGCTGTGGAAGCTGAGGCACAGGTAGGTCAAAAACTTGCCCAAGGTCCCACTTACGGCTGGTTTAAGTGGCAGAGCTGGGATTTGAACCCTGTCATCCGGTTTTAAAGCCACCATGTCACTCAAACCTTTTCCAGTCAGTCAGCGTTTTGTGAGTATCAAAGCTCAGTGACAGAGGCAGAAGAAATAACACATGTTGCCTGTTCTAAAGCTTGCAGTCTAGCTGGGGACAAAGAATTAGAAGCACTCTGAGTGAGAAAACATCTCTCAGTCCATGGTGCTCCCTCGGTGTGTAGTCCCTGGCACTGGAAAGCTTGTATGGTGATTGCCTGTTTCCTGTCTGTTTCTCCACCAGACTGTGGCCTCCCTGGGGCCGGGACTTATGTCCTCTGAATGATTCTCTCTTAGCCCAGCACAGCACCTCACACAGAGCGGGCACACAGACTGTGTGTGTGGAACTGAACCCAACTGTGAAATGGTGTTGTTCAGAACACAGACGTAATGGGGGTCAGATATGGGCTGGCTAGTTTGGCTGGGTTGTTGTAATGAAAAATAGTTGGAAGGCAGGCAGGGACAAGGGGCCCCCAGCCCTAAGAGGAAACCACCCTGGAAGGAGCCCTCCCCCCTTTCCTACATGATAGGTAAATGACAAAAACCTGATTGGGTGACAGGCACAGGGAGGGTTTATCAGATTAAAACAGCCTGCCAACAAGCCCATAAAGACCCCTAGACTTGGAAACTCTGGCAGCAACCCTCTTGGGTCCCCTCCCTCTTCGGGAGCTTTGTACCATCACTCAATAAACTTTGCTTTACTATCACTCAATAAACCTCGCTTTGCTGCCCACCACCCTTTGATCGACGTCTTTATTCTTCAAAGCGGCGTGACAAAGAACTTTGGGCACTGAAGGAAAAGAAATCCTGCAACAATTGGGAAGGTTCACGAAGAAGGGCAATTTGAGGGATGAAGGAGGTTTAGAGGTTGTTATAGACTGAATGTTTGTGTCTCCCCCAAATTTATGTGTTGAGATCCTAACTCTCAAGATAACAGTAGTTTCAGAGGTAGTGTTCAGTGATTCATCGATTGTGTATAACATCCAGGGCTCATTACATCACGTGCCCTCCTTAATGCCCATCACCCAATTACCCCATCCCCCCACCCACCTCACCTCCGGCAACCCTCAGTTTGTTTCCTGTAGTTAAGAGTCTCTTATGGTTTGTCTCCCTGATTTCATCTTATTTTTCCCTTCCTTCCGCTATGATCCTCTGTTTTGTTTCTTAAATTCCACATATGAGTGAGATCATATGATAATTGTCTTTCTCTGACTGACTTATTTCGCTTAGCATAATAATACCCTCTAGTTCTAGCCACTTCATTGCAAATGGCAAGATTTCATTTTTTGATGGCTGTGTAATATTCCATTGTATATATGTACCACATCTTCTTTATCCATTCATCTGTCGATGGACATCTGGGTTCTTTCCTTCGTTTGGCTATTGTGGATATTGCTGCTATAAACATTGGGGTGCAGGTGCCCCTTCAGATCACTACATTTGTATCTTTTGGGTAAATACCCAGTAGCGCAATTGCTGGGTTGTAGGGTAGCTCTACTTTCAACTTTGAGGAACCTCCATACTGTTTTCTAAAGTGGCTGCACCAGCTTGCATTCCCACCAACAGTGTAAGAAGGTTCCCTTTTCTCCACATCCTCATCAACATCTGTTATTTCCTGAGTGATTAATTTTAGCCATTCTGACTGGTGTGAGGTGGTATCTCATTGTGGTTTTGATTTGTATTTCACTGTTGCCGAGTGACGCTGAGCATTTTTTCATGTGTCTGTTGGCCTTTTGTATGTCTTCTTTGGAAAAATGTCTGTTCATGTCTTTTGCCCATTTCTTGACTGGATTATTTGTTTCTTGAGTGTTGAGTTTGATAATTTCTTTAAAGAAACGCGACTCCTTTTTGCAAGGTAGGAGGTGTGGAGAAGTGAATCTGAGGTGATGTATCGGAAGATAGACTGTTGGGGGATGGAGCCTCTGTGAATTTTGCCCGCTTAGGCATCTCTGAAGGAGTTGCAGAGAATTATCAAGACAAGGGGGGACCCCATACCAGCTCTGCAAACCATCCACACAGTCCATTTGAATTTGCTGTTCATTGTCAAAGTTTGGGCCAGGCCCCTCTCCCTGCCAGCTGCAGTCATAGTGTCTGTTATGATGAGGAGCACAGAAAACCCCAGACACATTCCTGACTCTCCCAGGCCCCGGGGAGATTAAAAATTAAAAGGGAGGATTTTTAATAAACATACTCTGAGACACTCAGCCCATGGTGTCGGGGCGGGGGTGGGCACACTGACCTGGTTTAGAAAATCACTGCCTGCCTGGGCTCATTCTTTTTAAGAGGATGACGTTTTCAGCTGTCCCTCGTGACCAATTCACAGGCAGCAGAGCTTGGTTCTATTGTGGGAACCATGTGGGCCCTGAAGTAGCTCTGTTCTGGAGGAGGGTAGGCCCAGGTAGCAATTCAGAAGCTGGCCCAGCTTGCCAAATGGCAGGAGACAGGCCCAGCAAGCAGATGCCCCAGGGGATAGTGTGGGTGGGGCTGGCAAAGCTGGCCAAAATTTCAGACATTATCCACAGCAGGAACTGAGCTTTTAAAAGATACAGAAGGAGGGGAGGGGGAGGCAGAGGCGTGCCGGGGTGGCTCAGTCAGTTAAGCGTCTGTCTTCAGCTCAGGTCAGGATCTCAGGGTCCTGAGATCTAGCCCCACATCGGACTCCCCTACCTCAGTGGGGAGCCTGCTTCTCCCTCTCCCTCTGCCCCTCCCCTCTACTTGTGCTCTCTCTCAAATGAATAAATAAATAAAATCTTAAAAAAACAAAAGGTATGGAAGGTTTAGAAACATCTTACTTTTTTATTACACTTCTAGTCATGCCGGTGCCAGAGGTTTATCTTCTATACCTCAAATTTAAAATGCTTTTCCCAAATTGCAAACTTGGAGTACTCTAATAACAAGTCAATGCTTTTTCAAGGTACACATGTCCCTCCCTGGAGATTTAATGTGTCACCTTGGTGAGTGGGGCCTGCCATTGAGCATCTCTGGGTTAGATGTCCCCTGGGGCCTATTCTAATTCTGATGGTATATGTTTCTATGTCCTTTCCAGTTGCCAATTGCCACTGATGCCCCCACCCTGTCCTCCTTTTCCTGTTAAGGGGTGTTCCTCACTGACCTCTTCCTCTCACCATGCAGGCTTCTCCTCTCTGCCTATCCCCTACCATGGTGACAAGGCTTTCCCACCCCCTCCCCAATCCTGAGTCCTGCTTCCTCATCCCAAGCTCCTCCTCTCTTTGCATATCGTCCTCTCCAGAAGAAATCTAAGCATCCCAGAACCTGGGCCCTGCTCAGCTGAGTCAGGGACACTCATTTGCCCTGTCCTCTGTTGAGAGCACTCACTGTCTCCCATCCCGCCTGGCTGTACAGGTTGACTCCTGATCAAGGGCTTCCAGGCAATGAGGTGAAATCCAAGCCCCACTTCATTCCCAGGCACAGCCACCTGGAGGAAGGGAGCCTTTTCCTCCTGTACCCAAAGATGATCTGTGAGCTAGAGCAGCCCTGTAGGGGCAGCCAGGGCCTCCACGGCCCAGCCTGGACAGAGCATAGATCCAGGAGGGAGAGCTACTGGGAGGACATAAGCAGACACAAAAGGTGGGCTTAGAGTCGGGGCAGGGCAACAGAGGAAAAAGGAGGAACAACTGTGGTGCCTACATAAGGTGAGGGGATGGGGCTAGCTTCCTGAAGAAGTGATATTTACACTGACATCTAAGAGGCGAGAAGGCTGTAGTCAGGGGAGGGATGGTGGGAAGGGAAATCCCAGCGGGGAGGTGGGATGATGGTTACATTTGGGCATCAGCTCGGCTAGGCTATGGTACCCAGTAGCTTGGTCAAACACTAGTCTAATGCTGCTGTGAAGGTATTTTGTAGATATGATTAACATCTGCAATCAGTTGACTTTAAGTAACACAGATTACCTCTGACGATGTGGGCAAGTCTCCAAATCAGTTGAAGGCCTTAAGAACAAAAACTGAGCTTTTCCAGAGAAGGAACTATTCTGTCACGAAACTGTACCATAGAAGTCCTACCCGATTTTCTAGCCTGCTGGCCTGCCCTAGATTTTGGACTTATCAGTCCCCACAATTACGTGAACCAATTCTTTAAAATAAATATCTTCCTGTGTGTATATATATGTGTATGTGTAAATGTGTATATGTTTATATATATATGCATGTATATGTGTATATGTATGTCTATACATGGATGCACGTGTATGTATATGTGTGTGAATTATATATTATTTATGTGTGTGAATATATAATTCACACACATAATACACATACACCCATGTATGCATCGTGTCGGTTCTGGTTTTCTCGAGAATCCTGACTTGTGCAGGTGACGTGTGCAAAGGCCTTGAGGGAGGGAGAAGATGGGCCCCTTCAAGGATCTGAAGAAGGTTGTGGTGGCCTAAGTGTGGTAATCATGGCACAAGGAGCTTTGGGAAAGGTTGGCAGGGCGGATCATGGAAACCACATTAAGAATGCTGTGTTTTATTATCAGTGCAAGGGAAGCCATCAAAGGGTTCTGACTGTGAATGACACAATCTTCTCCTTAGGTACCCTGTAGCTCATCTGTTGCCTAACATCTGTCACGAGGTAACTCCCACGATGCACCTCAGACATCCCTTGGGCAGTGAGTGTGACTAACGCTGGGAATTAGCAGGCAGGTGGGGGAGTTATTTTGGCTCAGGAAGGCCTTTCAGGGGCTTTCAAATGACCTTAACAGGTGGCTCATTAACCCAGCCACACTGGTTTGGTCAGGTCCTACAGCAATGACCATGGGGCCGCAGATCTCCTCTGCAGCTGGAGGCACACAGGCTCACACCACCTCCCACAACACCCCCCCCCCCCCCGCAACACACACACATACACAGGGCAGGCCAGAGAGCTGCGGGCAGGCAGGAGGGAGCCCGTGGTTGTGATTCTTCACACCTGCCTTCTGCATGATGCCACTAGTGCCCTTCTGTTGACTCCTGTCAACCACCCTGGGAAATGAGGTCCCTGCACTCCAAGTGCCCTGCCAAGGGTCAGGTGGCAACAGGTGGTAGGGGTCCTCAGGATCCAGGCTCAGGCCTAGTGGCCCCATGCCTCAACTGTCCACATATGAGAGCAAGCAGGTGCAAGCCCACTGGGCAGAGAGTTTCCAGGGCTGGGAGGCTTCGCAAGGTGAAGAGACATGGGGTGGAACAGGGCCCTGTAGACAAATGCCTCCCAGGACAAAAGGGAAGGAAAGGATATGTGACAGGTTGATAATCCCAGCTCTCCACTGAGGTTCCCCGAACTCTCCCCTGTCCTAAGGCCTAGATGGGTGTGGGGTTGGGTGAGTAGGTGGGGGAGGAAATGAGGAGACCATGGTGTAGGCTGTGCTGGATCAAGAGGTCTCTTGTAATCTAAACATGTCTTGGTTGAAAAATGCACACCTCAGAAAAGTAAACAAGGGCAAGAGATTTGTGATGCATCATTCTGGCCTTTCCCCTGTGTGGACTTCAAAAGGTCACAATCATTGGAAAGGAGTTTCTTCTACCACTAATACCCTTATTTCTCGAATCTGGAATAGGTACCTAGTTGTCCCTCTTGTAAGCTCTCCTGGAGGAAGCAGAGTGCAGGAATCATTGGTCACCTTCACAGGCCTGCATAGTTCCAGTGGCAGCCAGCCTTGTTTCTGGAATTCCATAGGATTTTATCTAGTCTAGAACTCCTGTGATCCATTCCAGGTAGAGCTATGCCTTTTCTGAAACAGATGATTTTGATGATATGAAAACATATTCTGGCAAAATGTATCATGTCTTTTAAATTTTTATTTTGATGAAATCTGTTTAAAAGAAGAAAAAATTTTTAGTGACAACACGAGACCTAATTTCTGAGTAGCCTATCCTTTTATGGAACTATTCACATGAAAAGATTACTTCTTCTGAAACTTGTCCTGGAATGGATTTAAGTTCATGATGCTTGGGACACCTGGGTGACTCAGTTGGTTAAGCATCTGTGTTTGGCTCAGGTCATGATCCCAATGTCCTGACATTGAGCCCCACCTTGGGCTCCCTGCTCAGCAATGAGTCTGCTTCTCCCACCCCTTGCGCTTGTGCTCTTGCTCTCTCTCTCTCTTCCTCTCAAATAAATAAAGATCTTTTTAAAAAAGTTCATGATGCTTGTTAGGGCTGAAGAAGAAGGATATGTATCACACTATGTTGTGTGTGGGATTAATTTATTGGGATTGCACTCGACCTGGATGAAATAAGTCAAGCAGAGAAAGACAATTATCACATGGTTTCACTCATTTATGGAGCATAAGAAATAGCAGGAAGATCGGTAGAAGAAGGAAGGGAAGAATGAAGGGGGGGGTAAACAGAAGGGGGAATGAACATGAGAGACTATGGACTCTGGAAACAAACTGAGGGCTTCAGAGGGAAGGGAGGAGGGGGATTGGGATAGGCCGGTGATGGGTATTTAGGAGGGCACATATTGCATGGAGCACTGGGTGTTATACACAAATAATGAACCATGGAACACTACATCAAAAACTGAGGATGTACTGTATGGTGACTAACATAACATAATGAAAAATTATTATAAAAAAAAGAAAAATCACTTCCCTTATTATGTGTATAACATTTTCATATTTTTTATACTAGTGTATTATATTCTACTCAATTAAAAAATGGTGGTCGTAACTAGTCTATTAACTCTATGATCCTCTAATAGGCAGTGAACTGTAAGTTGAAAAACTCTACTCAGGTGCTTACCTGAGAAAGTTTACCCCAGGGAAAGGGGAGGGCAAAGGAAAGAAACAATTTCTATCTTCGTCTGGGAAGTACAGTATAGTGAACTCTACACTTTCTGTGGGTAAAAATGGGCAGATGAAGTGGATCTGGGGGTCAGCCATAGATGTGATTTGATTACAGACAGAAAAAAAATCAACCTATCAAACAGGATGTCAGTCTTTAAACCTTAAAAAACAGATGGAAAAATCAAATGAAAGTTTAGATTTTCCAGGGAATGGAAGCCCTTAAGCTCCACCCATATTAAAATTGAGACCCCAGGTCTCAATCCCCTTATGTGACATTTAGATGCTTGCATAAAATTTTCAGCTGCCTTTAATAGGAAAAATGAACACCACAAAAGTTCCTGAGAAATTGGAGTATACTTGGCTTGACAGGAGGGAGTGGAGTGGGGGTCCTAGAAAGTTGGATGAGGAGACACATCAAATTATCCACCCACAGAGAGGGCTGGTTATGTTACTACTAGAGAATGGGCTAGATCCATTTACACTGACATCTGTGGGCTTGGTTCCAGGTAGGGGTTCTGTGGCTACACACTGGAGGGGCTGAGGAAGTACAGGGGAGCCCTTTGTGCATCATATGAGGTAGGGGGAAGATTAGAAGGCTAAGTGGTAAGGAGATAGCACCAGCCTTCTGCTTCAGCATCCTGAACTTGACTAGCAGGGATGCCCTGCCTTTGCTCCCTTCAGGCTGTAGATTTCACTTTTTGGAAGCCTGGGGTTGCCCTCTCACTGGTGAGGGTGGCTTCAGGAAGGAAGACCCTCGGTAAAAGGTACAGTGCTATGAACCTAGCCTGTTTCTTGGTTGAGGGTTGGTAGTGATGGTGGTGTAGAAAGATCCCCCCGTCTACCTGTGTGAGTAGGTATTACAGGCTACAGTCTCTCTCTTGTTTGAAGGGGTGGAAGACATTGCTTTTATACTTGCTCCTGGTCTAGAGGCTTAACAAGGTTAAGGGAATCCACTGACCATCATCTGCTAGTTCACCTGTCCTTTCAGAGAAGGTGAGCAACCTCCACTGCTGGTTTACTATGTAGACATTCCAAAAGCCTGAGAATAGCTCAGGATATAATCCAGATAAGCTGATTATGAAACAGGTTCTTGGAGTCTTATTTTCAGATTTTTAGCAGTGCAGGTTAGCTACGGCATCATGTGGTCTAAGAGTGGGGTGGGATCTTTCAGGCTCTGAGATCCTCACAGGGACATTATGTAATTAACTGGGGGAAGCCAGCCCAAGAAACCTGCAGTAAAGATGGCTAAAGGTTCAGAAAGAAGGGATGTTCTACAGGCTAAGGAAGTCCAGAGTTCTCCTTGTCCCCGTTCCCCTCTAAAAGGAAGGAGGGTTGCTACCGAAGTAGGCCAAGGCTAAGGATATTTTATTGGTTACTACTTTCATTGTGAGGACATTTCAATGAGGAGGGCTTTCCTAGTGACAAGTTCAACTCTAGATGCTCTCTTGCCTCCCATCAAAGGGAGGCTGGAGAGGTGAGAGGCAGTGCTGGGTCTCCTCTCCTGGGAGGAGGCTGCTAGGCACACACTCTTTTCTCCTTCCTTTTTGACCCCTGAATTTTCCTCCTCCCAGGTTGATGAAAAAAAGCTTGGGGCACTGCCCACAAGGAAGCTAGACAACCTCGGGAATGCCCAGGGTAAGGATTAAGTTCTATCTTATGGAAAAACTCTCCTTCTTACCTCCAGTTTATGCAAAGGAATTTCCAAGGGTATTCCCATGTAACGGCCAACATTCTAGAGCAGGGCTTGGAGCTGAAGCTCCCAAGGAAAAACGAACTTATTTGTCGATCAATCTCTGGGACTTTGAGGGTGGAAGTCAATTGTTGTTTGATTTGTTTTTTAATAGATCAGGGCAAGTTGAACATGTTTGTAAGAGGAAGTTAATGAACCAGAAGAAAGATCTGAAGATTGGGCTAATGGATGGAATAAGCTCTCAGAGGAGGAAGGAGGGTACAGGATCGTAAGCCTGTTAGAGGGTCTGTCTTAGAAGGAAGAAGGAATTCTGCTGAGGTAGGAGGTGAAGGAGGAATAAAAGGTGGCAATGCAGAATAACTGAGAGTTGAGGGAAGGGAGGAATGCGAGAATATAAGGCTATGCTGGGATTCCCTGCAGAGGAGGAGTTGAGGTGGGCCTTAGAAGGCCACCCAGGGGGTGAGGGCGGCGACTAGAGGTGAGCCAGATAGAATGTGAGCCCTATTTGCCCAGTCCAACCCAACCAGCTCTGCTTTTATTTGCTTTATGTTAGGGTTTCATTTATGATTTGCTGAAGCCTTAACAGGGCCATGAAAACCACTGTCCAGAGCAGCAAGCCCAGGAGCTATCCCAGACTGGGCACAGAACAAAGGCAGTGTGTTGGGGCGCCTGGGTGGCTCAGTCGTTAGGCGTCTGCCTTCAGCTCAGGGCATGATCCCGGCGTTCTGGGATGGAGCCCCGCATCAGGCTCCTCCGCTGGGAGCCTGCTTCTTCCTCTCCCACTCCCCCTGCTTGTGTTCCCTCTCTCGCTGGCTGTCTCTCTCTCTGTCAAATAAATAAATAAAATCTTAAAAAAAAAAAAAAAAAAGAACAAAGGCAGTGTGGTGTGAAGAGATTTGGGTTCTGAAGTCAGACATCCCCGAGATGGAAGGCCTCTGCTTCTTCTCATCATGCAAGTGACTTATACTTTCCATACCTCAGGGATCTCATCTGTGACCTCAGTGCTCATGGGGAAAAGCATCAGGAAAAATTTTCTAGACTAGAGCAGAAGGCTCCTCTGGAGAAGGGTTTGAGACTTAAGAGAAGGTTGGGAATCAGTAAAATCCTCACCTGCACAGCTTTTCCATGGGCATCTGTACTAGTAGAGGCTGCCATGAGAATTGTGTTGGGCACTGTCATGGTATTCATGTAGCCAAGGTGTCTGGAAGACATTGGTATCTTTAATTCATGGCTGGCCACCTGCACAGGAAAACAGACAGAATGTGCCGGTCCAAAGTGAAACTGGGACAATAATCTAAACCTATTAGAAAAGCTTTTTTTTTCCTTTCAGAAAGTGATAAGGAGATTAATAATTGATGGTTCAAATAGTCATTTTCAAGCCAAAATTTTTATAAAGAGTTTTAAAGTTTTAAAATGAGAAGTGTTTCTCTATATCCCAAACCTCTCAAGTGCCATGGGTCAGGACAAATCCCACAATGTCACATATCATGGGTTAAAATAGGCTTTATTGTGGAAAGGGGAATCTTACCAAGAGAAAGCATAGATTCTCCATCCTTTCATGACCCACAGAGAGGCCTGCTGGACTTAGGAACCCATGAGAAGTTATAGAACTTCTGCCCGAGGGAAGGAAGCCACCGGTCCCTGGGGAAGTGGAATTTTGGTGAGAGATAAGGGAGGAAAGCCCCCTTCCCAAGTCCCAGCGGGCTTATTTCCCAGTAATCCAGAATGAGCTCCTAGGGACACTTGTAGGTGACTTTGGTCATTGTATCACAAAGCTCCAAAGCAGCATAATACAGTGTCTGGGAATATTTTATGAAGTCTAATTTTGGCCAATGGCAAAACTGAAACTACCTCTCTCACCTGTATCATTTTGGTATTAATACCTTGTCCCAATTCAACTCTACCATGAGCAACCAATACAGACCCATCTGCGTAGACATGAACCAGAGCAGCAGCCTGGAAATAAAAATGAGAAATCTGTTCTTCCTGCCACTGGTACAGGAATCTTCAACAGTGAGGCACTAACAAGAATAGTTACCCAAAGCCCCTGAAATAAAGCCAGCGTTTCATGCTATTAGGAACAGAACCAATGGTTTCATTAAAAGGTGTGTACCACCTGTGAATAGCAAAGGTGCCATTCTATGAAAACTGAGAAGGAAAAGCCCAAATGCATACGATATTGTTCAACTTTGGTCATGAGCCGTCTCACAGTCCTCTGGCTGGTTTCCGCAGCACTAACTAGTCACAGTTTGCCTGTTGGGCACTGTTCTTCCCTCTGAGTCTCTTCTAGTATGCCGCTGATTTCAACAAGGAGAGCTCTTCCTCTGCTTCACCAACTCTGCAAAGCAATAACAGATGGACCCAAACTGTTAGCAACCAGTAGAATTTAGACCTTATTGCCCTTTGTTGGATTGCAGACTCTCTGCCTTTAGTTGTCATTTAGGGACTGACACTCTGTCCTAGTGAGTTTGTTCTCCTTATTCCTCTCGGTATATGACTCTCAACTGCTTCTGGGGAGTGAAAAGCATGCAGACAAGTAAGGAATAAGAGACAGTAACACAGAAAGACAAAAGCGGTCCATTATTTCATCACTCACACATACCCTGTTATTATAAGAAAAATCAATTAGTGCTAATGTAAGTCCACAATCCCTTAACTGCAATTCTGAATTCCATAAAGCCCTGAAAACCAATTTGGTGGACAATCTGACTCAATCTCATCCAGTGATAAGATTCATAGTCTTTAAAAAAAATTCCACTTAGTGTGAATAATCATACACTTCACTGCAGAAATATTAACATGTTTAAATAGGGTATGTTACTCTAGACTCCACTGAAGATTTCATGTAATATGTGTAATATAGATATGATCTTTTAAAATAAAAAAAATTTAGAATTCCAAACTATATCTGGCCTCGAGGGTTCCATAGAAGGGACTATGAGCATGTACCTGTACCCAGAAAAATCAAACAATACAAGAAGGCATGAGATGACGAATGAAAGCTCCCCTGCCCACTCATCAGTCCTGCTCCTCTTCTTAAATGTAACCGCTGAGAGCAGTTCCTTGTAATTCCTTCTAGAATTTATTTTTATGAATGTTATAAACATTTTGAAATAATTTTAAAAAGGTATAATATTATAAACACAATTCTTGCATAATTTTCCATATCAACATATATAGATCTACTTTGTTTTAATATCTTCCCAGTAGTTCATTATATAGATGCATCATAATTTATTTAATAAATTATTTAAAGAAGTCCCAAATAAGGCATACTTTTTAAAAATTCTTGTTATCAATATCTCCCTGCAATGAATGAACGTCTTTGCGTATATATCCTGGCAAAAAAGTTTTTGTGAATATGTTCATTGGTTAAATTCCTAAGTGACAGTGGACTCAGGGTTTCTTTTTGGGGTGATAAAAATATTGTAAAATTAGATTGTGGTGATGGTTACACAACTCTACAAATATACTACAAACCACTGAATTGTACGTTTTAAATGGGTTAATTTTATGGTATGTGAATTATATCTCAATGAAGCTGTTAACTCTTAGCAGTGAAAGCAGTAGGTCTGAGCATATGTGTAGTAAAATGTTTATAGTTATTTTTGTAATTGTGCACATTCAGCCATATCCTCACCAGCATGACTCTCTGCTTTCTTGCTTGGGCTTTTATGTTATGGTATTATTGTTTGCTTATAGGAATGCCTTGAGCCTGGAGGTAACAGTCCAGCCATAAAAGGGACTTCACTTTTGACAGGTAGCGTTTTGAGTCTGCTCTGCTCCAGTGGGCCCAACCTTAACTGGTGGGTGTGACCTCAGCCAAAGGCCTTGCCTTAGGGTTTTTCGTGGAGGGAAGGGTGTCCCTCCACCAACGGGATGAAGCTGGTGCAGCCTGTGTGGGGGCATATTTCTTACATGGAGGAGTTACTGCCCTCGGTCATGAGGGTATATGGCCCTACCCTTCAACAGCCAGCAGCCCCAGGACTGCAATGATTCCTTCTGTGTTAGTGTTATCAATTTGGGTAAGATTTACACTTCCTTTATATTTCCCACACTATCTAACACACTTCATAACTTAAGAAGGCTTTCACATGTATTATCTCATTTAATCTACCTGACAATCCTGTGAGATTGACTATAGTATTCCCATTTTGTAGATGAGGAAACAGATGAGAACTGGAGACCTGTCAGGGTCACACAGCCATTAAACCCACAGAGCCAGGGTGCAAACTCAGACCTCCGCGTAGCAAACCCCGTTTGCAACCCATTGCCTTGATTACGTCATCAGTCTCACTGCAGATGCCAGGCAAAGGTGTGCAGAGTTGAGTGGCTCTGGGTTTTATCTTTCTTGATTGAGAGCAGATGACAGGTGACTTGAGAGGGAATGTATATGACATGGATTCCGAGGGAGGCTGAGAGGCTTTACTACCCCTACATCATTACAGTTCTCTTTCAACTACTGCTTTTCCACTCAGCTTACTACTAGGTTTGTTTCAATTTACTCAATCACTATGTGAAGAAGAATGGTAGAAAGTAGTGGATGAGGGAATATTCTCACATAATGACATTAAAATATTGTATGCCACAACTCCATTTTTGTAGATGAATGTTTACTTATGATTATATAAATATGGAGAAAGAAACGGAAGGATGTACACCAGACTATTGACACTGGTTACCTGCGGGTATATGTGTGTGGGGGGGGCGGGAGGCAATATTCCCTTACCCCACCAAAACAAAGCAAAACAAAAAAGGCAAAACCTTTTAAAATATGCCTACAACTACACACAGCATGTAAAAAATAAACCTTAGTGTGTAAATTTATACAGACATGTACATATGCATTGAGAAGTATAGAAAAGGATATTAATATATCAGTGAATTTTTTACAATAACAATAAGCATATTATTTATACAAAAAAAAGCAGTAAAGCTATTTTCATTCAGAAGGAAACAATGGCCACTAAAATATATATTTTAACAACTTTTCCTTGAAAGAAGGTATACTAAGCAGCCATCTATATGGTCGGGTATAAAGGATGGTTGGCATCCCCTTGTCCAAGCATGTGTTTAATGGGGCTCTGAATATTGTCAGAAGTTCCTAAACTGGGGAAACATGGATATTTAGGCACTGTTCTAGAAATCTCCCATTAAAATACAGATTTTACCAGGTGGGTGAAATTCATTAATCTATAATCCCAAGTTAGCGTCACTCCAGAGTAGAAGGGAGAAGGTCTTGAGCAAGTAGAACCTTGTCAGGTAAAAAGTTCTAGGAGACAGGTTGACTGGAGGGCAGATCACAGGCAACTTTGAGCATGTTAATAAATATACATATACATTAATTTTTTGGGGGGGAAACTAAGCTAGTCATTTTCTTTCCTGAACTTAATGGTTGGTTAAAACCACAATTTTGGGTGTGGTTAATTAAACTTTTCAAAGAAATCTCTGTTTACAAGTAAGGATTATATTTTCAAATCATCTAGTGGTAAATGAAATTGCTGAAGTAGACACATGAATCCATTTGGGGCGATTTAACACATTGGAGTTGCTCCATTTCCCAGGTCCACTATGGGAAGGTGGCTGCTAGAAGCAAGAGAAGTAACTTGTAGAGTTTCATCTCTTTGGCAAGGAGTCCCTGAATATTCCATGTAGCAGTGTTTATATATTTTCAACTTTTTCCATAATTATCTAGTGTAATCCCATAAAATTCAGTTAAAAAAATTGTTCTAAAATCCCACTCATTAACGTTGCCTTTCAGGAATCTGTGTTTGCTTGATTTCAATGGCTTAAATCGCTAGCAGAAATGTTGGTATCTTCTCTGTAGTTTTCCAATGATTCCACTGTGTCTTTGCAGGAAAGACCATAACATGGATCTTATTTTTCTAGAACTAGTAAAGCAACTTCAAAGACATTAGAAAGGAAGACCCAATACCTCCCAAAATTGTTTCACCTTCTCATTTATGTAACAATCCATTCACCCAACCATCAACCATCCATCCATCCATCCATCCATCCATCCATCCATCCATCCATCCATCCATCCAACAGACATTTATGCCTTGTGCTAGGCAGAGGAATAACAAGATGATTAAGGCAAGGGCTTATCTTATAGTCTGTGATGAGAAGCCCTAAAGGGAAACCAACAATTTCATTGTGTGACTGCAATTAAAAACCAAGAGTAGGTGGTGCAGGGCCGGTACTGCAGGTTATATAAGCCTTCCAGGAGTCATACTTAAGGGTTACACAAAAGCATGACAACAGCTGTTAAATGGGATTGTGACTTAAGGTAGTCATCAAAATTATCTGTACATTAGAACTTCGGTGTTTTTAGTATCAGTTTTCCTGACAGACTTCCTTCATTGTCAGTAATTGATCATTAACCAATAGCATGTGGCTGCTATAGCATATGGAAACAAACCTGCCAAACCAGTACCAACACCTTGGGAGTTGATAGATAATTTTCTAAAAATTAGTATCAGTAGATCTTCTATTACAAGCCCTTAGAAAATTGTTTTCAGATTTAGAAGCATTTCTGAAAATTTCCTAATAATAAAATGTCTTCAGATATCTAACTGAAATTTTACAGGGATAATGGCTATTCCTCTCTTCTTCCATTAACTCTGCTGGTTAAATTCCTCTATAGCTTTTTTCCCGCTAGAGTGTGAAGGGTTTTCATACATTTCTGCCAGCAGCCCATCAGATTCTTTGGATCAAATTCTTGCTTGCAAGTTGTCCTACCAATTGTTTTGTACATGTTTAACTCCCTAACCAGGAGGGTGAAGACACCAAGCTTCACAAGACCCACAAACAGTGTGTCCACGACAGAGATTAGCCTGTACAATATTATGGAACCAACATGAAAGAACATACTGAAGGAAAATTAAGCATTTAAGATTCAACAGTTTTGAGAACTGAAAAGATTGTGCTTCTATCTGTTCGAAGACTTTTTCTGATGACTAGTTCCTGTCTGTTACCTTCTCTGGTAGCAGGTGGCATCTGGCTGCCATAGCTGTCATCCAAGTCTCTGTTACAAATACTCCTTGGGGGAAACCCAGCCCCCCAGAAGGCTCTATTGGACAGCAAACTGGTTTTGCAGGCTCAGCTTTGAGCCCAGAAGTTAAGAACCTTATAAGCGTTTTGTTTGAGTAAAGCATATTCTATTACCTGAAAAGTGTTCCAAGTACAAAGGGGATTAAAGTGATGAAATCTGGATCGATGCCACCTTAAATAGGCAATAGTCAAATTCCCTGTTCGGGCGGAAGGAATGTCAGCCCTTCTGAAATGTAGTTTTCTACTTGATTCTCAGAGGCAACCAGAGAAAAATACCTCCCAGGTTCCTCAGCAACCTACCTCAATGACCAGCTACTTACTTTTAAATTATAAGCGTATACACACACACACACACACACACACACACACACACACACACATATGTATATACACATTATATATATGCCCATACTTACATGAACAGATAAAAGATATTTCTGTAATTTAAACTAATTTATATTCTGTATTGGTAGAAATGGAAACAACTTAATGTTTGTTTTTTAAAAAATTTTCTGACATCTCAAAATGTTATAAGTGTTATGGATACTCAGAGTTTTTTCCTTTAGACTAGAGACTTCCTTAGTATTCCCTGAGAGCTTCTCCATTTTTTTTCCTGAATATTTAAAACATGAAGCCTCAAGTAAAGCCCAAGGTTTTGGATAGGGACCTAACCAAAGCATTTTGGTACTGATGGCCTAGAGTGACTCTCCTCGATCAGCGAGTCCAATGTCAGGTAGACAGAAGAAGGGAAAGAATAGTTCCCAGACAGGCGCAGTCATTCCCAGGCTTTTGTGCAGTTGGGATCTCAGGACAGAATCTCTTCCTCCAAGGTGCTAGTGCACATTTGCTTTTTAAATGAGAATATATTTATTTTAAGAATGAACAAAAAACCTGCATGTCATAAAACCATAGGTGGGTGGGTCATGAAAATTCCATTTGGGAGTCGAATGTGGGTTTCCATTTAAGGTTTCATTAGGAAGCAAAGGTAACAGGTGGGGCTTTCTTCTGATGAAATGAGCACGTTGAGAAAAAACGAATTCTGAAGCTTCTAGGATAGGCAGAAATACTGGGGCAGAGTGGAAAAAAGCCAAAGAGGCCACTGATGTCTTCAAAACTATTGTCAAGGGATTAGATAGTGAGTGAAAGAGGCCATGGGAGGGGCTCTGTGATTTTGGAGCATGAGACACTACAAGGGCAGCTGGCCCTGGACGAGGGCCAAGGATGGGCCCAGGCTCTGGGCTGGAGAGGAGGTGCTGGAAAGTGTGTAGGTAGACTGTTTCCCTTGCCATAGCAGAGGAGGGATTTGCCTGGGACAGGCTCAAACTCTGCCCTCCTTCTGGACACCAAGAATGTCCTTCCCTGACCCTTATTGGCCTTGCCTAGGGTGAAGGAGGTGGGGGGAAAAGGAGAAAGGATGACTGAGCTGGGTAGAAGTGTATTTTTTCGGGGAAACTGGAGGCATTCATCAAAGAGACACACCATGACCCGAGTGTAGCAAAGGGGAATGAACATTAGGGATTCTTATCAACAAAGTGCCTCAAAACAGCAGAGCAGCCCTGCTGGGCCCTGCTGCCTCAAAGAGAGAGGGCAGGGGAACCTGGAAGCTATCTGAGTCACCTTTGTCCCCAGGTTATATTTCATGCAAAATGGGTGTGGGTACACACACATCTTCTAAAGCTATACTTAAAGAAGCTTACCTTTAAAGATTTAATTTTGAGAGAGAGAGAGAGAGAGAGAGAGAGAGAGAGAGAGTGCACGTGCATGGGGGCAGAGGGTGAGGGAGAGAGAATCCCAAGCAGACTTCATGGAGCCCAATGTGGGGCTCCATCTCACAACCCTGAGATCACGACCTAAGCCAAAACCAAGAATCAGATGCTTAACCAACTGGCCACCCGGGTGCCCCAAACTTACCTTTAATCTACCACCACAAATAATAGAACCCGAGTCATTTTTGTCAGTCACTTACCAGTTCTGAACCACCTGGTATGCAGCCTCCGTTGATGTGGTGTTCAATGCCGCCATGATTTTCCCACCATTCAAGAAGCCAGTCTGTGAGAGGTAAGCAACATGAAATTCTGTGAGCAGGTGAGGCCCAAATGCTGCATCCTGGACATTTGCAGAGTGCAAGTGGAGTCTCCTCTCTTCCAGGCAAGAGTGTCCCGGGGAGTCAGACTGCCTGGGTTCAAACTCTGGTTCCACCATTTACTAGCTGGATGATCTTGGAAGCCCACTCAACCTTTCCAAGCTTCATCACCACATGTAACAATGGGGACAAAACTGTTACTAACCCAGTAATATGCATCCAAATTACCTGAAGAGCTTGTTAAAACAAATGGCGGGGCCCTGGCTCAGAGTTTCTCATTCAGTGCAAATGTGCATTTCTAACAAATTCCCAGGTGATGCTGCTGCTGCTGGTCCAGAGACTATACTTTGAGGACCAGTGACCCAATGTGTAAGATCGTTCTTAGCATCAAAAGAGAATTCACATAAAGCCACATGTTGTAAGCAATTAAATAAATGTTAGCTGTTCAATATTGTTCAATTAATGTTAGCTATTTATTATTGTTATACCTACTGTTGTGGTTATCAGTGAGAAAGCATAGTAGTACATGAGAACTTCACACCTTCCCACTAATGGGTACCAGGCTCCTGACAGTGAGGCCTTCCTGACTGCTGAAGTGTGCAAGTGCACGCAGCCTCCTGGACTCAGGGCATCAGGGCCTGGGCTCCTCTCTGGCTGTGAATTGTGAAGTTCTTATGTAGCTCCCTCCATGTGCACGTCCTGCCTCTCCAGCTGGACAGGTGCTGTGTGCTAGAATTCTTTCTGTCTTCATAACTCTTAGTATAATGCCTGCCGATGGTAGGGCTCAGTAAATCCCAGTCTATGGAGCTGGAAGGAACTCTAGAGGTCATCTCCAAACTCTCCCAGTGCAGGGCTTCCTTCTGGAGCCTGTACCTGGGTCCTAAACTACCCAAAAATTCAGGTGCAGGAGGTCCAGGTGAGGCTTAGGAGTCTGGTAAGCATCTCCAGGGCTTTGACACAGGTGTTCTCTGACCATCTCTACAGAAATAGCATCTTGTTTGGTGTGTTGCAAACTGCCTAGCGTGACTCAGTAGTAAGTCATGAAATCAATCCATTCAGTTGGGATCAGCATATTTAAAAGAATAAGTAGAACAGAAGAGAAAGAAAGAGGAGGAGAGAATAGGAAATATCAGGCTGTATCACAATGGTAAGTGTCCTGGGTAATTTAGTTTCAGTATACGTGTGTGTGTGTGTGTGTGTGTGTGTGTGTGTGTGTGTGTGTGTGTGTGTGTGTGTGTTTATTGGGTTGGGTGCCATCATAAAATAGACTTCCTCGTCACGGTGAAACAGTTTGAAAGCCGGCCTAGAACATTCCTTCCTGTTGGCCAGTAGGAACAGCATCAGGGAGGCAGTTGTTCTAATGTTGGCCAGCTCTCATACAGTATGGAAGTCTGCCTTCATCTTGTATCCAATTTTCCCTGGTTGCATCTTCCATTAGACCCGTGAATAGATCTAACTCCTTCCTTCCACAGCTCTGCAGAACTTTGAGCAGGGCCAGCACCCTGGGTGGGCTGGACTGTGGTCCTAATCCCAGCTGCCTAAATCAGCTGAAGATGGGTTTGCAGAGGATCAGTGTGGGGAGCTCTGATGTGCCACAGTAGCTGCCAGAGGATTGGGGCAGGGCGGGGAGGAAATCCAAAGTCCAGTGGGGCCCTAGCTTGGAGACTGCAGGGAGGGGACAGCAGAGACAGAAGGGTGGGTGGGGATTCCGTCCTGGCTGACCAGTAGCTGTGTTTTTGTTTTGTTTTGTGTCTGGCATTCACATGTGCAACCCTTCCTCCCTGGGGGACTTTCTGTATCCTGACTGTGGCCCTCACTTGTACCTCAGCTCTTTTGTTCTTCAAACTAAACGTTTTGAGTTTCTTTCATTATTTTTAATGATGTTGTTCTCAATCACTGTTCTGGTTGACTTGATACTCTCTGGTAAGTCCTATTAAAGGATGCTCAACTGCTTCTCTACCTGTGGAATGAATGATCACTCCAAGGAAGGCAGGCATGTAGGACTTCTTCCTGTCTGACCCGACTGCTTTATAGCGTGCTCTCACATGCTGCGTTTCAGCACATGCTCATTGAGAATCTTTTATGTGTATTTTATGTGCTAGATACTAGGAAATGCAAGACAGGGACCATCCTCCCACAAGAAATCAATGGTCTGACAGGAAGACTGGCCTGTAACCAGACCTTGATTCAGATTGGATGTTCAATGCTAGAAGTCTGTACTAGGTACCAGGAGGGAGAGACAACATCCGGCATGTGGGAAGCACCCACTAATTCTGATGCTAAGTGAACTAATTCTGTAAGGAATCCAGGCTCACTCAGGGAGATTTTCTAGGGAAAGGGATATCTGAGCAGGGACTGCTTCTAATCCGTGGTGGCATGGGAAAACTCCCATGCTTATAAGTTAGGCTTGATAAAGCTGAGTGAGGACCAAAGAGCCTCTCTTACAGGCTGACATCTTCTGGGATTTAGTGCTGCAGCTTTGCAATGGTTATTTTAGATTCTTAATGGTATTTTCTGCTTCCCTCTCGGTTCAAAGCTATATTTCACAGTGCTTAAGTTGCCAGAAGAATATCCCTTAGGGAAGTGGGAACATTTGTATAACTAGGTTACAAATGCATTGGATGAATCAGACTTGGATAAGTTTCACCCCAAATCCAAGTAGATCTGCATTCCCGAGGGCCCCAGAAACTGGAGCTCAGTACATGCCATAGCTTCTGCTCACATCTTCATCTTTTTAGCTTTTCTCTCATCCCCTGCATTAGTGTTCCCTTTTATGTGCAGTGACTCAACTGTCATATGGAACAACAGCAGTGAGGCTTGATAAAAAGGTGCAGCAATCACATTGTCTGGGGATCCTGGTGAGCACAGGGCTCTGCAGATATTTGGAACTTCAGGTTGGTGAATCACTGAATATGCATTAAAGATAATGACTTTCCACTCACCCTAACACATACCAAGTAGTAGATGCATCCGCCAGTTATTAATATGCCATCCTCATGTTCTAGAATAAAATGGATAGGTCCTAGAGAGGAAACCAATAGAATCACAGCTTTATATGATTTGAGATTGCGAGTTCAGCTTTGTGGAATGTTCCAGAAATCATTGATATTCTCGAGTATACAAGTTAAGAGACAAAGAGTAGAATAACTCCCCGGAAATAGTAGAAAGCTATGAATTTCTTGCTTTTCACAATAAATGAGGCAGTTAGAAAGCTATCTTTATGCTTAAGAAGTTCTTTTTCTGTTGCTCTTTCTTAGGAGTAATGATAGACCACTTTCTAAGGTTGTTTTTGCACATATTCTCAGTTTTTAAGATTGGTCATCAACAGCTATTCATTGGATTCTCTCTGAATAGGTTAAGATTTTTTTATTCCTTTCTGATACCTTTTGGCCAGATTCTTCATTTTACATTAATGATATCAATGATCAACTGCTTTTCAAAATTTAAAGTCCAATTTCTCACATTCTTCATCCAAACACTGATCTATCCTCAAATCCTGACATTCATTGCTTCTCCCACAGCATTTTTAGGATCCAGCTCTCCCCTTTCAATAGCCATCCTCTTGTTTGAGCCTTAAAATCCTTGCATCCTGACCACAGTAGTTCAAATTCTAGACTCTTCTCTGACCATTTCCATCTTCAATCCACCCCATGAAAGTATCAGAGACCGCCTTCTAAGGAAACATCACTCTGATTATGACTCCCATAACGGAGACCTAGTAGCTTCCCTTCAGTATACTGAACCTCACTCTTTACTTCTTTCAATATTTCACTTAATATTATCTCCTTTATGAAGCTCTTAAGCTCCTAATTTTAGTTGAACTACTAAAATAGAACATATGCCTCATGCCTTTTTAATTATGTTCTTTTCTGGAAAATAGCTGAGCAGCAGTCACAAAGATAAACCTGGGTGTGTGGCGGACCCGGGGGAGGGGCTGGAAGCAGGCCACCAGATGGAGCAGGCGACCAGACGGAAGCCGGAAATGGCCCCATTGCTGCAGGTGAGAAGTGGTGATGGTAACTCCACAGCAGCAGGACGGGAGGAACATTAAAGAAAGGAGCCTCCTTTTCTTTCTATGATGTCTATTTTTCTGCTTAGCATAGGATCTGTGTTTAATCCAGACATCAACCCAGAAAATGATTCCTGCCGCTTTGTTGATCCATTGGTGTAGAATGCTCTGGTGGGTGACACTCGGAATAGAGAGGTAGGAAGACCTGGAGGTTCCTCTGGATTAGAGGCCACAGGACGAGCAGGAGGCATTCTTTGCAGTGAGTGATGGTAGGAGCAGACCCTGGGGAAACAGAATGATAAATGGACTGGGTGTCTGTAGGAACTGAGACTAATAAGTGGAGTGCAAGAGGGCCATGAATCAGACATCCATAGAGCCGTGGAAGATAATGAAGACCCTAGAGACATCGACATGGTATAGAATTGGGACAGAGAAAGAACATAAGGACAGTCTTTAGCTACAATTGGCTGAAGACTCACCAATTCTTGGATGAGGAATTAATTTAAAATTAATATCAAGGTACCACTGCATATAATTTTTATTTTATTCACTATAATGACATTTAAGTTACATAAAACTTTAAATAATTTCTAAAGGTTCAGAGATGCATAACTAATTCTTGGTACCTTTTTGGGGAAAACGTGCCCTTCCATAGATTGTTATTAATAGATATCTGGATTGAATGGCCTTCCAATAATCTTGTGCCTGGAGTTTCCAAGCCTGGTTAAGTAGGTCCTGTTAAAGCAATGTATTAAGAAAAAAAATTACCTGACTGATAAACTCCCACTCCCAGGGATTTTGATCTAATTGGTTTGGGGAAAGGGAAATAAGTATCAGCATTCAAAAGTTTCTCCAGGTGATTATAATGTGTATCAGGGATTAAGACCACTGACTGCTCAAAAGAATGGTCTTTGTTGGGTCATTTCTGCCTGAGGGTGGTGTGAGTCCCAGGAATACTCCAGGAATGCCCCAAATACTGTGGCTGGGGGTAAGAGGAATAGAGATGAGGGTAAAGACCACAAGTTCCAGCTTGTAGCCCTGCTCCTAAGAGCCACACCTAGATAATCATGGCAGGTAGGTTGGTAGGAGATGGTATGTCACACTCTCAGGTGTACAAGGGCACTGGGGGAAAAACAAATTACTAATTATATTTGTGAAAACTCTCTGGGGCCCATGAAGAAATCCTTGTAAAATCTGAAATTAAGCCAAATATCTTATTGGTAAAATCTCAATAACAGAAGTGTTATATACAGTCATTAATATTTATTTTTATTTTATTTTTTTATTTTATTTTTAAGTTGGCTCCACACCCAGCATGGAGCCCAATGTGGGGCTGAACTCAGGACCCTGACATCAAGACCTGAGCTGAGATCAAGAGTTAGACGCTCAACTGACTGAGCTACCCAGGTGCCCCCAGCCATTAATATGTATGAGGATGTTTTTATAAAAAAAACTTAAGTAAATGGCAATGGAGAAAATACTCTAAAATTGAATGTGTAAGCGGAAACAAATGAATTTAGCTGTATATAAAAGTGATATTACCAAAAAACATTAATCCAAATAAACTTTGAACTTAATATTTGGGCTATACACTCTCACTGGGAAAGACTGTTAGAATAAAAAGAAAGTAACTGTGTTTAGTAAGTTTGGATATGGTGGTGTTGAGTGTAGTGATTCTGAAACCATTTTGAGTGTACTGCATGATTGAGCAAATGAGAAAATACATGTATATTTTTGGGAACTAGGCTTTTCACTGTGGGTGAAGGGAGATGCAAATATAGAATGGGGAAAAGTGAGGAAGAACCCTATGGTGTCAGATTGGAATGAGAGGTATCGGTATGGCCTTATTTCTTAAAAAAATGTATATATATTTCCTAGCTCTGTCCACTGAAAAAGCCTAAGAGCAAAGACAGTCCAATACCATCAAATATGGTTTCTAAATACAGTTTCCCACTGAGTGAAACCAGGCCTCCTTGGAGGAAATGTCAGTTCCAGGTGCGGACAAGGAAAGGACAAAGTAAGCCTGAAACATCTCGTTGGGCCAGAATGTGCTCAAAAGCTGAAGAATCAATGTCAAAAGGCTTCAGGAACTAGCTTGGAGGGGCTCCTACTGGCCATATTTAGGACGATTTGAGCATAAAAAATAACGACCAGAATGGATTTTGACACGTTAATTGAAAAAAAAAATCTATGAGTCCATATTGATAGAAAAAACATTTAAAGCTCTCTACAGAAGAATGCCAAGTAATAAATATAAAGTGCATAAGAGAGTTAGAAGAACTTGCCAGGCAAGAATCATCAGTGACATGAAAACTAATGAGTGAGGGGCACCTGGGTGTCTCAGTCAGTTGAGCTTCTTGATGAGGGAGCAGAAGGCAAGCTGAGGACAAAGCAGAAGCGGACACCCCCTCTCCACACTCCCCCCGCCCCCAAGGTGGGACTTTTGTAGACATTCCTCAGGCACTCCTGGCTGCCCTAAAGCTACGGGAAGGAAAAACAAATAGTTAACTTATAGAGATCACAATCCTGCAAGACAGAAGTCTCCCTCAGTTTACAGAAGTCTTGGCAATTTACAAGAACAAAGCATTTCTATCAATACCTAGCTTCCAGAAGGAAATGTAGATACAATTAAATGTCCTTATAACCTGCAGCCCATTGACAGATACTTGAAGCGGGCAAGGTGTAATGTTCCTCCAGGAAGCTTCTAACTATCTTACTATTGTTAATGCCTTGCTAGAGGGAAAAACCTTAACTTGACAATGGCAAGGCGTTGGGGTGTCCTGTGAGTCTTCTTCAATATATGAAAATCCTTTTGAAACCTCCCTTTTCTTTACCTCCCCCAACTCCCAAGTATATAATCAGCCATCCTTCACAACCCCGGTGCAGTAGCTCTTTCTGTCCATAGGTCTTGTGCCCAAGCTTTCACCAAAGACGTCTCAAGAATTCTTTCTTGGTTGTTGGCTCTGGACCCCACCCCACCAAACCTCACCTACATTCCAAAACTACATCACTCTGACTCTTCCTTTTGGCCCAGGTTGTGATCTCAAGGTCCTGGGATGGAGCCCCTGCTCAGCGGGGAGTCTGCTTGTCTCCCTCTCCCTCTGCCCCTCCCCTCACTCCCACTCTCTCTCTGAAATAAATAAATAATAAAATAAAATTGATGAGTGAAAGACTCCTGGGGGACAGAATATTCATTTAGCCTCAAATAAGCGCTTCACAGAGAGCTTATTCATCTCAAAAGGGAAAGCCACCCTTGCATATGATGAACCTGGAAGTACCACTTGAACCAGATCATCGAACTGAACATCATTGATAACGGGCCACACAAACCTCATGTCCGTCTGCGTGTGATGCTCTCAGAAGATATCCCTGACAAAAATGGTTATCCTGAATCTACTCAGGAGGGAACAACCATCCGACCCAAACTAAGGGATATTCTGCTGAACAACTCTCCTGGCTCTATAAAACTATTCATGCCATTAAAAAAAAACAACGTCTGGGAAACTGTTTTAGATTAAAGGAGATAAAAGAGACATACAGTGCATGATCCTGGATTCAGTCCTGGACCAGAAAAAAAAAGAACAAACTCAATGATGAGGGAGCAGAAGGCTGGCTGAAGACAAAGCATAAGCCTACACCCTGCAACCTCTCCCCACCCCCACTCCTGGATGCGATATGTGATGTTCCTCCAGGATGTTCCCAACTATCTTCATGTTATTGCCTTGCTAGAGGGACAAACGACCTTAACTTGACAATGGCAAGGCCTCCCGTATCCTGTGAGTCTTCTGTAACATATGAAAGTATTTTCTCAACCTCCCTTTTTCCTTACCTCCCCCAACCCCATGATATATAATCAGTCACCCCTCACAACCCGGGGCAGCAGCTCTTTCTGCCCACGGGTCCTGTCCCGGTGCTTTAATAAACCACCATTTTGCACCATTTTGCACCAAAGATGTCTCAAGAATTCTTTCTTGGTTGTCGGCTCTGGACTCCATGCCACTGAACCTCACCTATGTTCCACAACCTCATCATCAAGACATTATCAAGCCAATTGGAGAACTAAGACTCATATATTACTTTTATATCAGAAATACTATTCTATCAATGTTAAGTTTCCCAAGAATGCTGTGCTGTGATTATGAAGGAGAATACTATAGGAATGTGTGTGTGTGTATAAAACATTTTATTTCTGATGTTTTGCTATTTTTTAAATCTTTTATTTTGAACAACTTCAACCTTTCAGAAGAATGAACACTGATAGAAGAGGGTGTGTGGGGGGGGACAGAGAGATGGAGGGGGGACAGAGAGATAGGGAGGGGGGCACAAATGAAGCAAAATATTAAGAACTGGTGAATTCAGGGTAAGAGTGCCTATGGGTGTTCATTTTTCTAAATGATTGAAATTTTTCAAAATAGAAAATTTAAATAGTAAAACATAAGAGAAATATATTGAATAGTTAAAAAAAACATTTAAGAGGTAATTAGGAGGATTTTCTGCAGGAAGTGGTGGTGAGGGAGAGATTAAAAATGCCACTTGGTTTTCTGCCTTATGTGAGTAGGTACATGATAAGGTCATTATTTAAGGTCAAAAACAGAGTAAGAAATTGGCTTAAGGAAGAAGATGGTTAGTTGTTTTGATCTTGTTGATTTTGAAGTGACTATGGCTCAACCAAATGAAATATCTTAGATATGCAAATGAGATCCTCAAGGGAAAGGTCAGAGCTAGAGACGCATAGTGAGTAATTTTCAGTATGATGAGGGTAGAGAAAAGATGAGAGGCAGTGAGAGCACCAATGAGACCTTGAAAAAGAGGGGCAAGCAATGGACTATGAGGATCCAATGGAACTCTAACATTTAATGTAGCTCTTAATCTAGGCTTCAAGGAATCTGGAGACCCACAGTGTTGTGTTCACCAATATCTAATTCTTTTCCTTTCTGAGCATGTAGCTAACTACATTCTTTAGCTTCTCCTGCTTCTAAGTGACATTGTATGACTGAGTTCTGGCCAATGGAATGGGGGCAGGATCATAGTCATCTTTCATCCGCCCTGACTTCCCATCTGTGCAGCTGGAAGCCAAAGAATCCAAGATGGCTGAGCCACATAAAAGGAGGTGGATCCCTGAATCACGCTTGGAGGAGACATGCCTAGGAGAACATCCACATTAGACTTTGTCCAGTCAAGAAATCAACCTTGGTTGTGGTAATCCGTGAAGATTTGGGGGTTGTTTGTTGTAGCTGGTAGTGCTACTTATATAGAACATATGTCCTTTTTATCTGGGAGAAAGGTCCATTCCTTTAGACTCTCAAAGGAATCTGGGTTCCCAAAAGAATAACAGGACCAGATAGAGATGGAGGAGCCCAGAGGGGAATTAAAGAAAGAGCAAAGAGGCATAAGGAGCAAATGCAGAGAGTAGTGTCAGAGAAGCCAGGGTAGTAGAGTTGTGAGGGCCAAATGGTCTGTAGTGTAGATGGTATTAGTGTAGAAGGTAAAATGGCGGAAGAGTGTCTCTTTGATTGAAGAACTATTGAGCCACTGGTGGTCTTGGCAGAAGCAGTACGTTGAAGCATAAATAGGAAGTAAGAAAGTAGAGAGGGTAGGCAATTGATATAAAAATTTGTCTCAGAAGGGAAGGAGACAGAAGCAATAGCTGAAGGGCAAAGGAGGATCAAGAGAGGGTCACTTTTAAGGATGGGACAGACTTGAGTTTATAGACTGATCAGAATGAGGCAGTAAAGAGATGGAAGTTAAAGTATAGAACATAGAAGGGGTAATTATGGTCAGTGAGTGGAACCAACTGTGCCAGGATAAGGGCTGGACCTGAAAAGGAGGGAGGACCCCTCACCCTCTGAGACTGTGTGTGTGCTGGGGGTGGGGAGGGGAAATGGGGTGATGGTGATGATGGAGATGTAGGAGGCAGCCATCATTTGAGAAGATGGGGAGGAATACTCTTGGGGGACTAGAGGAAACTGGTATAATTTGGGGCTGTGCTTGCCCCTATGCTGATGTTCAATGTCTAACTGAACGTTCTCTCTTATACCTGAGTTCTACAGCTATAAAGCAAGAAAATGACAACACCTCATTTAGAAATACATCAGCTATGACCCCAAAATCATGACTGGAAAGGAAACCCACCTGTGTAAATGCTGCATCCTGGCTTGACACGTGTATGACCGTTTCTCTATCCTTGGAACCACATTTACTTTGAGTTTCCATATAAAAATGTGCCGGCCCTCTGAAGTGCACTTCCTCTGTTAAAGACAGTGAGGAGATAAGGCTCTTGTTTTTAGAGATACTTAATTTAAATATATTCAAAACAGAATGCAGTACATTTTACTAAACGTTAATATTATTTTCTTCAGGTAATGGGAACATTTGGTTTCCTGTGCTGATTTCAAAGAATCATTATAATTTGACAAAGTTTTTCACAGGCAGCTGTTATACACAAGATACCTGAGGAGTTCCATGTAATTAGAATGTCTCCCACATGTTTGGCTCCATTTCCCTACCTACACACGGCAGTGTGTTGCCAAGATCAACCACTAACTATTACTGGCTTGAGCCACAACTCTGCTTTCCGTTAAGAATAAAGAGTGAGATGGTCTTTCCTAAGAATGAATCTATTTCTACGATGAAACTGCCTGGGGCAGAGATGGCTTCCCATAGCACAGGGAGACTTGTACTTAAAAAGTGACACCTAGCCAGTTGCACACTATTTGTTTCCCTGGGAAGATTAAACCCCCAACCGCAATTCAGCACCCACTGAGAGAGGTGCCCTGAACACCCACTGAGATAGGTGCCCTGAACACCCACAGGGACCTTAGCTATGAAGAATACATGGTTCTATGTGAGTGGAAGTGGGGGCGGGATGGGGAAGGAATGGAAGATGAAATCATTTTTAAAAAACAGATTTTACCCAAGTAGGAATTAAAAACTTCAGGAATCTATCATTAATCACAGATATTAGAAAATCAAGTTTGTTTGCATTCAAGAAACTGGCAATGGTGCAGAAAATATCAGGGCAATTGAAAAGACTTGGTGATGCATGCAGCGATTCACCTGTGAATACAAATTTTAGATTTATCTGGTATCAGAAAATATTCATATAGGGGCAGCCCTTGACTCCATACCCTTGA
The DNA here is from genome assembly GCF_024610735.1 of Ursus americanus. NCBI lineage: Eukaryota > Metazoa > Chordata > Mammalia > Carnivora > Ursidae > Ursus > Ursus americanus. The sequence goes on along the minus strand of NC_142127.1, from coordinate 74,172,245 downwards.
GTGTCCAGAATTGGTATCCCGAAAATACGAGGTTTGTCCAGTTTTAGTTCTCTAGGTGACAAAGGTGTGGGAATTAATAATAACTCCAACTGAAGTCTTGCTAAGGATTCTATCTTCAGGCCTTCTCTCTCCCCTCTCTCTTTCTACTCTCCCTCCTGCTTCTGCCATGTGTTTGGTGGCTGTAATTTTCACTACTCAACCATAGTATCAACTCCTCTCTCCACTTCCTTTACTTCAGGTTTTGGTCTTAAAGTGCTTATCTTTTTATTTAGAAATATTTAAAAAAATAGATTTTCAGATATTATTCTCTCCTTTGGTGACTTAATTTACCCTCACGGCTTCTCCCAAACCCACAACTCCAGCTTCAGTGTTTCCCAAAGCACCAGAACTCCCTCTACCTACCTGTGGGCAATGCCCCTTGAATGCCCTGCCAGTCCCTTGAACCCTCATCTTCTGCCTACTTCCAAACAGGTCATGATGTCGCCCCACGTCGTTAATGATAACCATTTTTTCCCCAGTCAACCGACCTCTAATCTCAAGGTTTTCTTTGATCGTCTTTTGCTCTTCACACCTAGTCAATGGTTTGTATATTCTCTTCACGCCAATGTCCCAGTCATCATCTCTACTTGACAGACTATAATGCCCTTCAACTTGTGTCCCATGGTCACTCTCTTCCCATCTTGCTCCAGTTGCACTGCTGAATTCACTAAAGGGAAATTTTGATCATGTCACCCTCCTATTCAAAATCTCCACTGTGTTCCATAGTCTATGGAATCAGTACTAACTTTTGGCCAAGGAATCAAGGTCCTTCATAAAATCTCCCCCTCCTCTCTGAGTCTTGTGTCCTGGATGGTCCATCTCTCTACTAATGTCCACGAGAAGAGTTAAGATGAGTTGATTGCACCTGAGTTCTAGAGAATCAGCATTATTGGTTAAAATCTATATTAAAAACTCTCATGATGAAAAAGGACTTAAGAATTCACCTTCAGTGATTTGACCAATGGATTGAAATGCATCTTCAGTATTTCCTTGTTCTCAGTTTTTTTTTTCTTTTTCTTTTCCAGGCCGAATGAATGATTTGTGTTGTATTGCATCTTGAGAGATAAATAAAAGGTGTTACCTATCTGGGCAATTCAAGATTTCGGACTTCGGTCACCGCCACATCCCTCACTCTGAAAATCATACATGATGTTAACCATCACTTTGAGAATTCCCTAGGACAGCACCAATTTTAGATATGACCTCCCAGCGCCTCACTGGATACAGCTGCACTTCTCAGACCATGCACCCTGGCCTGGCACAGTTTAAAAAATATCACCACCATATCATGGAGTCCCATCAGCTGCATATTTAACTTACCCATGAACTTCAACCTTCATGGAAATTGGGGATCCTCAATTTCCTTTTTTTTTTTTTAAGATTTATTTATTTGAAAGAGAGACAGAGGGCGTGGGGGGGGCAGAGAGGGAGAGAGAATCTCCAGCAGACTCTCTGCTGAGTGCAGCCCCCCCCCCCCACCCAGGGCTCCATCTCACAACCCTGAGATCATGACCTGAGCCGAAATCAAGAGTTGGACGCTTAACCAATGGAGCCACCCAGGCACTCCTCTCCTCTCCTGTTCTCACAGCAAACAGGCTTGTTCTGGAGGCTTGGTACTAGATTAGTCTAATCCCTTCAGGCAGTAGATCCGTGTTAGAATTCTCCACCCACTCCGAGCCAGGAATTTCATAGGTATGTTACAGGAGAAAGATTTCAATACCCAGACACCTGCATAGCAACTTAAACTTTGTTCTTTATTTTAGTCAAGTTGTTCTCAAACTTAAGTCTGCATAAACATTATGGAACAAGATATGTATGAAACTTTATGTTCTGTACTTTATAGACAATTTAAGGGATTTTTCAATGTTTTTTTAAAAATTATTTTTTCAAAAATAGAAAACACATTCAAATGATTTAAAAAGGAAAACATAACCAGAGACGTAAAGGATCTATATTCTAGACACTATAAATCACTCTTGAAAGACTTTGAAGAAGACACAAAAAGATGGAAAAATATTCCATGCTCATGGATCGGAAGAATTAACATAGTTAAAATGTCCATGCTACCCAGAGCAATCTACACTTTCAATGCTATCCCGATCAAAATACCAAGGACATTTTTCAAAGAACTGGAAAGAACAGCCGTTAAATTTGTATGGAACCAGAAAAGGCCCCGAATCTCCAAGGAACTGTTGAAAAGGAAAAACAAAGCTGGGGGCACCACAATGCCGGATTTAGAGCTGTACTACAAAGCTGTGATCACAAAGACAGCATGGTACTGGCACAAAAACAGACACATAGACCAATAGAACAGAATAGAGAACCCAGAAATGGACCCTTGGCTCTTTGGGCAACTAATATTTGATAAAGCAGGAAAAAACATCCAGTGGAAAAAAGACAGTCTCTTCAATAAATGGTGCTGGGAAAATTGGACAGCTACATGCAAAAGAATGAAACTTGACCACTCTCTCACACCATACACAAAGATAAACTCCAAATGGATGAAAGAGCTTGATGTGAGACAGGAATGCATCAAAATCCTAGAGGAGAACATAGGCAGCAACCTCTACGACATCGGCCAAAGCAAACTTTTTCATGACACATCTCCAAAGGCAAGAGAAACAAAAGATAAAATGAACTTGTGGGACTTCATCAAGATAAAAAGCTTCTACACAGCCAAGGAAACAGTCAAAAAAACTAAGAGGCAGCCCACGGAATGGGAGAATATATTTGCAAATGATACTACAGATAAAAGACTGGTATCCAAGATCTACAAAGAACTTCTCAAACGCAGCACGCGAGAAACAAATAAACAAATCAAAAAATGGGCAGATGATATGAACAGACACTTTTCCAATGAAGACATACAAATGGCTAACAGACACATGAAAAAATGTTCAAAATCATTAGCCATCAGGGAAATTCAAATCAAAATCACACTAAGATACCACCTTACGCCAGTTGGAATGGCAAAAATTGACAAGACAAGAAACAACAATTGCTGGAGAGGATGTGGAGAAAGGGGATCCCTCCTACATTGTTGGTGGGAATGCAAGTTTGTACAGCCACTCTGGAAAACAGTGTGGAGGTCCCTTAAAAAGTTAAAAATTGAGCTACCCTATGATCCAGCAATTGCACTACTGGGTATTTACCCCAAAGATACAGATGTAGTGAAGAGAAGGGCCATAGGCCCTCCAATGTTCATAGCAGCATTGTCCACAATAGCTAAATCGTGGAAGGAGCCGAGATGCCCTTCAACAGATGACTGGATTAAGAAGTTGTGGTCCATATATAGAATGGAATATTACTCAGCTATCAGAAAGAACAAGTTCTCAACATTTGCTGCAACATGGACGGCACTGGAGGAGATAATGCTAAGTGAAATAAGTCAAGCAGAGAAAGACAATTATCATATGATTTCTCTCATCTATGGAACATAAGAACTAGGAAGATCGGTAGGGGAAGAAAGGGATAAAGAAAGGGGGGTAATCAGAAGGGGGAATGAAACATGAGAGACTATGGACTCTGAGAAACAAACTGAGGGCTTCAGAGGGGAGGGGGCTGGGGGACTGGGATAGGCTGGTGATGGGTAGTAAGGAGGGCACGTATTGCATGGTGCACTGGGTGTTATACGCAACTAATGAATCATCGAACTTCACATCAAAAACCAGGGATGTCCTGTATGGTGACTAACATAATATAAAGAAAACAAAAACAAAAACAAAAAAAACAAAGATGATTTTGCCTATAACTTGAGCCTTTTTCTAATATCAATCTTACTGATTTCATGAAACCTCACATCTTTTAAAGATTTGCTGTTTTACTTTGCAGTTGATTTGCATAGTGTTTGTATGACATTGTTGGCTGTTTATAACATTGCACATTCACTGTGATATTAATAAAGATATTGACCAAGTAAAAAAAAATAAAAAATAAAAAAATAAAAAGGAAAACATAAAAATGAATTTGGTGAAGAATCTTGCTCCTCTCCCTGTCTCTCTGTCTAGTTCCTACCTGCACCTATCAAAGCTGGCTGCCATTGTTAGGTTGTGTGTTCTTCCGGAGTTTCTATATGCAAATGTAAGCAAAATGAATATTTTTATGATCCTCCTTTGTACAAACATTCTTCTGCATTTCTCCTAACTTGGAGATCTTCATATATCTGCATACAGAGAACATCTTCATTTCTTTTTGAAATATATATAGCTACATAAAGTTCCATTGTAGAGATGGATAAGCATGAGTTATTTTACTATTTTTACTATTGCAAACAATGCCACAATAAGTAACTTTGACAACAAAGTATTTTGAATGTGTTCAAGCGACACCGCAGGAGCATTCCCACAGTGGGGTTGCTGGGTCAAGTGGCGAAAGCATTTGGAATTTTATTTAATTTATTTATTTATTTATTTATTTATTTATTTATTTATTTATTTATTTATTTTTTAAGATTTTATTTATTTATTCGACAGAGATAGAGACAGCCAGCGAGAGAGGGAACACAAGCAGGGGGAGTGGGAGAGGAAGAAGCAGGCTCCTAGCAGAGGAGCCTGATGTGGGGCTCGATCCCATAACGCCGGGATCATGCCCTGAGCCGAAGGCAGACGCTTAACTGCTGTGCCACCCAGGCGCCCCAGCATTTGGAATTTTAATAGATATTACTAAATTTCCCTTCATAAGATTGTTCCATTCTACGTTTCCATCAGCAACATAAGATAGTATGGTTTTTTCCCACAGCTTGCAACTGAATTTTTTGTCAGACTTTCGTATTTTTGCCAATCTGATAGGTTAAAAATGGCATCCGTTTCACTGTAGTTTTTGATTTGAATTCTCCTACTAGTAAGACCTAGCATCTCTTCATATATAAAAGGGCCATTTATACTTTCTACCTGTGATCTGACGGCTTGCATCCTTTGTCCACTTTTCTATGGGCTTTTTCTTCGTGATTTCTGGGAGATCTTTATATACTTAGGAAATTAGCTTGTTGTGTGGGTTGTGGTTTGCAAAAATTTTTCCTGTTGGTGCTTGTCTTTGAACTTTGCTCATTATATTTTTCTTTTTGCAGAAGTGTGTTATTGTATGTAACTGAATTATTAATCTTTTCTTTTATGGAATTCAGAGTTTGAGTCATAGTTAGAAATATTATAAAGGAATTCTTCCATGATTTGTTCTTTTATTCTTTGGATTTCAGTTCTGACATTTTAATCCTTTTTATCTTGGTTTCTCTTGGTGTCGTGGGGCAGTATGTTAAGGTTAATTTTGATGATTCTTGATTTTCACTTGGAAGCTGAGCCCAGGTGAGATGTCATTCTACTGTATTCATTTGTGAGCAAATCTTTCGTTTCTGTCCTAAGTAAAAGGGCCAAGGGCGTCTAGCAGGCTGTCTACCCTGGCCAACGTAATGCAAATAATTCCGATGACTGGTATTTCCCTCTTCAGAGGCTCTACCAAGAATGCACAAAAGGGGGGCACCTGGGTGGTTCAGTTGTTAAGCGTCTGCCTTTGGCCCAGGGCGTGATCCCAGGGTTCTGGGATCGAGCCCCGCATCAGGCTCCCTGCCCCGCTGGGAGCCTGTTCCTCTCCCACTCCCCCTGCTTGTGTTCCCTCTCTCGCTGGCTATGTCTCTCTCCATCAAATAAATAAATAAAATCTTAAAAAAAAAAAAAAAGAACGCACAAAAGGAATCACTGCAGCTTTACTGTGGAACCTGGCAAAATGTGCAGAAAAGCCCAGAAAAAAAAAGGGACAGTTCGCACATTCAGTGGTGAGTAAGCTGGTTCTACATGGAGCAAGAGAAAACTTCAGGGAGGTAAAGACGAAAGGACAGGTGAAATATGGGGCAAGAGCTAAGAGAAAAAAAGTTCAAATTTAAAAATGTTAAAGGGCAAGGATCTGAACTTTCTAAGGTTTGAATGTCAAATTTGGAATTTGGGACTTTCTGTAATGGTTCCCCTTTAGGACAAGCAGAAGCATTTCAAGAATACTTAAGGGCAGTAGGCACAATTATGGATCTGTTGTAGGCTGAGAGGACATATTTCCAGGTAGCAGTAAGAGAAAGAAAGGCAGACCGAAACTTTTAGGAGAAAGTATGTTTCCTGGTCTGTGTTATATCTCTGCAGCAGCTGAGAAATGCCACACAAGAGAAAGAGGTTTCACAAGTACTGTGGCAACAATATGCTTTGGAACCTTCCAGAAAGAATCATCACTGCCAAATGACCAGAGACTGACTGAATTTTGACTGAATGCCCGTAATCACAGGCTCCACATCTTGGCTCACAATCTTTGCTGTGTTCGTGACCTGCCTGGTATAAGCACATGAATTGGCAGCCACGATACAGACAATCTGATCCCCATAAATCACTTGCAGAAAAAAATAGACCAAGTAACATGCCAGAGGGGAACAGAAGCATACGCTAGCAGGGTCCCCTCAGCCAGGGACAACATGCCCTGCTGTGACGTGTGTGGGGTTACCTTCAGGATAGAGCTTGGGGCTGGGTTTGAATTTCAGCTCTGCCGCCACTGACACTATGGCCTCAGGCAGTTTACTAGAAGTCTCTAAGCCTCAGTGTCTTCATCTTGAAACGGAGACATCTGTGTCAACTTAACAGGGTTCTTAGCTGCCTTAAATGTTGTTCTGAAATGGGCTTAGTACAAATAAATCATCTAAGGTTGTCAGGAGGACTACATGTGGTCATGTGTCTAAAGGCACTTGTTAAACTACCGGGGAAGAGCAGCTGCCACTGTTATTAAGATGCTGCGAGAATCTCAAACGCTACCATTATCCCACCTCGTCCTGTGTGTACAGTCTCCTCTTCTCCGCTGCCACTGTCACCAGTAACGCGCTGAGCCATCATCACGTGGACCCGACCAGGCAATGCCAGGGCCCCCGAGGCATCGAAGGAACTGAGAAGAAATAGAACCCCAAAGGTGCAAGTGTTACATGGGATGATGTGGCTCTCTTCGTTGTGAAGGGAAGCCCAAGAACCCACCGGGAAGCACAGCAGCGCTCCCAGGCAAGTCCATGATGGGAAGTGGAAACCCTTGGTTTCACTGGATGCAGAGGATGAGGGGAAAGGTGTTGTCCAGAGAGCGTCTTATTCTCACCTTCCGCTGGGGGCGTATCCTCGAGTTTCCTAAACCAACACTCAGTCCTCAGCACTCCTAGGAATTCAGGCTCCTTGGAGGATGGACATGCAGAAAAACAGTGGAGAGACTTGAAGCTCTCTGGGATCTCACGAGCTGAGGGAGTTGTTTGTGCCCTTTACGTTCTCAGATAATCACAGCCGGTTCTTCAGATACCTGCTTGTTCTCTTGGCAGGGGTCTACTTCTGTATCCGCTCCCAAACCCACAGCTTTCTATCTTCTTTTTAGATTTTGTTTATTAAGCTAAATGTTGGGGTTGCTTTTTTGTGAAATACTTCAGTGTATTGAGTTGAGTAGATTGTTGAGATAACTATGCCTTTAAGTGCCTGCTAGGTGTTACTGGCCTTCCAGCTCTGCCCTTATTTTTTATGTAATTTTAGCATGGGCCCTGGCGCTGGTTACCACAGCCTGGAAGAGTTCTCCTGCCAAGGCAGGCACGTCATTACGAAATATGGCCTTTCCTGCACCATATTTAACACCTGAATGATGCATGATGAGGTGTCCAACTCAGTCTGGGGTATGCTGCTGGGAATCTACACACTATGCTTTAAAAACAGCAGATTGGCGGCGGGGGGGGGGGGTGTGCCTGGGTGACCCAGTTGGTTAAGCGTCCAATTCTTGATTTCAGCTCAGATTGTGATCTCAGGGTTGTAAGATTTATCTATCCCATCAGACTCTGCACTGGATGTGAAGCCTGCTTAAGATTCTCTCCTTCTCCCACTGCCCCTCAATGGGGCAACCTAGGTGGTTCAGTTGGTTAAGTGTCCCTCTCTCCCACTCTTGATATCAGCTTAGGTCTTCATTCAAGCTCTACATTGGGCTCTATGCTAGGCGTGGAGCCTACTCTAAAAAAAATAAAAATAAAAGAAAGGAAAGAAAAAAAAGAAAAGCAAATTGACCCAGCAGGAGTGTTATGAGATAGGAATACTTGCTAAGAAATGCAAAGATCTTTCCCTATGTGATGCGGGACTTTTCAAGTGGGTTTATTTAGCTTAAACCAGATTTTTCTTCTTCCTCATTGTCAAGCTGTGTGAAGCCAAAGTGGGTAGTAGCTGTGAGGAAGAGGAGGCCGGGAAGGGACTGGACCATGTTTATGAAATACTGTTAAGTGAAAGAAGAAATATTTATGATTATACATGCCATCTAATGCTCACTTTGTAAAAATATGTGTTTTATTTATTCATATATTTATATATACTCTAAAAACTCTTAAGAATGGAAGAAAACTTATTAAAATAATATTGGTGTATTAAGAAAAACAATATAAAACTTGGGGAAAAAAGCAAAAAAACCATGACCATATATCCTTTCCATGTGATATGGCATCAGTCTAGCAGACCCACCCGATGATTGCCTGATTCTCTGTTGGGATGTTCCTCTAAGGAATGGTATTATTTAATAGAGAATAGGACCTAGACCCTGGGAAGTTGCATGATAACATTGGATTTTTTTTTCCAGTAGCAAATCAAATCAATTCTGCTCTCAGAGGTTACAGTTGTATTTTCTGTAAGACATTAACCAGTTTTGCATCTAAACTAACAATTTTCTGTCACTGTTTTGTCAGTGTCTATACCCTCAGCCTCTCAAATTCACTTCCATTCAGTTTATCATCTTGCTGCTTTTCCTCATTAATGAGATTTGTATGAGAATCAAGTTTTTAATTTTTTAAAATAGTTTGACAGTGGCTGTATACGGGTGGTAAGTTTCAGGAGATTTAAAATTTCTCCTTGATGTCGTTTTTATATATGACAATCTCTTAAAGGACACGTTTTACTTTTTATATTAAGAAACTGCAAATATGTGTATGTTTATGTGTACACATGCATTCTATATTGATTTCTCAGTCCATACTTTCCCTGGCCCTAGACCCACTAAAGGACCCACGTCCCCACGACTTCTAAAAGCAGCTTTGCAGGTGGCAGGGTGAACTCTGACTCCAGGGGACATAGAAGAAAAGGTGTTCCCTGAAAATGAATCTGTTTCACGGGATAAGCACAGATTAAAGTTCATGAAACCCATTTCCACAGTCAGCTACGCTGGGTATAGGACTGACTTCCTCAATGGGAGCTGAAAACAAGTGCTGGAATAGGCGCTGGCCCTTTATTCATGGAAACTGGATCTGAATCCCAAGTGAGGAACCAGGAAGCACAGGAAGGTCTCAAATGCGAGACCCAGGGGAAGGCAGAGGGGACCCCAGGAGCAAAGGGGCGAAGCATGGGAAAGAGAGCCTGCATTGACACCCCTCCTCCCCGCCCAGCCTCACCCCTGCACCTTGTAGGAAGGGAGGGGAACTTGTTCAGTCTAGTCCTTTTTTTGTTCTCACGTTCAGATTTTATCTTTCATCTTCCCCTCCCAACCACTCCTCAGTTCCAACCCAGAAGTCACGGAGCCGACAGGAAGTATGGTTGCTGGTGTCTGCTTAGAAATGCAAATGAGAATTTATGGCAGTTTCCTACTTTCATTGCTCTACTTTGCCTAATTTATTGACTGTTGGAAAGGATTCTCAGTGGAAAATCCAGATTTGAGTGCTGATGATTAAAATGCCAGCTTCCTGAGAAGAGAGCGGCACAACTCAGTAAACCTAGGAGCAGAGGTGACGTCATCCATTGGGCTCTGATAGGTGGGACCGCAGGATTCCAGCTACGTTGGATGTGCATATTTAATTACAATAAATTACAATAAAATATGGAGAGAAGGTCCCAGAGATACCACCTTGCCATGCGCCACTGGTAGATGACAAGAACTCATCTCAAATCTGCCTTCTTGCTACACACTGTCACGTTTGAAACCACGTCACGGAAAAAGCCACCTTCCTAAACTGGGAACGTGAAATGTGTGCAGGCAGAAGAGGTCTCTGCTGCCCCCTGTTGGCGGGCTCCTGCTAACCCTAAACATTTCATTTAAAAAATTTAAGAATATGCTGTTCAGTTTCAGTATTTTTATTATACGAGAGTTTTGGTCCTGGTTCTGCCTCCCTTTCACCATGAAACTTCATTGAAATAATTCATTTCTTTGTACTTTAGTCCCTCACCTCTACAACTAGCTAATTACTCTCTTTGAATGACATGATTTGTGATTTCAATGATCCTAGGTTTGCAGAGTGTTTGAAGAAAGTAGTGCAATGTCCTGAAGTTCTCTAATGAAACAGATTAACATTTAACCTGTTATTATTGTTTGCACCTAGGCATGTATAAAGTATTTGCTGAAAATTCTATTTTAATTATGTTAAATTGAATTCAAGATAAAAATAAAGCCATTAAAACAGATAAAAGTGGACATCATGAACTTCATAACCTTGTACCTTTTTCGATATGGGAATGGAAACAGAAACTCGGACTTGTCCTGGCTTAAGGCTTGCATTTGTTGCTCCATCAAGAAAATGATAATTTAAAAGAATTTGCTGGTGTTTCTTCTGTTGGGGGGGGGGGGAGAAGCATTTCATTTAAAGGTACCATGTACTACTGAGATGCTTTTGTACCTTATTAAGTCCAGTAGTATTCGTATTATAAAAGTGCATTCTACAGTTAAAGTGAAATTGAAAAATAGCCACACATAATATCATGACTCTCTCATGATGTGGTCATATCCAGATGTATCCTGGGTCCCTGCCTTGGGAAAACAGTCTCCTGCCTCTGCTAAGAGAGCAGGACTTCTCCAGCTTATGGGGGGCACTCTGTCAAAGGTACAATGTGTGATTTATAGACCCGAATGGTCTGAATCAGCAGATCAATGTAACAATAAAGACAGATGGGTATGTTGTGGGAAGAGCATGAGGGTGAGTTCAAAGAGTTGAAATATCTCAAGAGGGAGAGAGGTGAACATGGGTATATGACTCAGGAGCATAGTGACATCACCAAAGGAAGTACAAATGACAACAGGAACACTAGTACATGAAAGATGGCCAGAAAGTCACATGATTATTTTCAACCCCAATACTGAAACACAGACATGCAACTAAATGGTATTTCCTTTGAAGTTGTCTCCTTAAGAGAGATTACACATTTATCTCAATAGCGCTGGCCTCCTCAGGACATTTTGGGAACTCTTTTGGGGGGTGTTCTTGCAAAGCCTGCGGCCCATGTGGCAATAAATCTTTATCCTTTGAAGGTGGGTTCGAGTGGTAAGAGGTAAAAGACATTCAGAAGCCAGCTTGATGAGTAAGGTAGGGGTCAGACTGGCCAATACCCTTTTTGGTCAAAAGTCAAGTGAGAAAGAGACATATTTTATGTAGCCTGTAAACCAAAAAATGTTCTGTTTTGTTTTCAGTTTCACCTCATCGGGGCCACTTCCCCAGGCTGGTCCTGTTGAAACTTCCCTTTCCAATTAATTTATCTGACAAGCTCAGTATTAAATTAGATATTTTATTTCCAGTTGGCTCTTGATACCATGAGAGATGTCTTGTAATCCTCATGAATCTTCTGGGGATTCCATTATAGTTAAAAGTTTTTCCATAAAAGATTCCAAAGTATAAATTAAAAAAAAAGAAAAAGGAAATTCTCTCTTAGAGCCTGAACAACTAAGTCCAAGACAGAAAGTCAAAAAGATATTAAAATAAATCTGCCCCTAAAATAAAACTCTATGTTCCATTACATCATAGTCTTGCTATATACAATGCTAATCATAAACTTATTTCAAATGCAAATGTTTTATCTCCTGATAATGAATAGAGAAGAAGAAGGACAAGTTGAGATGCTTCACGGTACTTCCTGTCTACCTACAGTGTCTCGTTTCTACCCACTATCCTCATGACGCAGGTGCTCTCACTGCTCCCCGCAGCAAGAGAAGAGCAGTTCTGCATCCAGGGGCTTAAGTGAGGGGTCATCTTATCCCACAGCGCTGTGTTCAATATATTTATAAAACTGACATCAGCACTTCAAAGGGGGTTTGGCGACCCGCCTTCGGAAACCACCTTGAGGATACAGTTACCTCTACCCCAATGGGTTGGCATCATAAGTTAAAAGTCTGCTCGCAAAACGGCTTCCTAAGGACCAAAAAAAAAGATGAATCCACAACCTTGGGGCTTTTACTGTGAAAGCTGAATTAAGTAGATGATGGCATTTCTTTTCACTCTGGGTAATTAGAATAAAAAAAGCCAGCAGGAGAGATGTCCTTGCAAATCCTAAAAATGTTTTGCCAGAATCATGAATTCCTTTACTTATTTACACAACAGAAACTATGAAGACAAACAGCGAAAATCACTTCAATGCCACCCACTTCTAATTTCTGAGTTAGAAGGACTCAAATTATGATTTATGTATGAAGAATTCATTCTGAAATGATGCGTGTGTAACTTGCATAAATAGACAAAAAGTGGTTAAGCAGAGTAAGTAAGCAGAGTATGCTGGCAGTGAGTGGTTGGGAATAGCAGGGTGGGTTGTGGGGGGGTGCTACAGACTGAATGTTTATGTCCCCCCCAGTTTATATGTTGAAATACTAAACCCCAAAGATGATATTAGGAAGTGGGGCCCTTGGGGGGTGATTAGGGCAGAAGGATGGAACCCTCACAAACGGGATAAGTAATTTATAAAAGAGTGCTCATCCAGAGAAAGCCCTAGTCCCGTCCACCACGTGAGGACACAGTGGGAAGGCACCAGCCATGAACCAGAAGGAGGGCCTTGACCAGAATGTGACATGCCAGCACCAATTTGGATTTCCAGCTTCCAGAACTGTGAGAAATAAATTTTCCGTTGTTTATAAGCTCCAGCCTGTGGTGTTTTGTTGTAACGACCTGAACTTACTAAGATAGGGTAGGGGTGGAGCCTCGGGGAGAGGCTGAGGTGTCAGGTAGGGCGAGAGGATGTAACTGATGGAGGCGACAGGCAGCATCCCTGAGGCATAGAAATCCTCCCAGGCAGGCACCGTAAAATCCGTCCCACGGCTGCAGTAATGATGTGGGTGGCACAGAGCTGACCCACAACAGTCAGAGGGGAGCGGGGATGGAGGAGAGATGGCCTGCAGGGCACAGGGTCCTGGCCTTCCATCTGGGGGAGCTGCAGCCCGGGAAGACCACTGATGAGGGCTTCCAACTCTGCGGAGTTCACTCTGAACTGGATTGCAGATAGAAGGACTGGGACTACCCTCCCCCGCTAAGGGCCCCTGCAGAGAGAAGCAGCCTCTGTAACTCAGGCAGCTAGAATGCAAACATCACCGCACCCGGGAGGCACCAGCGGATGCACAGGGCCCCTGCTCTCATGGAAGGATCTAGACTGGGCTGTAGAGACAGCGCAACAACTCCTTCATACAGAGAGACCTGGAGTTAACAAGGATAACTCTAGCCTGTGTTATAGTTATTTGCATGTGTGTTATGTTATAGTCACTACTTCATAGTTACTGTTATGGACTGTAGTTGTTACAATCTAGAATTACCCTAAAAGGTTGAGTGACTTGTGTTATATTCCTTTGCATTTGTTACCAGGCCAGTTACTCTCAATGAAACCGTTAGTTGTCTTTCTAAGGTAACAAGTTGAAGAGCCCCTTTGGGAGCAATTAAATATAGATCTTTCTGGACAGGATAGACCCTAACAGATAATCACAGACAAGATTTGGGTCATGGGTGGGGGAACCAGGGAGGTGGTACCCCTACCCCAGCGAAAACCTGGTCATTGAAGTGGCTTATTCCCTAAAGATCTGAAATTAAGGAATCCATCTGATTCAGCCAGGTGAGAAACACAGATGGCTATAGCAGGAAATAGTAAAAGTATTAAATAATAGGATATCCTCACTAAAATACTCATACCCAGGTAGTGGGTAAAGAGAACCTACTGCCGTGTTCCTGATCTAGGCCCTCAGATGATTTCTGTTTGTGTCTTCATGACTGGGAGTTTGGGGTGGCATCTCCCAGGATGCCCTGCAGCTGGCCAGGCTCGGGCCAGCACCTGGGGTCAGCCTGAAGGTGAGATACCTTCATTAATGCTGTAAGCCCAGCAAAGCATAAGGCAAGTAGGGCAAGAAGTCTATGGTAGGCATATAATGCCCCCTTTCTCTTTCAGAAATGTTGCATATTTCTCTTTATTAAAGTAACACACACTTGTAGCAGACCATCTCGTAAATACAGGAAAATAGGAAAAAGAGTAAAAATAACTTAGAATCCCTAAAAAACTGAAGAAAACCATTAGAACCGCTTCTTGTTCCTGGGATGAAGACAGTGCCCCCTCCCCAGGCTGCAAGCAGGTCAGTCTCCTGCCTTCTCTCCCACTCCAGCAACAGTGCTCTTTTCTGTCTCTGGCCCGTGGCACATGCTGCGCCCCTCCCCCTCTTTACCAGGTTGCTCCCATTTACCCTTTGATCATCCCTAGGAGAAGTCTTCCCTAACCCCTGCCCTCAACCCCATTTATTTGGGTGATTATTTGTTTGACATCCATCTTCACCGTCAGACTGTAGGCTTCGAGGGCAGGGTCCACGCCCTACCCCCCTCCTTTTGTTAGTAAACCACTGTATCCCCAGTGCCTAGCACAATACTTGTTTCCTTGTCTAACTTGACTAAACCCTCCCTACCTTCAAGGTTGGGTTTGAATTCCACAGCTCTTCCACCATGCCTTCGTTAATTCTCTCCTTTCTCTCACTTCCTACTAAGTTTGTATTCAGTTCCATATGATTAGCCCTGCATCGTCTGTAATTGAATCATCATCCTAAGTGACACTATAAGTAACTGCAGACCTGCCTGCAAGCCTACCTCCTTCCATTCATTAAACAAATACTTCTGTGTACCTACTGTGTGGGAGGCACTGTTCCAGGGGTTGAGAGCCCAGACAATGTGTCTTCTAACAGGAAGTCAACATTCTAGTAGGGGAAGATGATCGCTACCAGATCAATGAATAAATAAGTAAGCAGTTTCAGATATCCCGGTAACAGGGTAGGTGTGAGAACAGGGGTTGTAAGTGCTTCCTGGTAATTAGATTAAAGGTGGTTACAAAGTGTTGCTATGCCAGGAGTCAATGCTGAAGAAAAACCTAAGTTAATGAATCTCTACCTCATAAATTCCTTTTCTCCACCTTTCCATTCCAACCCATATTAGAGTCATGAGTTTTAAAAGAAGGAAACGTCTTTATAATTCATAATTGTTTTTGTTTCTAAGAACATAATGTCCTAATGTGCAATGCACAGATGTTTTAGACTGTTTCATCGACATATGTTAATTCACTCAGCAGAGGGAGCTCATGCTTTAATTTTGGGAAGTCGGACAGAAAGCAAAGCTCTTGTAAAAAGAACCTGAAATAAACTTTGCAGCTCTCGTTTTAAATAAGGTTTCCTTTTAGTATTTTTTGGAGTAAAGACCATTTGATTAAGGATAATTTAATTTTCATTTGCATAAATAGATGTAACTGATGAATTCACTTTGGGGCAGTTTTTTTCAATAAGGTTCTGTTTTGCTTACCAAAAAGGCTAACTTAGAACAAGTATCTCAGCTCAAGAGCCTAAGGATTCATCTAGAAGGACGACAACTATTTGCATGTCCACATTTCTATGGCCTTTTATATTGAGCTGTGAACTCAGGACAGAAACGTATTTGATTTGTTTTAACATGACTATGATTTGACATTGAACACTTGCCCTTCGAGATTATAAAACAGATATTTATTTAGACTTCAAAGAATGTTTACTACACATGATCCAAGTTCAAAGGCAAAGTAAACAAAGATTGAGAAAATAAATTCATCCCTCAGATTAAAAGCCAGAACAATGAAGGGACCCTGCAGTATTGAAATCACAGTTGAATCAATAAAACTAACGGATGTGTGTGCGTGTGTATGTGTAAACTACAATCTTCCAGCTATCCAAAGAAATGTAATAATGACAGAAAATGGTATATTAGATAGAAGTTTCTGTAGTATCACCCCTGCTCTTGTTGTACATATCTAATTAGTACATTTCTGTAAGATAGAGAGCACAATTTTTTAAAAGCCCTATTTTTTCTCATTATCAAAGTCAAACAGATTTGTTAATAGAAAATACAGCAGAAAGCATAAGTAAGGGGATAAATAAGCATGATATTTATTTTACTTAGTGCTTGTAATTTTATATCTAGCTTTACAATTAATGTATGCAGCACTGAAATGGATATTTGTTTTTGTCTTTTCCTTCCTTCAAAATCCTCAAATACTCCTTAATTGAAATTAAAAATGGCTATAACTGGGTTAATGGAAAAACAGTACAATTTGGAAAGCACCCCTTAGATTGTGGGGGGAAATTCCACTGATGATAAAGGGAAATATAAAGGTCAAATATCACACTTATTATATCACTCTATAATTATCTTTTAAAATAGCTATCTTTCCCATAATACCATGAGTTCCTATGGAAGAAATCATGTCTTTCTCAGTAGGCTTGATTTACTGGCATACAGCCCATTCCCCGGCAAGGGGTAAATATTTTGTAACAATGACATTAATAAAACAGAGCAATATTGACCTAGAGAATTGAGTCCTAAATTGTGGAAATAAAATACACGGCTCTTCTTGTTGGATATGTTTGGGACAGTCACTGAAATTGGTTCTGCTGAGTGGGAGGAGGGACACTGTAGGAACAGCTGGTGGCCAGAGGCCCGAGAAAATGCTGCGGGCGATGTGACAGACAACATGGTAGCTGTTCTCATCTGCCACTGGAGGGAGCAAACAGCGTAAGGACTCCTCGAATAATGGAGGAGGCCAGAGACAGCTGGCTGAGTTTCTGGGTGAATCAACAAATGTTTGTGGAGCCCCAGCTATCAGCAGAAAATGGAGTCTCAAGAGAGGATGTACAATCTTTACTAGGATTTCCTGAATTTAGGGAGATCCTCTTTTCAAAAGATCAGATGTGGGTCAGCATTATAGGACCAAATATGATTTCCTCCATCTGCAACCGATCCTTGATTGGGTTAGTGTCAAACAGCCTCAGCTTTCTTAGCACGACCATCTGCTCCATAAGGACTTTGTTATAATAAACAGAACATACCTTCTTTTATGTGAGTCACTGTAAACAATCCCCAAATCCTTGCAAGAGAGATAATCATAGGATGGAAAACTTCTTTAAACTTCTTATTAGGCCCTTAAAAGGTAGAATTATCATGAGTGGAAAAGAAGCCAGCTAGATTTTGTGTTGCAAATAATGCTATGATCTAGAAGTGATTATTATAAGCCTAAGAAGAAAGTGAAATAAAATTATGACAAATAACAAGCCTTTTTTTCCTCAGCAACCCTCCCTCATATTTGAGTGGAATTTGACCTAAACAGTAAACTCATCTGCAGGTTTCTTCACTCTAGAACCTGAGAGAAACATCTGTTTAACTATTTACTGATACTTTAAAGGACGGAAATTTTAACCTCAGAAAAGATCCAATTGCATTCCAGAGTAGGAAAGAAAGGCCAAATTGCTGTTGAGGAGCTAGAGAAATTAGTTATATAACAAGCTGGCTATTAGTTGGGCAAAATGGTAGGTTTGACTCACCAGGTATGTATTTTCATTTGTGACTGGATGCTACAACTCACATCTTCTTTCACGAACTTTGATTTTCAATATAGGAAGTGGGAACTGTGGCTTCTTTCCTGCCTACCAAGAGAGGTGTTCCCCATCACACGAGGAGCTTTGGGGTACTTCCTCCTCGGAAGGTCATTTAGGGTTTCTACAGTGATCCGGGCAGTCTTCTCCCCATGGACAGTCAGAAATTTCTTCTTGAGGTCTTCTGCCATCCACTATAATAGATAAATGCAGACTTCATGCTGATCTCAATGACAAACACACAGACCTCATTGTAGCTCACAAACCGAACAAGAATGAGCAGAACCTACCATGGGTAACAAAACGAAGACAGACACTTATAGAACAGTGGCCTAATCAATTCGTAATTAAATTCACTGCTTTGCATATTTTCCCATCTCTTGTAGCTTAAAAAGAACTAAGGGAATTTTAATTAAATCTTAACTTATAAACAAACAAGAATCTTATGTGCCAGAGATGAGATTTCTAATGTCGACTTCTCAACCGAAGAAATAATTGTTGGCTAAGTTACAAATGATGATAGAACATCAACAGACAATGAACTCCAGTGCACTGGAGTGTGTATGCTATTTATTATCAGGCGAGCTTAGAGAGTGGAAAAACACCGAGTACACCAGTGAACAAGAGACCCGGGGTCTAAGTCCAGCCTGGCTGCGAACTAGACAGGTGAATTCAGGAAAACCCCCAAATCTCTCCAGGCCTGGCTTTGCTTTATCTACAATTAAGTATTTGACTAGAAGGTCTTTCGGCTTTCAGAGACTGTTTGTTGAGGCGAAAAGCCTAGAATGTTAGACTTTTTAAATAGCCAATGGGGAAGGTT
Organism: Ursus americanus; assembly: GCF_024610735.1. Classification (NCBI taxonomy): domain Eukaryota; kingdom Metazoa; phylum Chordata; class Mammalia; order Carnivora; family Ursidae; genus Ursus; species Ursus americanus. The sequence goes on along the minus strand of NC_142127.1, from coordinate 74,153,770 downwards.
TGTTGATTCCAATGCAAAACTGAGGGCTTTCACAGCTATAGTAGAACACTGGGACTTCTTTCAATTAGCACAAACAATTAATGGACAGACTTTCTTTAAAGTGTTCCTCTCATCCATTTCTCTAAAAGCCGTGGCAACACAAGTGATTGTTGGTAGTAAGATGGAATAAACAAATAGAAAATAACTATTTGTGAGGATAATTTGCAGATAGTTGACCATGCTTAATAGCATGACTTTTTTCTTTTCTTCCCCTTTTCTTCCTCTTCTCTTCTTTTTAATGAACTTCTGTGCCCACGGGTTTGATCCAGTACAGGAATCATATAATACGTATTTTCTAAGTCTAAAACTTCCTTTTCCACTTGGTCTAACTAAATTTGCCACTATTTTAGGGTGCTCAGAAAAGAATATGGTATTCAAGGAAAAGCCCTTGACTTCCCATTGCTCCTTCACACAAGTGTTAGAACCACTGGTCTAGTGTTATGGAAGAAAGTAACTGTGAGGCCCAGAGAGGTCATGACCTGGTCAGGGTGACACAGATGGTTAATATGAACAGGACCATGAACCCGAGGGCATCAGGCTCCCCGCCCAGTCCTCTGAAACTGAAATGGTTCCGTGCATCCAGAGGAAGCATGATTTAAACCATTTCTACTCGTTAATAATAAACAAGGGAACCATTTCTCAAGGGAGTTGAATTGCTTAATTTTCTTGGAATTAAATTTGATAATACCTTTGTAAAAATACTTTACGCAGAACTATTTTGTTCACTGTGGGGGGTCATCTAAAGGGCAGATTTTTTGGTGAGAGTTCCATGTTTTCATAAATTGCTTCACACCGAATAATTTCAACACTAAACAAAAAGCATGGTAGCAGCTGCTTAACTGACAAAAGGGATGGAAATGGGAACACTAATTAAAGGCGGATTGGCTACATGAGAAGTTCTTTATCATAAGGATTCTGTCGTTTTTGCCTTCGGTTATGTGTTCTGTTGGAAAGGATGACAGAGAGATGGCAGGCCCAGGGAATGCATTAAAAGCTCTGATTAATGAAATAATTCATATGCTCCTCTCCACAGGGCAGGACAGTGGTTCCCCAAGTGTAGTCCACGTATCCCTGAGAGTCCCTGAGACCCTTTCAGGGGTCTCAAGGTCAAAACTATTTTATAATGCAAAGTGTTATTTGCCTTCTTCCTTCTCATTCTCTCGCGAGCGTACAGTGGAGCTTCCCAAGGGCTGGACCTTGTGTGGTACCGGGTCTGGCAGCATATAGACAAGGACATGTGAATCCAGCTGTCTGCTTTTAAGTCCGTACTAAAGAGAGATGCAAAAATTGTGAAATAATGCCACTCTTCTCAACGATTTTTCTTTGGAAAAATATAATTATTCTTCATGAATAACATGCTATTCATGCCAATGTGCAGTGGGTTTACCCATGTTATTTTCAAATAAATAAATAAATAAATGTTTAAACTATTTCCCAGTTTTAATTACAAATACTACAAATATCAATAGACCCACATAAACAAAATCTCTTTAGGGTCTTCAGTAATTTTTAAAGCTATAGGTGGCCCTGAGACCAAAAACTTGAGAGTCACTGTGCCAGGCAATGGTGACACAATGGCAAACACCACACTGGCCTCCCAGAGCTGACTCAAGCTCACAACCCCTTGAGTAAATAGGCAATTGCCATTAGGCAGAAAATACCCTATGGGAAAAGGTAGAGTTCTAGAGGGCACAGTGGGCCTCCTCCCCAACCTGGACATGAATGCTTCGGCGAAAGGGTTCTGAAAGAAATGGAGAAGACATTTCTCAGCCAACACCTTGGACCCACCCCTTCCATCTCTTAAGTATTCAGTGTCTCCCTTTTACCTGTACTCCTCCCATCAACAGTCAAACTTCTTCCATAACACAAGAGGCAAAACTCAAACTGTTCTATCCCAGGTTCCTTCCAGCTACTGCGTTCTCTATTTTCTCTCCTTTGGCTAATTCTGTAAAGCATTCTGGCCTCCCTGACTCCATTTCTTCCCTTCCCAGAGCTCCTGCAACACACTCCTTCCTGATTTTGTGACAGTTGATGGAGCCATCTCTGTCACTGTTTTCTGTTCTCATCCTACTTGATCTCGCAGCAATACTTGGTGCATTTGACCACTCTCTCCTTCTCAAAATGTCATCTTCTGGAATTCCTGTCTTCTGATTGGTTTGCCCTCTCTGGCCTCTCATTCTCTCTCTCTCTCGTGTCCACTCATCCTTCCACCTATTCATTAGTGGTTGGAAACCCCTAAGGACTTCGATCCAGGGCCTCTCCTCAGCTATGTACTCACCATCCCTCTGGCTTTGAGCCCAAATGGCTTGTAAATGTAAACAATCAATCCCAACCTCTCCTCTGAGCTTCCAACTGCCTACTTGTCACTTCTCTTTAGATTTTTTAAAAAGGATGTGAAAATCCAAATTCCTCATCTGTCCCCTCAAAGGAGCTTCTGCTCCAGTATCTCTAACTTCGCATCTCATTGTGCAGACTGAACGCCTAGGAGTCACTCCTGACCCTTGCTGCTCCTCTTCCACCCACTTACATCCAATCCGCTACCAGTATCCCTCTTGATTTCGCCTCTTAACTCTCTCTCCCATTTGTCCTCTCTCTCCATCTCCACTACCAACACCCGAATCCGAGACACCACCGTCCCTCTCCTGGGCTGCGGCCATACCCACTTGTCACCCTGCATTCACTTATAACCCAATCTTCTCCATACGACAGCCAGAGAGAGCTTTCAAAACTGTAAATATCCTTTACCAAAATCCTGTAAGGACTCTCCATTACGTGTACAAAAACTTCATATCCTTTAGCTCTGTAATATAGGCCTATCAGGGTCTGGCCTCCTCTTCCCTTCCCAGCCTCACCCCCGGGGTAGGGGGTGGGGTTACAGTGGACCTTCCAACATGCCATGCCCTGGTCGTTTGGAACGGCTTGTTTTTCCTGAAAGTTACGAGTTCTTCAAAGCCACAAGCCAATGTGCATGATTTTTACTTTACCTAGAATTCCCTCTCTATGTCCCATTCATTCCCCCTTCCCATCTCCTGATAACTTCTACCTACAATTCAAGTTTTAGCTCAAGTTTGGCTCTTTGGAGAAGCCTCTCTCTTCTCTCCCTATCTCACCCTTGCTCTGTGCTCTACTCCCAGATTCTGCTGCTCTATTGTTAATTGTTACTGGCACATCTGACTCCTGCATTTGACTATGAGCTCCTAGGGGACAGGCAGTGTGTCATTTCTGTATCCTAAGTGCCTAGCTCGGTGCTGACATTTGGGAGGCTCTCAACAGAAGTTTGTGCAACAATTACAAGTAGGTCCATGGATGTCTGGAGGAACAAGTAAAAAAGGGGGGGGCACCTGGCTGGCTCAGTGGGTGGAGCCTGAGACTTGATCTCGGCGTTCAAGCCCCCGTGTAGACTACTTAAAAATAAAATCTTAAAACAAACTTAAAAAATAAAAGGAGACCATTAGATGCTTTTAAAACTCTGCCAAACTCTCAGGAAAGTGAGATCTGGAGGTGGTAACTACCCTCACCTGCCTAGGGTTTGTACCCTGGATTTTCCTTGGATTTTTAATGAAGATGCTTGTGTACCAGAACAGACTGTGACTGTCCTGCTTTGGTCACAGAGTGGGAGTTGTACTAGATGAGAGGTCAGAGACAGGGTGGATCTACCCAGGGGCAGGTCCTGGGGGAAAAATTGTCTTTCACAGGTTCCTGAGAGTGACAGTAGTACAAAGGTGACCATGGGGACAAATGGATATTAAGCCAATGAAGATTTTGAGTAAGTAAAATTCGCTATGACAGATATTGTCTTTTTTCACCCTGACTTTATTTTTAGTGGATGAAAACTAAAGAAACAAGTTATAAGGATGAATGTGTTTTGCCTTGAAGATGTTTCACATTTTCCTTTTGACATTCAGGTTAAGATATCTGAGTAAAAGACGCTGGAAAGTATCAACTGGGGATGAGCTGACAGGACTGTTTATTCCCTCACCATTGGCATAAAGAGAGAAATAAATCAGGAGAAAAAGAACATACCATTAGTTCAGGTGGAAACACGTTCCTGAGTTGGGTCCACAGGCTGAAACCCTTCCTTTTCATATAACCTGGTACAAGCCTTAAGAAAAAACAAATAATGTTTTAGTCTTTTGGTAAAACAAAGTCAAAGGTTGATAAGCATCGTGGGCATTGAAATCCAAGGCAGGTGTTGAATTTGTCCTGTTTGAAAGGCGGTGGCCTGTGTGGGGCGGGGGGGCACGAGATGGTACAAGACCAGATTAGGGGCTGGTTTCACTCTGGCCGGAGGAGAAGGTGGGGGCAGGAGGCAGGGAGAGAGGGAACTGGAGCTACTAACCACCTGCTCCTGCCCAACTCTGGCGCAGCTGGAGAAAGATGAACTGCAATTAGGGGTAGCAGAAGCTCAGTTCAAAAGACCGGTACACACAGCGCACTCCCCAGGCAGGCAGGGAGCGAGGGGAGGCAAGGAGAGGCTTCCTGGAAGAGGGGCAAGGAGGCAATTCCAATGGGAGGCTGGGAGGCTGTTCACAAGGTGTTAGGAAGAAATCACGTAGATGGCCTTGACTCCAGGGGAGGGACTAGGAGATGGTGTGCGAGGCAGGTCAGACCAGGCAACAGAAAGTTTTAAAAGGCAGGCTTCAGATTTGTGAAGGTATCTGGGGCCAGTGGGAGTCACTCAGTATTTCTGAGCCAGTATTTCTGGAAGACTAATTTGGCTGTGATATGCAGTGGTTCCCAACACGAGACTTGCAGACTGGTTGTATTTGTCACTAGGGGAGCCTCGTAAAAATTCAGAGCTACTCGTGGGCCATACCATATATGGTTCCAATCCAGTAAAACACAGGTCATCACATTTTTAAAAGGCTTCCTAAGGAATTCTGGGAAATTTGGGGGAACCCTGCCGTGAGTTGTGTGGTGTGGGGAGCTGCTAGGAGGAAGGTGACCAGGTATAGAACTCGTCGCAGTACTCTCAGTGCAAATGAAGGCGGTCTGGACCTGGGCAGCGCGTGCAGAGGAAAAGCCATAGGTGAGTTCAAGGACCAGTGCATGGGAAAATCATGGCACCTTGGTTATGGGGGAGCAAAAACAAAGACTGGTGGTACCATTCATGTAAGTGCGGAGAGAGACTGGTTAGCAGAACAAGAGGGGAGGTGACGATGAACTCAGGATTAGGGATGTGAGGGGAGGATGGAGAGCACGGAAGCGGAAAAGGTTTGGAAATCATTTATGGAGATGTTGCCTGGAATCTCAGGAATGGATGAGACATTAAGTGAAGAAAGTGCATGAGAAGAATTTAGTTGGAAAGGGGACAAGGAGGGTGAGTGCAGAAGGAACGTGGGGACGAGTGCCGGCTGCGTCTGTGAGAAACACAGAGGAGGCAGGGCTTTGCCCAGTATCATCCCATGTGTGGTGAAGACAGGAAAGCAGAGTTCAGTGGGAATAGGAAAGGGCTCCCCACGATAGAGCTGGCCCGGGGACGCACAGCGCAGCTCTGACTGCCGGCTGGGAGAGCTCCAGGGAGGTCCACCGCTGAGCAGTTTATGTCCTATCAGGAACTAAACATGATTAGTGGACATGTGCCGGAAGGTGATGTGGGGGAAATTACAGCTGAAGAATGAGTAATGGTTAGATGAAGCACTTTATGAGATTTTCTGTAATGCTAGTTTTTTATGCATATACACTGCCATCCTGGAGTTCATTCTTCTTTATGTTTCTATTGATGTCAGAAGCAACAAATGTGGCTCCCAGGAGTCCATTCTCAGCGTCGTCCTTAGGCCTCAGGTCACTGGAACTCTGCTCTAGCTCCCAACTCTGTCCCTCTTTTGCCACACCCCTTCCCAAGGGGCAAGGAGTCCTCAGGATCAAAGGGACCCTCCACACTCAGCCAGTACCGTCTTCTAGCCACAGGCTGTCCCCTCAGAACTCCCTGCCCCAAAGGCTCCAAACCCACTTCCAGGGCCCATGTTGGCCTCTGCTCTAGTCCCTTCTTCCAGAGAGGGCAGAAGTACAACTAGGAACTCACCCCTAAGCCTGTATGGTGGCCAAGAGCTGGCTGTCTGGGTTGGATGGAGCTTGGACATGGAGCTGGGTGTCCAGTCTGTGACAGCATCAGTGCAGGACAAAGCTGGGCAGGAAGAGAAGAGAATTGGACGTCTTCTGTTTGACCTCTTACTTCAGCTCCTGCAAATGAGAGGGACAGGTCTGTCCTTTCCGGCCAGCCCAGGCAGTGATATTTGGTGATCACCAGGTACGCACCCATGCCAATTTTTAAATTTTTCCTCTCCCCTTTCCAATCTACTCCAGAAACCAAGTGAGCTTTATTTTCAGAGGGAATGTGTTTCTTTTTTTTAAAGATTTATTTATTTTTTTTTAGAGACAGAGAGGGAGAGAATGTGTGACGGGGGGTAGGGGCAGTGGGAGGAAAGGAGAGAATCTCGAGCAGACTCTGCGCTCAGTACGGAACCCAATGTGGGGCTCGATCTCACTACCCTGAGCGGAAACCAAGAGTCAGAAGCTTAATCAACTGAGCCACCCAGGCGCCCCCAGATGGAATGCATTTGTAACTACTATGTCATCCATAGGAATTTTGTTTTGTTTAAACTTTTTCTGTACATGCAGTTATAAAATTAATGCATGTTCATGTAAAAAAAAAGTCATGTAGAGTTGCTGTAAAATCTAGAAGATAACTTCATAATGCAACCATATGAAGAGAACTACTATTAACGTGTGCATTTCCTTCCATTTCTTATCTTGCTGTGTATGTGCACATGCTATATATATATAGACAAGTTCTTCCTTCCAAATTTGGTGTCAGAGTGCTCAATTAAAGTTTTTTTTTACTTAAATCACTTTTATTTTCAAATTCAATTATTACACAAAAAAGGTTTTTCAAGATAGTTGAAGTTCCAATCATATGGGTACGCCATAATTTATTTAAATAATGCCTTATTGTTGAACACTTATTTCTAATTTTTGTTATTATAAATAACATTGTGACAAGCACATAGTAAATCTTTGACCTACCTCTATTTCTCTGGGGTACATTCTTGGCAGTGGAAATGCTGGTTCAAAAAGTGGGTACGTAGAAATTTTTAATTCCCTGGATACTTTCTAATTTCTAGAAAGCTGTCTCTTGCCAAGACTAGTTCTAAGAACAATTCCAAACATTCATTCTTAGGAAAAACTGGCATTGACTATGCAACTGCTATGTGCTTGTCACTGTGTTTGGGACTTTATATACATCACTCATGTGTATCATCTAGTCTTCCCAACAGCTTCCGTGAAGTATTATCCCAAGTACACCGAGGAGGAAGTTAAACTCAAGCTGGAAAGCTTCAGGGCTGGGACTTGAGCAGGGTCCTGTCTTCCCAAAGTTGGTGTCACCATGCTGGAACCATTTTTGGTGAGTTGCCATTTCCTGCAGGCCCGGCATGGGGATCACTTCCTCCCAGGAAGACGTGGGTTTGCGGTGGTTGAAGGCCAATGGAAGGGAAGGGGTAGAAGCACTGGGAGAAGGACAAGTGCTTTAAGAACGTTCACGAGGTCCCCACCAGCACCCCAAGCCCTGTTGATCAGGTTCAGCCTGACAGACCAAATATGGAAAGTTGCAGATAAGAGAGAAAGACACACTAGCTTTGTTCTCAGGCTTCTTTTCTTCTTGACCCAAGCAACATTTCCCTTCCCCATTCATTTGACAGCAAGATGAACTCTATTGAAGAAAAACGGGGATGGCAGAGCAGGAATCCTAGAGTTGTAAAATACCAGAAGAGGTATTAATAACGATGATGATGGTGTTGATGGTGATGATGATGGTAGTGGTAGCAGTGGTAGTTGTAGCTGTATTAATTGTAGTAGACATTTTATTTAGCACTCGGTATGTGCTCAGCCTGATTTGTACTTTACAGACATGATATAATTTAAATCCTCATGATCATAATCTTCTTTTACAGGTAAGGAAACAGAGACTTAGGAATGTTGAATAATTTATCAGGTTATATAGTTAAGAATAGCAGAATTTGAAGCTATGCATTTTGACAACGAAGTTCATGCTTGTAAAACAAAACTGTATTGCCCGTAATTGCTAATAACAACTATAATTTCCTGGCTATCTACCACAATCCAGTGCTTCCCATTCATTAAGGCATCTAATGCTCAAAACAACCCCTTCAGAGACAGGAGTAGGGAGCAGGCTGCCCAAGAGAAGACTGACCCCCGGCTGCCACTGAGACTCAGGGGCTGGCTCCCATGAAGGAGTCTTCCTTCTGCTGAATTTCAGCCTGGGAATCTGGCACAGGTCTTTCCTCTGTGTTTGTCTGATGACAGTGTTCTGGCTAATTAAATTGACTCAAGTAATCTTTAAATTCATGAGGAAATAAAATGAAATACAGGTGATGATGGAAGGTACCTAGACTCTAACACATAATTTCAAATAAATAATGAATGAATAAATGACTTGAAAAATGAATGAACAAATATATAAATACATCTTACTGCAATTTGTCTTGCTTCCCCAGCTCAGGTAAATAGTCATACTAATATTTATGGCTGCAACGCACCGTAACAAAAGTTTTACATGGATTATTCATGTCAATTTTGTTTACGTAGTTCTCTAGTCTCCATTCCTCAGTCTCTTCTGTGGACGTATTTCCTTCATGTCCCCTTTGGCATCATCTTAACTCATTTCTCACTTTTCCACATCCTTTTTTTTTTTTTTTTAAACAATTTAGGAATCCAAACATCTCTGGCTATCCAATTTCTGCAGCTTGTAAGGTATATTTTTGCAGGAGAAAACTGTATTTTTAAAGTTAATAATTCCATATAGTCTTTCTCAGTTACTTATCATAGTTGTTGAGGGGGCTGTGTGCGGAGGTAGTGGGTAGACGAGGGTCTGACACTAATGCTCTATGGACGTTACATATGCTCAGTGCCTATTGATTCTGCACAACATGAAAGATGGAAATGGTTTCTCCTCTCTTCCTCATAGGCCATTAGTACTAATCAAAGATGGAATCAGATTCAGAGAGGACAGGTATTTATTTCACAAAAATGTTTTGCTTTGACGGTGATTCCATAAAACGTGCTGCTGAAATGGCAGTGTGAGGAATAGACTCTTCTCTGCTTCTCCTCATCACAAAGCCAGACATTAGGAAGATGGCCTAATCCGTTTTCAGGCAGAATATGTTATTTTTATAACCTTCACTCTTGAAGAAGCCATTAAGGTGCTACCTGTCTGCATTTCTGAGAAAAATATCAGTGGTTACCCTCACTGAGATGGGCAAAATGGTAAACCTCTGAGTCTCTAATGCACAATATTGTGCTTTCCTTGAAAACCAATTCCACGTAATGGCTGTGATGCTTTGCTACTGAATGCCGAAGAGCTGGCTCAGCAGCTGGCAGTGGTTTCACACCCCCAGGACTAAAACTTTCCCCGCTCTCCACAGCGGGTCTCCGCCTAGGACCGCAGCAGACATTAGCCAGGGAGAAGGAAATGCACGATATTTCAACCCAAAGGCAATGTCTCTGCCCTTGGCATGTCTCCCTTGGTCATAACCGGGACTATCCTCCTCTCCCTCCAATATCATATACAAAATCCTGGTAGTTTTTCTAGATTGAACTAGTGTCCTCAGAAGACATGTGGGATACAATTCTGGAGTGCACTCTGTGGAAGTGTGCAGAGCAGGAAATCAGTGAAGAGGAAGGGAAAGGACTGAAGAAGCCCCTGGCGGGGGGCGGGGTGGGGGGCGGGAAGTCACATACCAAAGATGAACACGTTGCATGAGCAGAGGCACTGACCGCTTCTGTTCCAGACTATCTTTCCAAGGATGTTGCTATAGTGAGCAGCCTTGGAAGGCAGACAGTGTCTGTCTGAGAAGGAGTTAGCAGGAATGCTTACGGTCCAGTATCATAAAGATAACATCACCTTGTGGGAGTCTAGACATCACCCAAACCCAGAGGGATGAGACCCACTAATGGTATTTGGCCATATTAAGAAAGCTAACAAAGAAGGCAGAGACCACATGATCATAAAATACAAACATGAATGGAAATCCAGGAACCTCAAAGGAAAGAAGAGGGTAGAGACATTGTGGGTGAGAGCTTAAAGAGAAACAAACAGAAATGTGCCCACAACTCTCTGTAGTGCTTGCTGAAGGTAACTGTCTATAGACTCACTCCTTCTTTCTTTCCTGTTTTTAAACTAGATCCTCTGATCTTTGGTCTTCCTTGTTTTTTTATATCTATTTCTAGGTCCCTAGTTTTTGGCTAAATGTTGAACCCAGCTTCCTTGGTAGGAAGGATCCTCTGCGGCCCCAATATGGGATCTCTTCATACCTCCAATCGCTATCAGTTGAACCAACATCTAGCTCTCAGACAACACAGGTCACTTGGTCTATCCAAAGGTATGGATGGGGCTTCCCTAAAGCAAATTAGAAAACTGTAACAGAGGGGGCACCTGGGTGGCACAGCGGTTAAGCGTCTGCCTTCGGCTCAGGGCGTGATCCCGGCGTTATGGGATCGAGCCCCACATCAGGCTCCTCCGCTATGAGCCTGCTTCTTCCTCTCCCACTCCCCCTGCTTGTGTTCCCTCTCTCGCTGGCTGTCTCTATCTCTGTCAAATAAATAAATAAAATCTTAAAAAAAAAAAAAAAGAAAACTGTAACAGAGGAAGGATATAGCTGGGAAGGGATCCTTCAATTACCCAGGTTTAAAAAATTCTACCATTTCTAAAGAAGAGGGGATAAAAAGTTCTCGCCTGGCTCAAAAATCAGAGGAATAAATGAGGGGAATGGCTGTCAAGCTAACCACAAAGCCTGTGACAGAATGTTTGGGGGAGAACATGTTTGAGTTTATAACAAGAGAAGAAAAAGAATGCCAATGTTGTTACTCAACAGGATCACAGGCTTATAAGAAGCCAATTCCAGAAAGCACAGAGCAATGATGGACTTTCTCCTATTTACCAGAAACTGTACCAAGAAAATACAGCATGAAATGCACAGGAAGCTCTCAGAAATGTAAGTTGGAGGATGTAATTATAAATGAGGAAGAACTAAGGAGGTGGGAAGTCACTGGAACCAGATTGCTCTCTGACCAGCAAAAACAAAGAAAGGATGTGAAAAACGATAGAAGTGATGGGGCAAACTGACAACAAAGGCAAAAGTGTGTCGCAGAGCAATGTCCAGTTGTCTAGGGGATGTATTTTGTGGAAAATATCATCAACCTACAACGTATCAAACAGAGACTCAATATACTGCTTGTGAAGATAGAGTAATATTAACAGAAGTCAGAGAGAAGGCAGAACTATCTTATTCCTATTGTTGCTTCCATATTTCTTGCCAAAGGAATGCTTCATGAACTAAAAGCATCAGATAAGCACAGTTAAGAAAGACTTGAAGCCCAGGATATGTGGAGATTATAAGAAAGCGCTTAGCCTTTAAATTTGTTCAAATGGCAGATCAATCAAGGTGAATTACGTTCTATGACCTTAAAATAATTTGTAAATGAGATTGTGGAACCATGGTCAGTAATCTTTTGGAGACATCACAGAAAACCAGAGCAGTGCCAGAACACTGGAGACAGGTGACCGTGGATCCTGGTTTCCAAAAAGACGGATTTAGGTGAGGTTGACTTTGCTCTTGGACAACTTTCTGGATCTCTTCTGGAATGGAGTATTGATGAGAGGGCCTAGGGCCATGGTCCCAAAGAGGAGACTGTGTACTCAGAAAAACTAGCCTTATTCCCTTTTGAGATGAGACTTCTAGACTGAGAAACTGATCAGTGCTGTAGACACGGTGCACGGGGATCTCACAAGCCACCTGAGAGTGTCCGTGCTCCCTCTGTGGAGGGGATAGTGAAATCCAAATGCATGATACCACAGAAGGGTCTGTACTTGACTGAACAACAGCTCAATGTTAACAGTGTTGGTTAACTTTTTCATAGTTCTTTGCTTGGTTTACTGTGTCTGATATTTTAATCAACAACTTAACACAGATAGAAGGCAATGTTCATCAGATTTTCAAATTAATAGAGTAAAAGAAATACCACTTTAAAAGTCTTAAGACATTTCAAGTGAATGTAAGTTTATGAGTTATAAGAGATTTTTTCCTAATTCCCAACAGTCTACGATTTCCTAAGCATTAATAATACTTAAATAACAACTGTAGCAGCAACAGCTAAAATAAAAATACAGTTTTATTTTATGAAAATAAAAACAATCCAAAGGTCATTGCTTCTTTTAGCTAGCTCTAAGTACATAATTAAAAGATTTCTAAGTCCTAATATTTCCAGACACCCTTCCATTAATGCTGCAATTGCATCAAAGTCACCCACGCAGACGGACTCAATGAGCATATGCTAGTCGAACACACACTACACTAAAATGATCAGGAACAACTGATACAGTGCTAAGAATGTAATAGTCATATGGAAAATTCACTTTACTTTCTGGCTGGCTGCCTCAGTTTCCCCTCCTGGTAAACAGGGATGGATAATACTTGCCAACAGTGCTTGAGAGGCATGGATCATAAAGATCAACGATGAATGTCAAGTCCTTGGCCTCCTTCCTTGGAGGAAAATGTTCAAGCATCTCTGGTCCTCTTGTTAAAGCCAATATTCATTCTACAGTGTTGGGTTTGTGACTCACCCCCAAGCCTCCCATGGACTGCTCTGTGGAGGGCTCCAGATGGTTCCTTAGGAGTGTAGACGCTCCTTACCATGCCCAGGTTCAGAATCCACACTGGGTGCCATAGCCGTTAGCAAACTTTCCCTAAAAGGAAAGAACTTAGAGGATCCAGCCTAAAAGTGTTGGGTAGAAAGTTCTCAGAAATGAAACAAGGCTTCTGACTGGTAAAGGCAGAGGTAGGCACAGGCCTGTTAGGTACCAGCTGGAAGCGCTGTGGTTGTTCACATTTCAGATGCTGACAGAAGCTTTCTGGGGAGACACTCCGTGGGGGCGGTTGGGAGAGGAAGCCCTCAAAGTCACCCGGGGCATGGCTTCAAGAGCACAGTTCGGATTCAACCAAGACCACAGACATCGAGATTATCTGCGTCTATTTTGTTCCCTCTCTCATTCTGCTACTGCTTGGGGGTAAAAAAGAATTTGAATTGGAGGGATTTATCGTAAAGTCTTCTGTTCATAAAGAGAGCTCCAGCTCTTCGACTTTTCATTTCCTCTTCTGATGCTGGAGGGTTATCTGGTGTTCCATTCAGTTTTGGACATTTTTACTAATGCACCAGTACATGGGTTAAAAAATCCTATACAAAATCAGCCTTGAGATTAATGCACCTGTAACTCTGATGATCTGAGGAGTTTCTCGAAGGGAAAAGGACAAAAAGGCCTATGATATTTCTTCCTTCTGGCCTTTGGCTCTGTGGTCTGCCAGCAACCTTTAGGGCAATCAATTCCTTATGGTCTGGGAAGGAATTTTTAGAACAGACATAATCCTTGATCCCAGGGGCTTTCTAACTTAGCTTAGGAGATATTCAACAAATATAGTTTTGATTAAAGACTATTACATAACATGCCAAATTCAAATATCCAAATCACACAAGTATTTTTTTTTTCTGGTAGAATTCATAGCATGGCTATTTACACAGACCAAACATAGAATATGCCTCCTTGTCTTTCTCGTTTTATTACAAGAACCAAGATAAATGTGAATTGTCCCCTTTCTGTGTGCATAGGACCCACAATCTTCCTGAAGGGAGGATTCCTCCCTGAGGCGATGAGACGGTCCAAGATGAACAGATAGGGTGTCGCTCCCTCTGGACCACCTCCCCTCATATTTTTATGGAAGTATAACAAACTTCAAATGATACTATAGAAATCCAGAGAAAGATAAAAGAAATTAAGAAAAAGATAACTTTCCTTCCTATAAAACCCTTCACCTGCCATCATGGTCCTCTAAAACCCTAACCCATGGCTCAGACAAATAAAGAAGGCCCCTAAATCCATAGTTATTCTGAACTTGTTAACATATACTCTTACTTGAATGAGACACATCCTGGTTTTGCTGCTTCCTACACCTTCTGTGGTGATGACTGCAGCCCCAAAGAGAGAGTAGCAGACAGGCACCAGGCAGGCGGGGATGGAGAAGTGACCTCAGAGTCTGGACAAGGAAGCTGAGCGCTGCTCTCATTATAGCAGTAGTTTCCCCAAAATGGAAAAAAAAAAGTATTTAGGTGATGATAACAGCAATTACTTTGACATGAATGTCACTAGTTGAGTACAAATTAAAGCCGAGCTGTCACATAAATGATTTGGAATTTGAGTATGGCTACCTAAAAATGAATCTTTTATTACTTGGAATTAAGAAAGCCATTTCCTCCTGCAAACAATCTTGTTAAAAACGTGTTTCAGGAGTTGAAATGATCTCTATTTATTCCTATGCCCTTTTCAGTTTACTGGTTGTTATGGTTGGTCAAATCATTAACTCGTTGCCCTTCAAGCAATCTCGAGGTTATGTGTGATCTTATTATAAAGATTCGGAGGCTATGACAAAACGTCAAAGAAGACCACCTTGAAGGCAAGTCACGCAATAACCTCAGAGCGTAAACTCCATGAAGCAGGTCACTGGTTCCCATTGCCTAGGACGGGGGAAGCTTAAAAATACTGGTGGGAAGAAGAATGAGGATAATCAGCCATTCCCCTGAGTGGTCAGCCTGCTGGATACAGTGAAATTCACTGTAGCTCTCAAGGGGAGTTTAAGAGAACTTGAGCGTGCCCCTGAATGTGGTCATCTGCCTCCAGGAGGGCTGCGAGGAGGGTGGAGCGCAGGCTTTTAGACTTCTCCTGGGGTCTGGTTCTGCACTGAGGGGTGTTTTGGGTCTGCTGTCTGTTTTTCCTCTAATCAAATCCAGTCCGTCTATGCTCCCAACCCTATTTTTTCTCCACCTTCCTCTGCTACCCTCATTTTCTTCCTCCCTTAAGCCAAGTTGAACTTCAATCACAATGTAGCTCTTATACAATGTACACTCTTTCCTGCCCTGGAATAAAATTTCTTCTTATAACCAGCAACAGAAGCTTCTTTACTCAGCAAAATGGAACTAAATCATGCAGACACAATGCATTCAGGTGCATTTTTAGGTGTTAATGTATTTGTTTTTAAATTCTAAAACCAATGCTTGTTTAAAAAAAAATAAAAAATACAGGGGCGCCTGGGTAGCGCAGTCGTTAAGCGTCTGCCTTCGGCTCAGGGCGTGATCCTGGCGTTCCGGGATCGAGTCCCACATCGGGCTCCTCTGCTGGGAGCCTGCTTCTTCCTCTCCCACTCCCCCTGCTGTGTTCCCTTTCTCGCTGGCTGTCTCTCTGTCACGTAAATAAATAAAATCTTTAAAAAAAAAATAAAAAAAAATAAAAAATACAAAAATGTATAAAGCAGAAAATGAAAATACTTCTTCCCAGTTTTCACTCTTCAGAGTTAACGTTTACCAGACTCCTCTGTATACATACAGAATTTTCCTATACATATATGCTTACATACATGAATTGTTCTTGTTGGTTTCTAAAAAGTGAAGTCAACTATTCATACTATTTCGAATTTTGCTTTATTTCAAGTTACTTAAGGCTCTCTGTGCCTCAATTGCCTCACCTGTGAAATGGACAAAGAGGCAGTACTTCTCTCAGGGTTGTTGTGAGCATTAAATCAGTTAATACGTGTAAAGTATTTGGAACAGTGCCTGGCACCTAGTAAGTTCCCAATAAATGTTACTTTTTTCTCTTTCTAAAAATATTTAAATTTAAATTCAATTCAATTAACATATAGTGTATTATTAGTTTCAGAGATAGAATTTAGTGATTCATCAGTTGTATATAACACCCAGTGCCCATCAAATCATATGCCCTCCTTAATGTCCATCACCCAGTTACCCCATCTCCCCACCCACCTCTCCTCCAGCAACTCAGTTTGTTCCCTATAGTTAAGAGTCTCTTATGGTTTGCCTCCCTCTCTTTATCTTATTTTTCCTTCCCTTCCCCTACATTCATCTGTTTTGTTTCTTAAATTCCACATATGAGTGAAATCATATGGTATTTGTCTTTCTCTATTTCGCTTATCGTAATATACTCTAGTTCCAGCCATGTTGCAAGATTTCTTTCTTTTTGATGGCTGAGTGATATTTCATTATATATATGTATATGTATATGTATATATGTGTGTGTGTGATGTATAAATACACACACATAGCACATCTTCTTTATCCATTCATCTGGGCTCTTTCCATAGTTTGGCTATCATGGACATTGTTGCTATAAACACTGGGGTGCATGTGCCCATGTGCCCCTTTGAATCACTATTTTTGTATCCTTTGGATAAATACCTAATAGCTCAATTGCTGGGTCACAGGGTAGCTCTATTTTTTTTTACGTTTTGAGGAACCTCCGTACTGTTTTCCAGAGTGGCTTCACCAGCTTGCATTCCCACCAACAGTGTAAGAGGGTTCCCCTTTCTCCACATCCTTACCAACATCTGTTATTTCCTGAGTGATTAATTTTAGCCATTCTGACCGGTGTGAGGTGGTAGTTCATTGTGGTTTTGATTTGTATTTCCCTGATGCTGAGTGATGGTGAACATTTTTTTATGTGTCTGTTAGCCTTTTTATTATTGCCTTAAACTATCCATTAGTTCAGATTAATCTGTTTCCAACTTTTCACTATTATGAACAATGCTGCGATGAAAACTCTCAGGCTTTAACGTGGCACATCTGAGAAAGTATTTCTGTTGCACAAATTCTGAGAACTGGAATTTCTGGGTTGAAGGGTAAGCATGCTGTTAGGTCCAACTCACTCACCTTCTAAAATGTGTGTGTGTTAATACGGAGAATCATGTGTGAGAGGGTGTCTGTTCCCCCACGGCCTTCACCAACACTGAGTATTATCCATGCTACCATTTTCCAAATATGTGGGAGAAAGGGACAGTCCAAAATTGGCATTTCTTGTTATTTTGAGGTTTTTCCACTTTGGTATACATTTAGTGAATATTTGTATTTATTCTTCTGTTCTTTGACCATTTTCTATTAGGTTTCTGACTTACCAATTTGAAGAATTTAATTATATACAATGGATATTAACCATATTCTGTTATAAATGTCCAGATATTTTCTGCCAGCTTGTTAACCGTCCATTCGATTTCAAGTATCCTGCATCCTGCAGGATGGAGCTCCATCCTCCCAAGCCTCCTAGCTGGCATTTCTCTAGGCCATTCCATTGCACTAGCCACTTCTGAGTGGTACAGATGTGATATGACCAGTGGATCGCATGTCACACTCTCACCCCATTGCTGTGGGGCAGGTGCCCTCACTTGACTGTGTCTGATGCAGTGTTACATGGGGATCTTACGAGAGTGCACTTAACACTGCACAGGCCCTTAGGTGGTGATGGCTAAGGCCTTACAGGCAGGCAAGGCAAACCTTTACCCAGAACGCGTATGCATTTCTGTTAAAATAAATCACTGCTCCTTCCAGAGTGGAGTTGTCCGTGTGCTCCCCAGAGGCTAACTTGGGTGCTAGTTCTGATCTGTGCTGGGCAGGTTGGACATTCAGCAATAGCAACAGCTACATGGAGGCACAGCACCCATCCTTGCCCTCATGACTCTTCCCACACGCACTGTGTCAAGCAGGGGGGTGACCAATGGCAGAGATGGCTAACGTCGAATGCCATTTTGTGTATGTACTTGGTTGTTCAGTACCTCTTTCATGCTGGGAGATTTCAACTGAAACTGGAATTTCTGAGTGGGATTGCTGAGAGGCCCAACTAACTCACTTTCCAAAATGTGTGTATTAGTCCAATGAATCATGCACAAGAGTCTGTTTTCCCACAGCCTTCACCAACACGGGCTTGGGTAGACACAGCAAGTGTCTTTCAGTGCAACTTCATAATGTTCAGCCAGTTATTTCGGCATGGTATCTCATTCTGAAGAGTCAGATTAACTTGTTTTGTGAATGGAGGAAAGGTAAGGATTCCACATTGTTTTTTCTAAATTTATGTAGTGAACAGTTCATATTTCTAATGTGCAATATGAACATTTTGACACGTTGTACCCATTCCCATATACCCATTCATGAGCCTCTTGTCCCCTGTCTTCCAGTCTTTCCCCTTCCAGGTCCTGCCCAGCTGGCCAAACCATTTGCTACTACACATATATACCCTAACCTTGGGCCACTCTGTTTTCTACACAGAGTGGATAACCAGGTGCACTACCCAAAACTCTACCCATTGGGAGAAATTCCCCTCACCACCTTTGAGTGGCTCTGTAGTGCAGTCACTGTCCTTATCTGGCTTGTATGCACATGCTGATTTGTGAACCAAGCTTGGGCTTTTTCCAATCAACCCATTTGTGAACCAAGCTCAGAATTTTTTCCTTCTCCCTCAGCTTGTCATGAGGGACCTCACACTCCACCATGCAGTCATAGGCATGAACTGCAGGCGAGATGCTGATACAACAACAGTGGATACCTGGGTTCCTCCTGATCCTACTTGTGCTTGATTCTAGATGGATCACTTCCATCATACCTTCTTGCTTCTGGGACTGCTTGATTGTATTTTAACAACATCTTCAAGTTACTTCTGTGTATTTTAAAATTTAAGCAGCACTACATGGTGGCAGACAAAAGGAGGGATGCTTGAAGTGATAGCACCTTTTAGACAGAGGACCAAGGCTCCAGAGTGAGAAACAGAATGGGAAATTTTGATGATAAAAAAGGGGACCGTGAGACAACACTGGAGAGATAGTCTGGGGCCAGATCACAGAGGGAACATATGCTACCTTAGAGACTTGAGATATTATTCTGGTGGAACAAATAGGAAGTCATCGAAGGGTTTCAAGCAAGGCTGTAACATAATCATATTGTGTGTGTGTGTGTGTGTGTGTGTGTGTGTGTGTCCATAAACTTATATAAAACTTTCACTTTAATCTGGAGAATAGTTTGGAAGGGAAGCAGAATGAAAGCAGGACAATAAAAAGGAGACTACCACATAGGTTAGAAATAATGGTAGCTTGGAACAACACAGTAGCCATGGGAATAAAAAAGGGGAGGCACAGATGTAGGAGATTCCTCTGAGGTGGGACTGACAGGACTTCATGCCTGAACAGGTGCGTGCACCAAGAGAATGGAGCATCTTGGATTACTCCCTCATTTCTGGCTTAGCATCTCAGGGATGGCGTATTGACAAGGAGATCTGTTTGGGACCCATTAAGTTTGAGGGACACATCCATGTGGCAATGAAAGGCAAACTTGAAGAACCACTGCTATCTTAACTTGGCCTTGGGACAAGAGTTCTTGAGTTGAGGTTGTGACAGGGAGAAGGTGCCATCCCTTAGTCTCTAGTATTTTATACTTCAGTGTAGATATTTTTTTCTGCCCCTAATGCAAATGGAATTTTTCAGTGATTTTTGTCTTGCTGCTTAGCCCCCTTTGAGGTCTTGTCACTGAAGGCCATTGGGATAAATTTCTTATGATTGTCACAACTTCTCAATCTTTCCCACATTTTCTGTTTCTCTCCACATATGCTTTTTTAAAAAATTGAGATTTAATATGCATACCATAAAATTCACTCTTTTAAAGTGTGCAACTTAGTGCTTTTTGGTATATTCACAGGTTATATAACTATCACTACTATCTAATTCCAGAACATTTTCATCACCCCAAAAAGAAATGCTGTACCCATTAGCAATCACCTCCCCATTTCCGTCTCCCCTTCTTCCCTCAGCCCCTGCCAACCACTAGTTGACTTTCTGTTCCCATGAATTTCCTTATTCTAGATGTTTCATATAGATGGAATAATACAATATGTAGCCTTTTGTGTTTGGCTACTTTCACTTAAACAATGTTTTCAAGGTTCATCCATGTTGTAGAATATTACCAGTATTTCATTCTTTTGTATGGCTGAATAATATTCCCTTGTATGGACATATCACATTTTGTGCAACATATTTTGTTCTCAGTTGATACAGCTGGGTTGTTTCCACTTTTGGTTATTATGAATAATGCTATGAACATTTGTGTACAAGTATGTGTGTGTACATATATTTTCAACTCTTTTAGGTATATACTTAGGCATGGTCATTTGGTAATTCCATGTTTAACTTTTTGAGGAACTGCCAATTTTTTTCCAGTGTCTGCACCATTTTCATTCTTCTCGGTAATGGATAAGGGTTCCAATTTCTCCACGTCCTTACCAACACTTACTATTATCCATCATTTTGATTACAGCCATCCTATTGGGAATGAAATGGTTTCCATCGTGCTTTTCATTTGCATTTCCTTAATGACTATTGACTTCAAGCATCTTTTTATATGTTTATTGGCCTTTTATATATCTTCTTTGGGGAAATGTCTGTTCAATTCCTTTGCCCATTTTTAAATTGTGTTATTCATCTTTTTATTGCTGAGTTGTAAGAGTTTTTAAAATATAGTCTACATAATTCATCTTTATTAGATATATGATTTGCAAATATTTTCTACCATTCTGTGGTTTGTCTTTCAATTTCTTCTAGGATCTTTTGAAGCACAAAAGTTTTTAGTTTTGATGAAGTCTAATTTATCCTTTTTTTTTTTAGTTCCACAGATGCATGGATACAGTGCCTGGTTCCATTCTGACAATAAAAGGAGGCTGATAGCAGATGGGGACATATGAGAAAATGACAACTTTACAGTTCACACTACTAATAAAATTATTTAGAAAATTGCCTTTCACTAGACAGTGTAATTTCTGTTGGTGGATACAAGCCAAATATGAATCACATACAAATCATCATCTTCTATTCCATTCAGCTGGATGGATTTAAGAAACAGACTAATGGAGAATATCATTCTAGAGGAAACCAGTTAGTATTTGTGCTATTTAAAATATGATTTCTAAATTGCTTAAGCATATCTATCAAAATCCAAATGGAACATTTAAAATCAGCATCATATAAAAGCAATACTCTGTGAAATGACTTCTAAACTATGAACATTTATCTTTCAGACCTAGCATCTTAAAGCATAAAGATTGGATAGACTGCTATGTTGGAAGAGTCATCCCATTTCCCCAGAAGTTTGTATTTGATTCATATGGGTACATTCCAAGGAACATAGGATCCAGGTTTGTCTTTTGGGATCTGGAATAAAAGAACAAATGTGGATGTTTGCGATTTGGAAAATGTTTGTGACAGGTGAAAAATAGCATAATATAAAGCAGGATAAAAACCACCCAGAGGGCGACCAGGACAAGGTGAGGTCTCAGAATGACAGCATGAGAAGTGTGGAGGAGTGTGGAGTAGGACAACGAGTCAGGGCAGGGCAGCTACAAGCGTCATCAGTTCACACTTGAAGAGGGACAAGTGAAAACTGGAATTAGTCTCTGTGTTCTCCCATAGTGGAGAGGTGATTCACGGGCCTTAGGACAAGCTCTAAGGGGTACCACACAGAGCCAGCATTGAGAGGAGGAATAGGAGGGGGCTCTCCTCTCAATATAAGGTATACCTTGTATATAGTCAGAGGGGTCACTGTCAACAGCGTTTCTCCCAGAGTTAGTGTCTCATCACTGAAAGTGACCAAGGAGAGCTGAGATGTTTGCTCTGCAGGAATATGGATGCATGAGAGACTCTGCTCTTGGGCTTGGGCCGGAAAAGGCCCTTCCCACTCGACAGTGCAAATCAGGAATTCCACGTACTTTCCAAAGTGTCTGATTGGATAGCGTGGGACAGACTGTTGGCATGGCCCATATTCTTGGCCTGGGTGTCTGAGGTTCAGGAAACAGTTCCTGAACTCCCATTCCTGACCAACATGTCTGGGGAAGGGAACAAAACCAAATGAATCTGCATTTTCAAGTGGTGTGGAACTGAGCCCTGCTGTGGGGCAGGCAGTCCCAAGCTGATGAAAAACTGCAGTCTAAGGGTCAGTCTGCTCTTCCCATGCTCAAATGTCCTCAGGACTTCTGTCACCTTTTCTTTCATGGAAAACCACCACGATGGGTTAATAAAACTTGACTACAAGGACAGGGAAGAAAAATTCAGAATTTCATGAGCAGATCATACCATTTTTGTGAACTTATCTTCACAAGCCATTCTAATCTTCTCTGGGGTCAGGGGACTATTGAGCTTCAATGGTCCAAACAGGCCTCTCTCCTGTCGTGCTGCATTCACCGCATCATGAATGGCAAAAAACATTGAACATCCCAGGAATATCCCAGACTCTCCTAGACCCTTGAAGGGAAACAAGTCAACTGGATTATGACTCTCTCTTTGTGTCTATATGTATACATAGGTACACGTGCATCTATAGGTAAACATGTGTATAGATGCCTACATAAAATATTATTTGAGAGAGAGAGAGTGCACGCACACATGTATGGGGGGGAGGGGCAGAGGGAGATAATCCACAAGCAGACTCTCCACTGAGAGCAGAGCCCAATGGGGGGCTCGATCCCACAACCCATGAGATCAAGACCTAAGTCAGAACCAAGAGTTGATACCCAACCAACCAAGCCACCCAGTTGCGCCTATAAAATATTATCATATATGTAACGTTTTTCTTTTAAAAAAGTAATCTAATATTTTAACCCAGTATTCTCATTCTTAGGATTCCTGCCTAAGAAAATATTACCAAATGGAGAAAGCAGATATAGGTATGAGATGATTATGGCAAAACGAAAAATCAGATACAACCTGATGGTAACAGTAGCTCATGTGAGTCTCCAGAATTTGAAGTATTTAAGAAAAGTTGTAACATTGTTAAATTAATTCATAATTAACATGTTTAATAGGGCCTTTTCTTCTATAAGTCTGGTAAAAACCTCAAACAACAAAGAAATGAAGGCACCTCCCCCAGCCACCTGCATGGATCTCACAAATCACATAAACATGCATTTATTTATCAAGCACAGCTTACCTTCGATGAATACAGGGTATTTGAGCTTTGAGACGGAGGCAATAAAGAAATATGCAGCTCGGTGGGGATGTCACAGATGGCAGGGATTTTATATTGGTTTGGACCACGAGTGTACAGGACACCCTGAGGAGAATAATGCAGCTCCTCTATTGTATAAAGTCCCATGCCTTGAATAAATGCACCTTCGATCTGGGGGGGGGGGAGAATTTCCATATATGAGAAAATACAATCAACAGGGGCATTTCAACTTCATGCTGTTTATTTGAATTTTTAAAATACATTGTAAGAGGGTTTTCAGCATGTCCTGCAAGATGTCTCTGAAGGTTTACTTAGAAGTTTACCTCAAAGTGTTTCTGAACATCTTATCCGGTGTGAAGTTCAAAGTCAAAGAACTTGACTTTGAATCTCAATTTGGCAGTGAAAGCGTAGCTCTACAAGAGACCTCAAACAGCCTGTGGCCCAAAGGCCCTCCTTTTTTCTGTTCATGAGCCAGAAGGAACCCTCTGACCGATCTGTCCGGACCCAGCAACCTGACAGGCCTCTGATAATCCCCTCATCTCTTCTCACCATCCTCGATCACGAGTGGGCTTGGCCTCACATTTCTGGACTCTGTTTCCTCGCTTGTTACATGAACTGCGTGCTAAGCTTCCCGCACAGCTTTAAAATGCTCCAATTCTTAGATGTCAGCATGTGGACAAAATCGGCTTGCAACACATCTTTCTGACTTCTGGGTCTCCTCTGTGTCACTTCCTTGCTATGGCCGTGTTTTCTCCACCTCTCTCTCCCGCCTCCCTTGTGTCTATGTGCGGGGAGATTCTTCTCTAACACTATCTCTTCCTAAAAGCCCAGACCACGCCCTGGGCCACGTCACCTCCACCTACTAAGGCAGGTGCCTGTCTCTGGGGTGCCTCCTCCAACCCGGCCGGCCGTCTTCTGTCTCTGCCTGCAGCATCTGAGAGCTGACACAGGCCAGGCAGGCACTCGCCACCATCGTCAGCCCCTCGCCCACCCCCCACTAGCCCTGAACACCACGTAGGCTGCATTTCCTGTCTTTCTTTAGGTGGATGTCCTCCACTGTCCTCCCAGCCAGAATGCCTTTTCCTGTTCATTCCCTGCGGCTTCACCCACACCCGGGGCCTCCCTGAAGCCCGCTTTGACTTCTTCAACCCACACGTTCTTCCCATTCTCCAGTGACACGTGTCATGATTGGAGAGTACCTCAGATCATGTTCTGAACTGCGGGGAATAAGCTGAATTGCCCACGGGTAGGAGACAGGTAAAGAAAGTGAGTGAAGCGTCCAGGTGAGTCCCAAGTCCTAGAATCACAAAGAGCATGCTTCTCTTGAAAAGGCAGCCAACTGACTTTTCCTTGTGGAAATGCGGTGCCCATGTTGGCAAATTTTCTGTGTTTCCAAGAAACACTTGCCATCTGAATAATTATGTAAGACAGCTGGTGATTTTTTAATCTTCTCAATTATTTCAAATTTAAATAAAAGATGTCTGTGGCTACTCCCGTAACTATTTGATGTTCTCCCAACCCGACTTTAAAGTCCTCGAAGCTAGAGCCCATCGGACGCCCAAGACTTCACACTTGGCCCTAGTCTTCTTTCTAATCCCAGAGGTAGGGCACATTCTCACACCCCCCAGGCTT
This sequence comes from Ursus americanus, assembly GCF_024610735.1. NCBI lineage: Eukaryota > Metazoa > Chordata > Mammalia > Carnivora > Ursidae > Ursus > Ursus americanus. The sequence goes on along the minus strand of NC_142127.1, from coordinate 74,129,215 downwards.
GCTTCTTCTGCCTCTCTCAAGCTCCTCAATCACAGACAGCATGTCTCTTCAAAAACTACTTAAAACATCTTTGTTTCCTTCCCTTTTTTAAACAAGAAGAGATCTGAGTTCTGCGGCTGGCCTGAAGAGACAGATTCTGACTTACAAGGGTAGAAAAAGAAGAGGACGAGTAAGCCGGATGGAACGTTTTCCCTACAGACCCCCACAGCAGCTCTGGCTTTCAGAAATGGGGTTGAGGCAAAGCAGGTACACGTACCTGGCCTATGTCAAGGGCTGGATTTATGCTGCAGCCAACATCCATGACCACGTCTGTTCTGATGTTCTGGTAATAAAAAAAGAGCAAAAATGTTTATTTTAATGAATACAACTTAGGAGAGAAGGCTGAGAAACAGTTCCTGCCAGGGTGCCATTGGTTTAGAACCTGCTTAGGGGCCACAGTATATTTCAGGAGAAAGAATCAGCAAAGATTTTATTGGGTCACAAAGTCTATCTATATTCAACCAGCTTAAGCACGGATTTTTTTTTTTCCCCTTCAGGAACAACAGGAGAGAAAAATATTTGCCTGTGTTCTGGCTGAGTGATGTAACTTACTGAGTTCAAGCCAGGGGAGCAGACATAATCCATGATGCAGAAAATGCCCTCATGATCCTTGTTGAAAAACCCCATGGCTACCATACAACCCAATGTCCACAGCCCGGCTGCTGGGTGGCTTTGACCGAAACACAGAACTCAGGGTGCATCAGCCAGAAAGTCTCCAACTGTTCTCTGCTGTTGTAGATTTTTCATTTTTAGAGCAGAGGAAAGATAAATCTAAAGCACAACTCGGTGACTAAAAGTTCCTGATAAGCTACAAATGAGGAATACAGCAGGCCCAGCCAGGTTACTGGTAACACCTTTGCTCTCCAGCAAGCCTGTACCTTCTTCTACTTGATGTAATGACTTCCGCCGTGACAGATTCTACTTGTAACTATTAATGGAACAAAGGAAACCCAAGAGTTTTCAACTTTGATTTGGGGCTTTCATCTACTATTTTTCTTTAGAAAATTAGAGAGTGATCCAGAACGTTTTATTATAATAAAATGATAAAACACCTCTCTTCTTCAAGGACATGATGAAATGCAAAGTTCTCTGGGACACCATTTAGCAAGGCTGGCCTTCTGGCAGACCCGTGGCCTCTTGTTATCGGTGAGGGGAGGTGCTCTCAAGACTGCAGTGTTAGTGAAGGTTTTGTTTTCAGAGCCATGGACCTACTGTTTGTCACTGTGTTTTGTTAGGGCTGAAGAGAGCGGCTCTAGGTTGTGGTAGCCAGCCTCCAAGATGGCCTATGGGGATCCCTGCATGCTGGGTTCACATCCTGATGGATTCCCCTCCCACACTCTACCAGGGTGAGTTTGTGCGACCCACAGGCCATGTGGAAGTGCTGGCACATCACCGCTGTTAGGGCGTAGAGGACTGCGGCTACTGTCGTCGGTGCTCTCTCACTTGCTCATGCTCTCTTGTTCCTTTGCATCAGTCCCCCTGGGTGTGGGGGGCAGCTTGCATGTCCTGAGGACACCGAGACAGCCCACAGAGAGGTCCTTGTGGTAAGGAATAGAAACTTCTGACCAACAGCCTGTGAGAAACTGAGGCCTCCTGCCGACAAGCAGGTGATGGAGCTTGGAATCAGATTTTCCAGCCACCGTTGAGCTTTGGGATGACTGCGGCCCTCCTTGACAGCCTGATGGCAACCTTGTGAAAAATCCTGAGCCTGAATCACCCAGATAAGCTACTCCCAGATTTCTGGCCCTCAGAATGTTGTTGGTTAAAAGATATTATTGTTATTTTCAGCGCCAAATTAGAGGGTAATTTGTTACATAGCAATACATAACTAATATAGAGATGTAGGTTCAAAGTGAGGGAAATTTTGTAGGAATAAGAACAATTCTAACAACATAAGGAGAATGACTGAGTCACAGGCCTCCAGGGAGGGCCCCTGGTGGCATGTTACAGTATAGCCCCTTACCTCGGCGTTTACCTAACGTGAGCTACAAATCTAGCTCTTTTGAATCCATCTGATAAAAAGACTATTTAGCACATCTCTTAACATTGTTCAACTAAGTTATAAGAACACACCTTAGAATTTCATACCAAGGCTAATTATTACCTTGTTCTTACATCTTAACAAGGCCAAAGCATATACAGATAAAGAAAACCCAAGTGATCAAGTTTTCACTGAATGTTTCTTTGGGGGAGAAGGTGATGTAGAAATCAGTTAGCACGAGAGAACGTTCTACTGAACTAAAACAGGACAGCTAGCATGAAAACCATGCTTAGAAAGATCATTGTTTTGTCCCAGTCCAAGGTTCCCCAAAAGTGATCTGGTCTGAGTTAGAATCCGAACAAACCACTTTACCGGGCAGGATCAATAAAGGTATATACAATTTCAAAGATTAGGCTGACTATAGTTTTAAAAAACATACATGCCGGAGACCTATTAAATGAAAACTTCCATCCTATCATAATCCAAGATATAGTCACAAAGTATGTTTGGAAATATAAAGATCTAGAGCTTGCTTCTGGGTAGGTTTTCAGACAGATTATCACGTGATGGTTGTAAGGGTATCACAGTCCCGTTGAATGTATTAATGATCATTTATTATTATTAACAGTGGCGGGTAAGTAGCTTCATTTACCCACAAGGACCCAGCTACAAGAGGAGAAACTCTCCTTGAAACAGAAGTGCATGTGTGTGTGTGTGTGTGTGTGTGTGAGAGAGAGAGAGAGAGAGAGAGGAACTGTCTGCATATCTCCTCACTGCATCCCTTAAAAGCATAAGGATACCCTTAAACTATCTAAAAAGCAGGATCTAGCTAGATAAAAGATATCAAAAGCTGGCCACTAACTTCCCCAGGCTGGCCCTTGGTGCTTGTTAGCAGGTTATGAATGCTTATGAAATCCTTCAAAAATGTCAACTGATGGCATTTCCCATAAGAGGTCAGGACTGCTGGTTAGGCCAACAGTCTACATGAAAGCTCTCTTTAAGCTGTGTTCCTTCCTTGAAGTGGTTTCTTTCCTGATTCCATTTAAGAGGCCAGGAAAATAAAGAAGAGAGGCCGTCGTTCATTTTCCATGGAAGCAACCACAATACCAAGGCAATTGCTGAGCTTCTCATTTTTTCTGGTAACACAGAGAAACTATCTTTAGCCAAATACATGGTGCTTCTATGGTGCTCAGACAGACGTCATGTGTGGAATTTAGGTGTATCTAAGGTACAACGTGAAGACCTTTCCCGTTGGTACTGACCTTATGAGCGCCCGTCAGGCAGTCTATTTCAACCTCGGAACAGGCAGCTCCATACACAAAATATTCGAAAGGATGGCCTTCGCCTGTCTCCCAGCTCATGTTGGACTCGTAGCCCCTGCAGGAGACAGAAATTGTGAGGAGTGCTGTTCAGTGACGCAGGCCCCTAACTGCAGACCCCGATGAGTAAACAGACCAACAAGAGGCGGTGTTCAGCTTGCATGAACAGCAAACCAGAGGAACACGCTTGTACAATGATGTGCCAGCACATACTGCACGCGATAAAGCTGTTAAATAAATATATACTTCGTTCTTATTAAACTCGCTTTGTCTGATAAAAACATTCAGTCGCTCCTCACCAATGAAAGACTCATGCTTGGAAGTTAGATGCTCACTCTATGATTACCCAACCTATTGCTTTTCGTTAACACTGAATCATGTCATCATACTGTCATCAGATTTGGGGAATTTCACCTGCATTTTAGACCAAACACTATTTCAAAGATGCACAATTGCCTGTTCGTCTGTCTTTCTGGATTCAGCCTTCTGTTTGCAAGACCAGGCCCCTGGTTCCCATTCTTCGCTATTATTCTGGTCTCCACAGCCTGCTCTGTTCCTGACTCTTCCTTAAGGACACCAAATGGATGTCATGTTATAAGAGGAGTGCAGGCCAGCAGCTTGCCGCACTTTCTCCCCTTTTCTCCTCTGCTTCCCCCAGCCTGGAGGTGGCATTAAAAATGCTTCTAACACTTACTCCTGAGAGCTGCCAGTGCCCTGGGACTCCCAGGAGAACTAGCAACAAGACAAAATCAGGTAAGACTTTGTGTATCACCCTGTTCTCTGATGGCTTTCATTTTCCACTAAAATAATCTGATAATTATTTTCCAGAGTAGGTGAGCGACAATTGTTCTGGTCTTGACAACACGTGGTTATTATCACATTTCTTCTTTTTTGCCAGTCTAGAAGGTGTAAAGTGGTGTTTATCTTATTATGGGTTTAATTTGCATTCCCTTACCTTTACCTCTTAACTTAAGGATACGCTAGTTTTCAACAAAAAATCAGCCACTGCTGTGGGTTACAAGCACCGACCTCAGAGATCCCTCAGTACCACTCAGTAGAATTCGAATCATCAGTTCAGCCGTATTTTATTTGTGTGCCTATTCTTTCCAACAGAAGCCTCTCTGGGCATTTGGATTAACTGGAAGCTAAATGTTGTGTATAACAGTGGGTTAATAGAAGGTCACCAAAATCGATTTTTTTCCAAAATTGCAAACAGAAGTGAAACTCTTCCTCAAGCGACAGCTGCTCTTTTTCATGCATGTGGTTGAAAGGACGCCTTACCTGAAGTATCCAGTAGCTGAAAGACTAATGCTTTCATCAAAAGCAGCTTGTGCCTGGGAAACAGGAGGAAAGAGGATGCAATGGCGATGTTTAAAAAGAGTCACTTGCGGCTTCAATCTTAGTTTCACTCTACGTGAAATGCAGCTATCAGTACTAATAACCAGGAAGAACCAAGATTAACGTATTCCTCTCTGCATTCCCCAACTTCACAAGCACGTGTGGTCACTGTCAGTAGTAACAGTGTGTGTTCAGAGCCTGTGACTGTCTTCCGTGACTGCCGAGGTACATTACACCCATGGTCTGGACTAGCGTGGCCAGCGGGTGTTCTGTTGATGAAGAACTTCACTCGGTCTTCTGGAAGGACAGTCTATCCACAGGGAATGTTTCAGGAAACAACAGGTGGTTGAGTGCTCTATTTTAATACCAGGTATTCATTGGTCTTAGCAAAGTGTAATTTTGGTAAATTGTACCACTGACATCAAAAGTTCTCCTGATCCTGCAGTGCACATAGTTCACTCATATACAGAAAAATGGGGGTTAGGTCCAAGTCCCCAAGTCTGAGAAAGAGAAAGGTGAACCGTGCAGCCATGACAGAAGGAAGCGTGCTGAGCGGCAGCACCTCCTGACGGTGGAGGGCTGGCTGTCCTGCACTGAATCTTTCAGTCAGGCCCTCTCAGCCTTTCTTTGGGAGAGCGGAGCACAGGGCAGAGGGCAGAAATAAAGCTGCCCAAAAAGGATTGAGAGCTCCCATAAACATGAATTACAGAATGAGTCTGAACTCTGTGGAAGAGCAGGAAGCATTTCTAAGGAGGATTCCCCAAATGCTCTTTGCCTGGCAATGCTTTTAATGTGACATCCTAAAGCAGTCAGCGTGATGCGTACTCTCAGCTTTTACTGACATTCATTCCACACCACCTGGTCCTTTATAACCTAGTCCCTGAAAAGTGTGCTAGTTGACTTCAGAATGCGTGTCTTCTCTTCCAGCTAGGTTGTAAGTACAGCGAAGGAAGCAGCTGCAGTCTCCACTGCGTTTGGTGCCTACTACTGGTTGAATACATACCAGTGGCTTGGGTTCCTATTTCTAAATGAGAAATTTCTGTGATTCTTTACTTTTATAGATGGATTGTAATGTCTTTCCGTTCAGGAACAGTGGAACCCAAAGAAGGAGAACAAAGAGATTTACAGCTATTATCTAGAAAATACCTGGGATCCATCAGAAGAAACAGCAATTAGTTCTGGCTTAAAAACAAAGGTTTTTGTAGAAAAATAATCTTTTTCTCTAATGGAGAATTTTCCCAGATGCAAGAGTTCCTCTACCATATGATGATAACATTTCCACGTCCAGAGAACCAAAAGGCCTCTACTTATCATTATGTAACTGTAGTACCTTTTAAAGTGTCATTTCAACTGATACTTAATCCACACATTTCTCCTCCCTCCTTTTTTTTTTCAACATAAAACACAAAAGTAATAAGGATTCTCACCCAATCCTTCCAAGTGCCTTGAGGATTCTTGCTGATGATGGGTTCAAGGCGTTTTAGAAGAGTCTGACAAGCATCCTAGGGATTATTTTTTAATTAAAATTATTATCATAATTTCAGGCAAACCCTAATTTCAAAACCACAAAATACATGCCACAATAGAGGTTTGTTAGGAGGCCCATGGGACACAGAGAAGGTAGAGACTGACCCTTGAAGAGGTGATGTGAAAGGTTTCCCAGGGGTGGGCTTGAAGTGTGAACTGGTCTTAACAACAGACCAGGGTGAGGGCCCTATAATCCATGCTAAGAGGTTAGGACTTAACAGAAAAACTGTTGGCAACCCCCTGGCTGCTGTTTTTAAACATGGCATGGTCAGATTTATTTTGTGGGAAGCTCACTCTGTCAACATGAAGCCAGAGTGAAAGGCAATAAAACTCAGGTGGAGAGACAGAGCCTTGTAATGGTCCTGGCAAGAGGTGCGAGGCTGAATCCAAGTAGCGATATTCCCGGAACATGGACGGTGAAAGACACAGAGATGTTTCTGAGTGGCATGGAATGATCTGTGAGATGTCAGGAGTGAGGGAGGAAAGGGTATGGATTTCCGGCCCAGGAGAGCAGCTGGGTATTGTACACATACTGAGCCTGATGCTGGGGGAAAGCACATTTTTCACCAGGAGGGGGTGAGAAGGAGATAAGAACTGGATTGCATCTCAACATCTTCTGAGCTCCAGCCATGTATCTGGCCTGGTGGGGCTCATGATTTGGACTCCACGGCAATGATTTTTACCTTTACTGCCAACCCGTTGAGATCCGCCACCACGGACCCTCCGGAGATGTTTGTGTTAGGGACGGTTTCTGTGCTTGTCCCACGCAGGTGGATGTTAGATATCGGCATCCTTAATTCACGACTAACCACCTGAATTTTAGAAAAGAGATTCTTTTCAAATACTTTGGTTAATCAAAGATCTGTGCATATACCCACCTGGTAGCCCGTGCGCAAGCCCCCATACATGCAACAGGGACAGGTGGGTAGAACCATGATTTCCTCCAGCCATAAAAAGTTCTTTCCTAAAGCCCCTGTAGCTAGTCTGGACCCTAAACCCTGAGCACACATTCTTGTTTCTCTGGCTTTCTTATGTGCAATAGCATCGGGAAGAGGAGGAAAAGCCCCGGGCCAGCACTAGAGGAGATGCTCCATGTCTGCATAATCACGAAATCAACACCTTGAGCCCTTTCCTACTACCTCACTCTGCAAAATTCTAGCAAAGGCTCTATAATCAGAAAAGTGCAAATCAAGGCAATAATGAGATATTATCATTCACAATGATTAAATTATCTAAGGTTTTAAAAAAATCTGTAACGGATAAAGTTGGTTAGTGGTGTAGTGAAATGGATACTTTCTGGAAAACAATTTGGTAATAAGTGTCGGTGATTTAAGATACACTCTGTGACCCAGCAATTCCATTTCTGGAAATCTATTTTAAGAAAATAATCGTTGATTTGACCACAGGCTTCCATACAAAGATATTAATTGAAGTATGAAACTACTGGGATGGTTAAATAAATTATACATACATCCACAAGCAGCCATTAAAAATCATGATTGCAAAGAATTCTTAACCACAGGATGAAGGGTTCACCCTCTAACAGGATAGGTGAAAAAAAAAAACAGAAACAAGCATAGGGGAAAGAGAGAGAGAGAGGGAAGGAGGCAAACCAAGAAACAGACTTTTTTTTTTTTAAAGATTTTATTTATTTATTTGACAGAGATAGAAACAGCCAGCGAGAGAGGGAACACAAGCAGGGGGAGTGGGAGAGGAAGAAGCAGGCTCATAGCGGAGGAGCCTGATGTGGGGCTCGATCCCATAACGCCGGGATCACACCCTGAGCTGAAGGCGGACGCTTAACCGCTGTGCCACCCAGGCGCCCCAAGAAACAGACTCTTAACTACAGAGAACTGCTGGTTATCAGCGGGGAGGAGAGTGGGGGATGGGTTAAATAGATGATGGGGATCAAGGAGGGCACTTGTCCTGATGAGCACTGGGTGATGTATGAATTGTGGAATCACTATATGATACACCTGAAACTAATATTACACTGTATGTTAAACTGATATAACCATATATTCACTAACTGGAATTTAAATAAAAATTTTAAAAAACACAAAAAACTAGAATACAAAAAATTATATAAACAGCGTGTTAGCAATTTATGAAAAAGAGAAAAGAAAAGATGGAAAGACCTCAAAACAGTGCTTGTTGCTAATTGATGAAATTGTTCAGTCTTTTTAAAAAAATTTTTTTGCCTCTTCCAAATGTTTTATAGTCTTTAATATTACTATTATTCACAAAATAGAAACAGTACTTAAAAATTAATCTACAGTGAATGAGTAAAAAAACAGGCAGACTTTGATTAGAAATACCAGATATTTGTGTATGGTGTGAGAGAGTGGTCAAGTTTCATTCTTTTGCATGTAGCTGTCCAATTTTCCCAGCACCATTTATTGAAGAGACTGTCTTTTTTCCACTGGATATTTTTTCCTGCTTTATCAAAAATTAGTGCCCAAAGAGCTGAGGGTCCATTTCTGGGCTCTCTATTCTGTTCCATTGGTCTATGTGTCTGTTTTTGTGCCAGTACCATGCTGTCGTTGTGATCACAGCTTTGTAGTACAGCTCGAAATCCGGCATTGTGATGCCCCCAGCTTTGTTTTTCCTTTTCAACAGTTCCTTGGAGATTCGGGGCCTTTTCTGGTTCCACACAAATTTAAGGACTATTTGTTCCAGTTCTTTGAAAAATGTCATCAGTATTTTGATTGGGATAGCACTGAAAGTGTAGATTGCTCTGGGTAGCATGGACATTTTAACTATGTTAATTCTTCCGATCCATGAGCATGGAATATTTTTCCATCTTTTTGTGTCTTCTTCAATGTCCGTCAGGAGTGATTTATAGTTTCTAGAATATAGATCCTTTACGTCTCTGATTAAGTTAATTCCAAGGTAACGTATGATTTTTGGTGCTATTGTAAATGGGATGGATTCCCTAATTTCTCTTTCTTCGTTCTCCTTATTCGTGTATAGAAATGCAACTGATTTCTGAGCATTGATTTTGTATCCCACCACATTACTGAATTGCTCTATAACTTCTAATAGTTTGGGAGTGGATTCTTTTGGGTTTTCCATAAGAGTATCATGTCATCTGCGAAGAGAGACATTTTGACTTCTTCTTTGCCATTTTGGATACCTTTTATCCCTTTTTGTTGTCTGACTGCTATTGCCAGGACTTCTAGTACTATGTTGAATAAAAGTGGCGAGAGTGGGCATCCTTGTCGTGTTCCTGATCTTACGGGAAAGGCTTCCAGCTTTTCCCCATTGAGAATAATATTCGCTTTAGGCTTTTCATAGATGGCTTTGATGAGATTAAGAAATGTACCATCTATTCCTACACTCTGAAGGGTTTTAATCAGGAAAGGATGCTGTATTTTGTCAAATGCTTTTTCTGCATCAATTGAGAGGATCATAAATAAACTCCAAATGGATGAAAGACCTTGATGTGAGACAGGAATCCATCAAAATTCTAGAGGAGAACATAGGCAGCAACCTCTACAACATCTGCCAAAGCAACCTTTTTCATGACACATCTCCAAAGGCAAGAGAAACAAAAGATAAAATGAACTTGTGGGACTTCATCAAGATAAAAAGCTTCTGCACAGCCAAGGAAACAGTCAAAAAAACTAAGAGGCAGCCCACAGAATGGGAGAATATATTTGCAAATAACACTACAGATAAAAGACTGGTATCCAAGATCTACAAAGAACTTCTCAAACGCAGTACGCGAGAAACAAATAAACAAATCAAAAAATGGGCAGAAGATATGAACAGACACTTTTCCAATGAAGACATACAAATGGCTAACAGACACATGAAAAAATGTTCAAAATCATTAGCCATCAGGGAAATTCAAATCAAAACCACACTAAGATATCACCTTATGCCAGTTGGAATGGCAAAAATTGACAAGGCAAGAAACAACAATTGCTGGAGAGGATGTGGAGAAAGGGGATCCCTCCTACATTGTTGGTAGGAATGCAAGTTGGTACAGCCACTCTGGAAAACAGTGTGGAGGTCCCTTAAAAAGTTAAAAATTGGGGGCGCCTGGGTAGCGCAGTCGTTAAGCGTCTGCCTTTGGCTCAGGGAGTGGTCCCGGCGTTCCGGGATTGAGTCCCACATCGGGCTCCTCCGCTGGGAGCCTGCTTCTTCCTCTCCCACTCCCCTGCTGTGTTCCCTCTCTCGCTGGCTGTCTCTCTGTCACATAAATAAATAAAAATCTTTAAAAAAAAAAAAGTTAAAAATTGAGCTACCCTATGATCCAGCCATTGCACTACTGGGTATTTACCCCAAAGATACAGACGTAGTGAAGAGAAGGGCCATATGCACCCCAATGTTCATAGCAGCATTGTCCACAATAGCTAAATCGTGGAAGGAACCGAGATGCCCTTCAACAGATGACTGGATTAAGAAGCTGTGGTCCATATATACAATGGAGTATTACTCAGCTATCAGAAAGAACGAATTCTCAACATTTGCTGCAACATGGATGGCACTGGAGGAGATAATGCTAAGTGAAATAAGTCAAGCAGAGAAAGACAATTATCATATGATTTCTCTCATCTATGGAACATAAGAACTAGGAAGATCGGTAGGGGAAGAAAGGGATAAAGAAAGGGGTGGTAATCAGAAGGGGGAATGAAGCATGAGCGACTATGGACTCTGAGAAACAAACTGAGGGCCTCAGAGGGGAGGGGGGCAGGGGAATGGGACAGACCAGTGATGGGTAGTAAGGAAGGCACATATTGCATGGTGCACTGGGTGTTACACACAACTAATTAATCATCGAACTTTACATCGGAAACCGGGGATGTACTGTATGGTGACTAACATAATATAATAAAAAAACATAAAAAAAAAGAAATACCAGATATGATTTATATTATCAATTGTTCAAAATCCTAAAAAAGGCAAGAAATAGTGCAATACATCAGAATCGACACATCTTTTTATTGGCCAGCGAAGGTTCAAAAAAGACACCTCACTTGTCAATACTGGTGTCCCCCTTTGTAAAAGTTTGCAAGCCTCTTGGTTTTGACAAAACATCTACATTAGTACCTGTTCTCACTCACTGAAATAAATCTGAAGAGGATTTCCACTTTTACGAAAAAAGGTGAAGAGCAAAACTAGTGCTCCGTGTGCACCCCCAGCGGCGAAAGTGGCCCCCAAGCTCCCTCCCTGGGAGCACGTGCTGCTCAGCCTCTCGGCTTCAAGCTGCAGAGCTCTGAGCTGCATCTGTCAGCGTCTGCACTTTATCTCCATTTATTTCATACGTCCATCAGCAAATCAGAAAATAAGAGGTTATTTTGGGGGTCCGGAAAGGCTCAAAAATATTTTCATATAAATTAATGGTAATTACATCTTTGCTTTACGCCATTTCGGTTTACAAAAGGTTTCAAAGGAATGCTCTATTTTCGGATGGTGGGATGGGTGTAGACCCAAAGGAAAGCAACAAATAAAGACACAATCTTCTGTAGCAATAAGACACCTGAGACTCTTCTGTTCCATTCTTTTAGGACGTTCAGTTACAAAACTGGCTGGTTTACACAGTTTCTGTTAACAGCTTAACAATTTAAGCTGTCAAAGCTAAAATCTCGTATCTTTTCCATTATGGAACAGAGGATACGCATTCACGGTTTTTCTCTCATACATGCAGCTGCAAACACTCACCCAACTTAATCCAATTAGTTGCATACTTACCTGAATCATTTTCGTGTGGACGCCCTGACCCATTTCAATCCCACCATGCGTCACCAGCACAGACCCATCCAGGTAAATGTGAACCAAGGCAGCAGCCTAACCAAAAAAGATGACAAGAGTTTCCATGATCTTTTGGACTGATATTATCACACGTCTTGTCAATTAAAACATTTTCCCTGGAGAGTAATGTATAGAATTATCAAATCACTCTATGGGACACCTGAAACTAATACAATGCTGTATGTTAATTATCCTGGAATTAAAATGAAAAACATGTAATAAACTGTTCTAAGCTCAAAGACATACAGAACAGGCCATGGGGTGAACCTGACCCATTCTGTAGCTTGCCAACCCTTACTTTAGTAGTTTAACGTTAAATGATAACCAGATGTAGGGGCGCCTGGGTGGCACAGCGGTTAAGCGTCTGCCTTTGGCTCAGGGCGTGATCCTGGCATTGTGGGATCAAGCCCCACATCAGGCTCTTCCACTATGAGCCTGCTTCTTCCTCTCCCACTCCCCCTGCTTGTGTTGCCTCTCTCGCTGGCTATCTCTATCTCTGTCGAATAAATAAATCAAATCTTTAAAAAAAATGATAACCAGATGTCAGCATAAAAAATTGCCCTCAAAAACCAAATATGTGCTTCACTGTCAGTCTATTCTAGAGGGTATTAAAAAGTACCAGATGAAAATAAATAAATAAATAGAATAAAACATTTTCCCTGGAAATGATCCCCTCCTTTCCATCCCACTGCCCTGAGAACACAGAGCAGAGTCAGGCCAGTTCTGGGGCAAGAGCTGTCTCACGATTGCTGCACAAGACACTGGGCTGTCAGGGGATGGCTTTGAGGCCGGGGCAGGACAGGGCTGGGGCAGGACGACGTTCCCCAAGTTACTATTCCCTCATGAGGACATTTGAGGATCTCTCTAATCCAGAGTGGAACAACAATCTAGGTTTGGGGTTTGTTTTTTTGGGGGGGGTCAGTTATAAAATGCCAAATTCAGTGCAGATAGGTTGGGGCAGAGGAGAATGGTTTACGTGAACACATATTCCCATAGTTGTAGGTATGATAGAAACACAAACAAAAACCCAAATAAGACGGGACACACAGACATGGTTTGCTACAAAAGGAGCCAAGCCTACCCCAAATTACCCTGGCCCAGAATTGCAGGGCTTTAGTTGGAAGGGAACTTGGAAGTAATCTTATCTAACTGTACAGCTCCCCACGGGGACCCAGAAAGAACCAAACTGCTGACACAGAATTAAAGGATGCTGTAATCGGAAACATCCAGACTCTAGCTAAACATGTTTTATAATCAACACGAATGTGCCTTCTTGCAATTCTGTCCACGCTAGACTAAGGGGGATGAAGATATCCCAGGGGGCTGCGGAAAACAAGGATGGCCTTTTCACTTGGCGTCTCTAGTGTAAGAGCGGTATTAACAGCATGTGGTCCTAGCAAAAATGCTTCTAGGGCTCCACTGCGGTTTAGGAAGCCTTGCAAAGCACACCTCTGTAGCTGTTCAACTGGGAGATGCCAACCTCATAGGTGTGGTCTAGGCCAGCAAGGGGTAACTTAAAGCTCTGTCAGCTAGTTTCCTAATATCTAAGCTTGTAGGCAGTGTGGCACAAAAATCTAGGATTTGTAAAGGCAGGGTTTTCAGAAAGTTCTAGCAACAAGCTGCTATGTAAATAACAAAGCGGAAATTTTAGTAAACCTTCATTACTCGGATTACTTATAAACAACCCTGGTCATAAGTGAAAGTCAATGGAATCACATGACAATCACCAGATACACCCAAGGAAGGAAGCACATCCCTACATCCATTCTCTGATGACAAGAAGGACCTTCATTGCCACTTGTGGGCCACGAACCACACCTGGAGGACTGCCTCTTTATTGGTATCCAAGGGTTTACATGACTCCAGTGAAACAGAAGCTTCTAAGACACTGACAGTGAAAATGGGCTCTCGTTACCTCGGTCAGCAAGTGTATACCAGGGATGATTCAAATAGGGACACAGGGATACCCTTTCTCAGCCCAAAGGAAAATTTTAGAACCTTGAGGAAGGCATCGTTGCCATGATAATCATGCCTGAGAGCCTTGGGAGGATGCAGCAGAGTGTGTCCTACTGTTTGTTCACCCATCACTCCTGGAAATACCATCTTGGGATCCTGACCATTTGTTCCCAAAATAATAAAACTAGGGAGTGGCATCCCCTACAGAGAGCCTAGTGCCGGCTTCCCTGGCGCTCATCAGACGCCAGGTGATGGCGGCTGCAAGGGCTGCCCCTGGGCTCCATTCTCCGCCACTGCATTGCTCTCTGCTAGAATGGAAGCCCCCCTGAAAGGAAGGGCCATGTCCTGAGGCATCCTTGGAATGCAACATAGTGTCTCATAGTAAGCGCCCAATAAAAGTCCGATAAATGAGTTTACAACAGCAGAGCGATTTGATCTGTTTCTGAAGCTTCTCAAGTCTGTACTTGGCCTCCTTGGCTCTGCAAGCAAGCCAGTAGTTGCTTGTGGCAAGCTTCCACATGTGCTGGAGCCACATTCACAGTGGACTGCGCATTTCCTCCAGCGTGTGACCCTGCTGGCCACGGGGCTCCGCCTGCGTGGGAATGCTGAGGAACGCGTTCCCTGTGCTGCTGCCAGCCCCTCGGGTCATTGAAAATGTCCAGTTTGGTTCAGTTGAGTGGCACCACCGGATGGTGCGTTGTTATCCCCATGAAGGAAAATTCGGCAAAGCTTCATATATGAAATGGGCACGACTGGAGCATGAGAACAGACGGTTCTCCAACACAAATCGGGGGCTTGGTCTGTGAAATCTAAATCATCGGGCAGGGACTGCTGGGGCTGGATTCCCAAAATGTCTCAGCCACTCGAGCATTTGCGTTTCTACCCTGTGTCAGGCACGATGCCAAGGTACTGGGGATGCGGAGGTTAATCAGGTCTTGTCTGCTCCTCCGTGCCCACAGGCTGGTCCTTAAATACAGCGGAGGGGAGGTACGTGTGAGCCCCTTAGCTGTCGCGGGCACAGGGGCTGCCTCTGCTCAGGCAGACGGCACCGGATGATGAAGAAACGTGACCAGACGGCCTCGAAGTCCACTCCTCGTTCTGTGGCATCCGTGGTCCTTGTCCTTGGACAAGAGAGTGAACGCCTCTGGGCTTCAATTTCTCCTTCTATAAAACAGAATCACACCTACCCAAGGAAAGTGAAGTGGGACATTACGAATCCCCCAGCCTTGGGCTTTATAATATCCTTCTTAGTTCCTTCCCTCCTTTACTTGGTTTGCTTCTGGATCGCCTTTCGGCAAATGGCTTCCGGGGAGCAGCTTGCCTGATCTCAGACCTCTCGATTCGGCCCTACACCAGTGTTTCTTTCCAGCATGGCAGCTGGTGTCCAGGGGAAGATGGGTAGAGCTGGTGGTCTGAGAATGAAGTCGTACTGCTGGCTGTTGTCTGGTTTCCTCTGGGCTGAGCTGAATACCACCTCAGGTCCCACCAAATGGTGCTATGGAGATGCAGCTTGATGGAGCTGAGAAAACTGCTTCTGGAGCCTCTCAGACCTAAGCCCCCACCCCCGGTACCACCTCTCTCCAGACATGAGGCTTCAGGCAAGTTATTTTCGCTCTTGAAGCCTCAGCTTCCTCACCATTAAATGAGGCTACAAATCTTATAGGTTGTCCTGAGGGTTGAATGAGATAAAATCTAAAAGGGGTGCTCAGTAATTATCATTATTTCTTAGATAAAGAATTTTTGAGAAATTTCTGATACAGAAAATGGGCCAGGTCTGGTCCATTGTGGAGACCTGATGTTAGGTAAGGGCAACAGTTAAGTAGAGACAGTCTACCGTGTCAACCACGGCTTTATGCCCTGGGGTTGCCCGGAGATCCGTAAATAATAGGAACTGTTTTCCTCAGGGGTCCTGGCTGGTCTGCTCAGGGGCTGATGGACCAGAATGATCTCTTTGTTAGCTGCCCACTCATCAGTCTACCCCCAAGCCACAGACTGAGATTCACTGCTCACTAACCCTTTCTTAGTGGTGGTTTTCTCCTCTCCCCTCCTTCTGAATAATCTTGGTTTTGCCTTTATTCTTGCCTTTATTCCTCTTGACTGTCTCACTCATCTGGGTAAATTGTGTGCAGATGGCTAACTGTCTCTGTGTTTTTTCTGCCATCACAAACCGGGAGGAATGGGACGGCTGCAAAAGAGATCACCGCTTGTATTGCTATGATACTCCTCTGAGCTACTACTGGTCTAACCAAGCGTGGAACATTCTCATGATCACACCAAAGCTGAGCCAGGATGGTTAGGTGAATGGATCAACATGGGAATGAAGGAAGAACCTTCCTAGCCTTTTTTTTTTTTTTTTTTTTTTTTGGCCTCCTCTGCTCCCTTACACACAGCATACTCACTAGTGCTCACAGCTCCACCTCCATTTATCCCTAATCGGTCATTACTCAAAGCATGGTTTGAATTCTGCAAAGGGGAGTGACAACGGTTTTGAGGGCTCTGCCACCTTCTCTACATATGTGTATGTATATGCAAAGATATATGTAAGAAGGTAGATAAGGGGTCCCACATTACTGTGGTAGAGTGAGCTAGAATAGTGCAGACCACCAGCTGTTCAGGTATGTTTCATTCAAGAATGAGGGGGCAGAAGCAGCAAGTGGGATTTAGCAAACAAAAACAAGCAGGGAATTTATTTAATCAATTGAAGAAACCACAAGAACAGATTTCTGGTCCCCCTTTTCACATTTTTAACAGCTCAGAAGTAAGCAAACTTCTAAAATTCTGTTTTAACAAAATTATTTAAATGATTTACTTTTCTGGGTTTAGTTTATCCCACCCCCCAAATGCCACACAACTTCCCATTTCTGTTTCATGGTCCAGGAACACAGCAGCCCAGAGGAGCTGGAACAGGAGTCTTGGCAGTCATCCATCCCATCATCTTACTTCATACTTGAATGATCTGGGCCCAGAGCAAGTTGACTCAGGGCCAAAAGCAGATACCAGGTCTCCCAATTTCCCAGCAAGAATGCTTGTCACTAACCCTGGGGATTCCTGCAAAGGAGCTCTTAAATTCTCTGGAAATAAACTAGCTTGACTGAGGACAACTTTGGGGAAGCTTTACAAACAGGCATTGGAACCCTATGGCTAACTGGCCAACACCCTCTGATTGGTCGTTTGGGGAACTGACCTGACCAGCAGCGACTGAGCCAAGACCAACAGGAAACTTCAGGGGGACCACAGCCAGCCCTTTTTTCTTCCAATAATTCTCCGAATTGAATTTTTCTACAGCCGCTTTCCTCAGGGAGTAGGAAGACATGTCCATACATTCTTTCCAACACTGAATCAGGTTCTTGGCATTAATCTCTTGTTTGTAGGGTGTTTGATCAATTTCCTTGTACATGTTTATCATTCGGACCTATAAAAGAAAAGGAGATCAAAATGAGAGGAGAGGCAACAGATGTAATCTTTTCCATCCACTGTCCTTCTAGTCAAGTTCTTCTCATCCTATCAGGCCCAAACTGAGTTCCACTTCCTCCTTGTTGAAGCCCTTCCTGAAGCCTACACTACCCAAAGCCTCTATCAGATATGTTAGCACTTACATGATTTCTATGCTGCTCTGGTGTAAGTTCAAAGGGAGGCATCCTTTCCTTCTATTTCTTATATAACTCAGTACAGTCCTGGTATACTGTAGACTCCTCTAATTCTAGTTGCGTTTGTGAACATCTGTTGAAAGGTAATCCTAAATTTAACTTCTAGGCTATATGACCTACACAATTTGGATTGTTCAGATGCTGTGGCAAGATAAGACTACTCATCCTAGTTATCGGTTATGTTTAAACAAACTTTTATATTTGTTTAAACAAACTTTTATATTTGTTTAAACATAACCGATAACTAGGATAAAGAACAAATTAAGATTCTTTTTTTAAAAGATTTATTTATTTATTTATTTATGAGAGAGAGAGAGCGAGAGAGAGCAACTGAGCATAAGCAGGAAGAGCAGAGGGAGAGGGAGAGAGAATCTCAAGCAGACTCCATGCTCAGTGCAGAGCCTGACTTGGGGCTTGATCTCTCAACCCTGAGATCATTACCTGAACTGAAACCAGGAGTCAGATGCTTAACCAACTGAGCCACCCAGGCGCCCCGGGGAAGGCAGTGTTTTTAAGGATGACTGTTCTCTCCTCCGACTTCCTCAGGGGTGGAGGGAGATCATTATCTAATTCTCCCTATGCTACCAAATGTGACAGAACATCTGGGAGGGAGGCTGTGACGAGATGGCCAGAAGGGAGGGCAGGGGCCCCCAGAAGTTCAAGAGACATAAAGAAAATGGCTCCTGCCTAGGGCCACAGAGTCTACTATTGAATAGAAAGAAAGAAGACAGATGACGTGGGGACTGGGGCTTTCCAAAGTTTGTTGCAGCATGGGGCAAAGAGGTATCATGAAACACTGTATGAGGTGCCAGCTAAGGGAAGCTGGAAATTTAACCCACCCTCAGAGGGGCCGTCCATTTCTGAGAGAGCTAGCAGAAATGGAGGCCACAGAAACATACTTGAAAAGTGGCTACATCTAAGCAAGGAGGGGACAAGAGCTCACTGGGCAGACGCTGTTTCCTCTGGTCCTCCTCTCCCTCTCCACCCCAATAGCACAGCAGAAGGTACAGAGCGGAGAAGGGGGGAAAGAAAGCACACCATGTCTCCTCACCCTAACTCTGCTCCAGGATTCTGACTGCAAGAGGCACAGGAGGGGAACAGAGCTTGTTAATGAATAAAATGGGACTGAGACTTCAAGAACAGAAAGGAAACTATTTTAATAACTGAAATGACTGAAATTTTATGACAGCTGCCTGAGATGTTCAGGGAAGCAGAGAAAAGAAGGGCTTGACAGAACTCGTTCGCAGCAGTTATGTCCTCAACCGATGGAGACTTCTCACTGAATGAGCTGGAATCCAAAGCTTCAATATCCTCTGTCTCCAGGAATTTTTGGGGAAGAGCCTGGGTAAGACAAGGATCACTGAGCTTTGGAGTCCTGGCTCTGTCTTAACTAGTTAGCTGGGTTACCTTAGGCACATCATTTAGCCCCTCTGGATCCAAATTCCTCAACCTGAATGACCCCCAATGGTCCTCCCTGCTCTGGAGCTAGATGTCTTATGTATGAGAGATTAGTTTAGCATTACCTTCTCAGGGGCCAAACCACACCTGGCTGCCACTTCGGTGATACAGGACTCAGTGATGAGCCCTGCCTGAGGAAAGCCAAAGCCACGCAGAGCTGTGTTGGATGGAAGGTTGGTTCTGCACGCCCACGCCCGGCAGCGCAGGTTGGGAAACTTGTAAGCATTTTCCATCTTCAGAAGTCCCATTTCTATCACCTGGGGAAATCCAGAGTTGGTGTGATCAGATTCTCATCCTTCCATGCCTATTTTGCCCTCCTGAAACGGAAGACCAAAACCAGGCCAGAAATGACCAACTCTCTCTACATCACATCCAAACATGCTAAAACAGACCCATGTCCTAAATGAAAAGAATTTTTATTATAAAATCATTTTTAAGGATTTGAATAATTTTTCTTTTGGAATCATCATTTTTAATTTTCCTATTTTAGGGCTAATGCATTTTCCCCCCCAGGTTTCAGACAGCTGCCAAAGACTTTGAAGCATTCATAGGCTCTAAACACTGGGTCTACAGAATCTAATGAATAAAATATCCTGCAAAGCCTGAAAAAAAAAAAAGTTTTGGTATTTGGTCTAATGCACTGGTTCTCAACCAGGGGTGATTTTGTCCTCTGTCTTCCCTGGTAATGTCCGGAGACACTTTGAGCTGTTGAGACCAGTGGGTAGCTATGCCACTGACATCTAGTCAGTAGAGGCCAAAAATGCTGCTTGACATCCTGCCGTGCACAGGACAGCCCGACGATGAAGAATGATCCAGGCCAGAATATCAATAGAGCTGTGGTGGAGGTCTAATGCTTGCATTTGGGAAAAGAACTCTAGGTACAGGAAACCTGGAAAAAATATACAGACACAGACGTAGCAAGTATCTCCAGGCTCACTCTGGGGGTGCCAGTAACACATGGCTATCCCTGCAATGTGGGTATTTATTTTTTTATTAAAATGTATATAACTACTGAACATTTTCTGAATTATATCATTTTATTTAATGCTTTCCAGAATGTGAACTTGCTTCTTAAAGCACTTACAAGTAATGACTCATCCAGGGAGGCGCCTCCATTGCTATAATGCTGCATATCCAGGGCCAAGATTCTGCCATCATTCATGAACCCAGCCTAGGAAAAGAGAACTGATCTTTAACGCTGGTTCTGGGGACCATGTCTCTCTACATTTTACTTTGTCACTTGGAAATCCTCCTCATATAGATAAAAAGCCTAATGACATTGGATTTGGCAATGATTTCTTGGATATGACACCAAAAGCAGAGACAACAAAAGAAAAAAAATAGATAAATCAGATATATCAAAGTTTAAAACTTCCATATATCAAAGGATGCAATCAACAGAGTGAAAAGGCAAACCAGAGAACGGGAGGAGATTTTTCAAATCATGTATCTAATAAGGGGTTAATATCCAGTAAGTATATGAACTCCTACAACTCGACAACAACAAAAAACCCAACCTGACTAAAAACATGGATGAAGGATTTGAATAGACATTTCTCCAAAGACAATATTCAAATGTCCAGTCAGCACATGAACAGATGCTCAACATCACTGGTCATTAGGGAAATACAAATCAAAATCCCAAGACACCACCTCACATCCATTAGAATGGCTACTATAAAAAAAAAAAAAAAAAACCAACCAACCAACTAGTAACAGAAAATAGTAAGTGGAAAAATTGGACCCCCTGTGCACTGTTGGTGGAAATGTGAAATGGTGCAGCTGCTGTAGAAAACACTATGGTGGTTCCTCAAAAAATTAAAAATAGCAATATAATATAATCCAGCAACCCCATTTTTGGGTATTTATCCAAAAGCATTAAAAACAGGGTCCTGAAGAGCTATTTGTACATCTATGTTCACAGCAGCATTATTCACAGTAGCCAAGAGGTAGAAGCAACCCAAGTGTCCATCAGCAGATGAACGGATCGGCAAAACGTGGTACATACGATGGAATATTAAGGAAGGAACTCCTGTCACATGCTATAACATGGATGAACTATGAAGACACTACGTTAAGTGAAATAAGCAGTCACAAAAGGATAAATACTGTTTGATTCCATTTATATCAGGTACCTAGCGTAGTCGGATTCCTAGCAAGTAGAATGGTGGTTTCCAGGAGGTTGCTGGGGGTGGAAGAAATGGGGACATACTGCTCTGCGGGTGCCGAGTTTCAGTTTTACAAGATGAAAAGAATTCCAGAGATGGATGGTGATGGTGGTTACGCAACAGTGTGAATGTACTTAATGACCACACTGCACACTCCAACACGGCGAAGACAGTAAATGTTACGTTGTGTGTATTTTGCCACAACTAACAGTAATTTTAAAAGGAAAAAGGAAGGGTAGACAAAGATATAAAAACACAACAAACAAAAAGCCCTCCTGGAAAATCCATTTCTACTGTTCAACCAACCCTTTCCTTTCCTCCTAAAGCAAATCAACCGCATACTTCTTAACCTCCCATTCTTGCCACAAGTCCTTGAGTTCTGGCTCCACATTTCTACCTGAACTTTCTCCCTTGATGCCACCTCATCTTCTAATCTCCGAATCTGGTGGCCTGCTCAGAATGGACTTGGCACATTTTTCTCAGAGGGCCCAGTCTGATAAAAAATTCTCAACAGCATTTGGCGCTGCTGGAGGTCTTTTACATAAATACCTTCCTTGCGATTAACGTGTATCCAATACCCCTGCTTTCCACCTGCACTCTGCTTCAGTATCTCTGAGCTTATTAGAGTTTACTTTGTGATTTCTGTTGAATGGAACCAAATTCAAACCAAAGCCGTAGTCAAGGGCTTGTCCTATGATTTCCAGGAGTTTAAGTTTGAGTCCTGGCTCTGCCACTTAACTAGTTCTGTGATCTTGGCAAGCTCTATAACCTCTCTGTCTGTGAAATGGCAATAAATCAGGTAAGGCATAGAAAAATATAGGTGAGTGACTGAAACCTAGCCAGTGGTCTAAATATAAATCATTAATATTACTATTATAAGTGTTATTAATATCATCTCCTATCCTTACTCTACATCAGAAAACATCATTTTCTCATAATTATAATCACCATTATGCTTAAGCCTTCTATAACAAGTCCTTTTAATAAATTTCCGTATTGGTGAAGGACAAGGAGCCATACTGGTGAAAGGAACAAGTTTATCATTGTTCTTCCAGATTGGTTCCTCCTTCCAACTTGGTTCTTTCTCCTAGAAACCTCCAAGCCATGTTTGTGGTTTTATTCTCCCCTGGACTTTGCCAAGTTTGCCACCAACTCCTGTTTTATTTTATACTACAATGGCTCTTGGACTCATTTCTTCTACATCTTACTATCACAGCTCAGACCCCAAATATTTCATGTCTGAATGCTTCGGCTACCTCTTGATGGTCTGCATGCCTCCGCCCTCTCTCCTCCTCAGGCCATCCGGCTCAGTGCCATCATATCACCTTCCCCGAGCCACCTGTGTTTGGTTATGATACTTCACCGATGAAGGATCTACCCAGTCCTACTCTTTCTTACAGGATCAAGTTTCAACCCCCATCCTGAAACTCTAGGCTCCTCTCAGTCTGGCATCACTTAACCTAACCAGTCTTGTTTTCCACCACCCCTCAGTAATCACTGTGTGTCCTAACTCCCCTCTCTTCTTACCGTCCCTATCAAACATGCCATGTTTATCCCTCCTCTGCATTTTTGCTCTTACTATTCCCACCACCCACACGCCTTCTTTCTGACCATCTATTCTCAAAGGCCATTTATGTTTCACCTTCTCTAAGATGTCTCACGTACATACTACACTCATATTCTTCTCTCCTCCTAGTTTTACCACATGCATCTCATCTTTTAACCTGACATTATTATGTTTTCGTGATGACTTCCTATGTGTACGTTTTATTTCCCCCTTAACCCCCAAAATGCAATCTCTGGCAGAACAAAGTTCACGCTAATAAATCTTTGATTAACTGAACCAAATTCAAAATATAGCTGAGCATAAACGTGAATTGAAATAAATACATCCATTATCTCCTAAAAATATGTACACAGGCACACCAGTTGTGGTGGAGACGATGCTGTGTTCCACAAATGCTGTTGTCTTTCATCCTGGGCACACGGAAGACTACATTGCCCAGCCACCCTCGTAGTTAGATGGCAAAGTCCTGGCTCATCACATGTGAACAGAAGCAAGGTCCACACTTACACACCTGGTGCCTCAAACACCCCCCACATAACACTCTCTGTTCTCCCTCTTCCCTTGTGTTCTGCCCTCAGCAGATGACCCAATAGAGGACTCAGAGTCCCTAAGGCAGTCTCTGCAATAGAGCTTTCCGAGATGATGGCAATGTTCTCTATCTACACGTCCAATATGGCAGCCACTGGCCACATGTAGTTACTGAACTAACGCAACTGTGAAACTGAATTTTCTGTTTTATTTAACTTAGTTAATTTAAATTTACACTTGAATAGCGATATGAGCCTTGTGACTTCCATACCACGTGATGCGGTCTGAGGGGTTGATGGTGGCACTACTGCATGGAAAAAGTTTAAGTCCCTGAATAATTTTTCGGAGAAGAGTCCTCTCCTCTCCCATTCCCCACAACCCCTGCTGCTTATACTGAGCTGTTACTTGAGCAAAAAACAACACAATACAGGTTTAAGCCCCTGAGAGTTTTTAGTTGTTTATTATGGCAATCCATTCTGACAAGTTAATTTGTTTCTTACAAAGCAAAATAATAATTATTTTCTGCTATGGAAATTTTTCTAGGAATTTCTGGGACAGCGTTGTACAGAAATACCCTTGATATACTGAAAAATAAGGAACCTGTTGGCAAATAATTGTAATTTCCCAGAACACTATTGGGAATTATTCTACTTTTAGAAAATGCAGAAGTAGTCTGGTTATCAGACCTACTTTCATAGATGTATATATACTCACATGTTTTCCACTCATTCACTCTGTACCAGCCAAATCCAGTTAGTACTTTTTTACAAACTGGCATCTTTGAGTAAAGCAGATGTGAACCAGCCAGTAATCAGTGAGCATAAGGAACAGAAAGTTAAACAGAAGCAGGGTTTGTTGATTTGCTCATTGTTAGTCCCCAGGAGAGAGCAGCCCAATGCTGCCCTCTGAAAATCACGCAATGTTATCTTGATAACATAAATCCTTTCCATTCACGTTCTTCTACTCACTTTGTACTTCCCAAGGTAAGGATGGCGGCCTCCAGTGATTAACATGTCTTCTCCTCTCTCCAGAATGCAGCGGACTGCACGACCATGTCTAAAGCAGAAAAAAAGAAAGAGTGGTAAACTGTATACTTTCTGAGAAGTACTTTCTGGGGATTATATAACTCTCAGCGAGAGCTGGAGTGCCATCCACATCCATTACAGGACAACAGCACTACTGTCCCCAGGCTGTGCTGATCTCCGGCATGCGCAGTGGCCTCCCCTCCCCTTGGGTCTGGGCACAATACCTGGCATTCGATACTTATGCAAGGGAGGGTCTTGGGTGTCAGGGGCTCTAAGGTATTGCTTTGGGAGTATTTTCCATTGTGATAACAACCTCTGCTATAAGGAAACAGTCCCAAGGCTACATTATAGACTGGTTACAAATGGAGGAGCTCAGGGGGTGTCTGATTACCAAGTGCTCCCTGAAAGGACAGGTCTGGAATCAAGGTCATTTTGCTTCATGGGATAAAGGAACTGACTCATATTATTCAGCAAAGAAATTAAGCCTTCTACATGTGCCTGCTCCAAAGACAATTTCCTATGGTAATGTTTTGAGATCCTTAAAGGAAAATGGTAATGTAAATAAAGGTAAGCATCACAAAAGCAAAATTGCCATTTAAATCAAGAAAATATATGTATGAATACATATATTTATTTACATATTTACTATGTATTATATAGTATATATATTTATTATACATTATATAGTAAATATAAAATATAATTATATATAAATACATTAAAGGGTAATATAGATATTATATATGTATTTATATATTTTTTGTGTATATATATTTATATACTTATAAATATTTGTGTGTGTATATATATACATATGTGTGTGTATATGTATATATATATATATATATATATATATATATATATATATATATATATATATATATATATATATGAAGGATTGAACTTTGTTCAAATTGTTGAACTGACCTGTATACATGTACAGGTGCTAAGGACAAGTAACCACCATCCATATAGGATTTGTTTCTGTCTACTCTTCAGGTATTTTTACTGTGGCTTTCATTCTTTTCAGTAATTGAGTCTTGTTTTGGTTCTCAGAATCTGATATGACAATATAAGATTTAAAAAAAGTTGTAATAAGCTGGCAGCTTTGTGTATTTGTATACCATATGTGATTTTAAATAATCTTAACCCAAATTCTTCCTCCTTAATCCCAATACTGAGAATGCACAGCATGACTTCATCTCATTTTAGTCTATTTAGCAGATTTTCTCCACTTACTTGTTGGCAGCAAATGCGGTGATGGCTGCCATGATGCCGGTTTTGTAGGTCTTCCCTCCAAAAGCCCCACCAACACGCTTTACGTGACACATGACCTTGTTAGCTGGGAGCTTCAAGGTCGAAGCAACTATGTCCTGTGAGTGATAATAGTTCCCATTAATCTGATCCATCTGCAGCAAGGGAGTGGGGCAGCCTTTACATGTTTTAATTCCAAAATGTTGTACACAATACAGAAACTGTGCAGCTATACTAAATAACAGGACCGCTTCCAATAACCTAAGCAAACATCCACAACTGATTTCAGTGGCATTTAGCTATTATGACATTGCAAAAACTATTTTAATATTAAGTAGTATTTTCAGTATCAACACAATATTTTTGTGCTACTGTATTTTTTTGAGAGAAAGAGAGCAGAGGGAAAGAGAGTATCTTTTTTTTTTATTATTTTTTTTTAAAGATTTTTTTTTTTAATTTATTCGACAGAGATAGACAGCCAGCGAGAGAGGGAACACAAGCAGGGGGAGTGGGAGAGGAAGAAGCAGGCTCATAGCGGAGTAGCCTGATGTGGGGCTCGATCCCATAACGCCGGGATCACGCCCTGAGCCGAAGGCAGACGCCTAACCGCTGTGCCACCCAGGCGCCCTGGAAAGAGAGTATCTTAAGCAGGCTCCACACCCAGCCCGGAGCCCAATGCAAGGCTCAATCCCACAACTCTGAGATCATGACCTGACCTGAAATCAAGAGTTGGGTGCTTAGCCAACTGAGGCAACCAGGCATCCCTGTGCTAATAAATTTTTGAAAAATTTCCCCATGAACCATAACCAAAGTATCCTTTACATACTAATCCCTTGGGATATGTTTCCTGAAGCAGTGAGATTTTGAGGCCTTGCAAACCTCTCTCAGGCTGGATCTTTTCCCCACATTCTGCTGTCTCCACTGGAGGCATTTCTCACCTCCCATCTAGATTTTTGCTGAGTTGGCCTGTGGGTCCCCCCTGGATGCAGGTCTTGCTCTTTCTTGCCATCATAATGTTTGGAGGTCATTTAATCTTAACAACTCATGTTTATAGATGTGGAGCCCAAGAGGGATGAAGTGATGGGCCCAACATCACACAGGGAGTAAGGAGCAGAAAGGACTGAAATGGGACTCATCTGACCCTTCTTAATGTTCAGTTTCTAAAAGGCCTCAGTCAGCACATTCCCACATTCCTACCTGCTCTGGTAATAACATTGGCTTGTATGACCTACTGAGTCAACCGCTTTGCTTTGTTCCCCTTGCTTTCACCCTGATGCTTCAACTCGCCATTCCTAAGTGCATCCCTGATGCCAGCTTGGGCAGTCTTTGTGCCATTCCTCCTTTCTTGCATGCATGCTGCCTGGTACACAGGACACAGGAAATAGGTATTTACAGAAGGAACGAACGAATGAATGATGAATGACTGCATTTGATCTTGGTGTGGAATTGCCTAGAAATGGTCTCTTCTCACCATCTAGACAAACCTCATTCTCACTACAAATCCAAACTTAGGACTTTTATTTTCATGGACTTTCTGATGATTCTAGCCCTCAGCAAACCTAATTCTTCCACCTGTGTAAATTTTGACCTAGCTGATTAAGTATTCAGTTCCATTCTATCCAATACCATTTCCTAATTGCTTCATGTGAGTTAGGTACTTATAAGCTTTGGAGAGCAGGCTTTCCTCTTTTTTTCTTTCATATTATTAACAATGCCAAGAGTACAGCAAAAGAGACCTGCTGCCTCCATAACTGGTTCTGAAGTTATAAATCCACAAAAAAAGGTGCCTACTTTCATAACATTCTCTTAAAAGCTTTGAAATTGTATGGCTATTAATACCCAAATGGATAGGGCTGTTAGTACTCCAAATTCCTTCGGTTCCTGCAGTGACATTTTTGTCTCTAACTGCTCTTGGTATATTTTGCCAGCAGAAACCATTTAGCCACCTCCCCTCTGCAATGGCCCCATGTTACCTGTATGTATTTGGGAAATTGTGTAGAAACATAGACATCGATTTCTTGATCCTCTCCTTTGGGAACAACAAGCATGCTTTGGGTTTCCATATAAAAATGTTCTTGACCTCCTATATGTATTTCACCTGTAATAGGAAAGTACACCAGAGTCAAGGAGGCTTTCAGATAGAACATGCAGCATTCCCCAGCTGTTTTCCCATTATGGAGAAATTCCACCAACAGTGCTATTGCTAGGACAGCAGGCTACACAGTTAAGGGCCACGAACACTTAGCTTTCATTATATCTGCAGATTTGAAGTAGAGTTCTGTATGGCTATCTGTCAAGTCTTCCAATATGGTAGGTCACAGAGTTCTAGGAAAAGGTGTGTGACATTCTAGAGTCAGTCAAAACACTTTGGCAAGGAGATTTCTGGTACAAGATGAGATGAGGTAAATGCACTTCTCTTGGTTCCTTCTACTAAGTACAGCAAAAGAAATATAAGAAGACCCTGAAAGGTAGAGAGAAGAAGGCAGACCAGCTAGGAAGTTTGGGATCCAAGGAGAGACACATAGTGAGTTCAGTGAGTTATGTTCTTTGTTGTTGCTGTTTGCTTCATATATCCCTGATTTGGTAACAGAGAAGCCAGCAATCCCAAAATACCAATAGGAAAATACAGAAAGAAAAGTCCCAAGAAAAGCCTAAGAACCAAGAGATGGGAAACCTAGCAAGAAAACTTTAACACAGTAACCATTCTACTCCAGTGAAAAAACTATAGCCCCATTTCTATCTGCAAAAGTTGGGTGGAAAAAATCTAGACTTCCACCCCTGTCAGGCTTTAATGAGATGCCCCAAACCCTGTGTTGTGGTGCTATCACTAGAAACCACAAGAGGAACCTGGACTTCCACCCTTCACCCAGCAATAACAAGGCAGCAACCCCCTTTTCTCCACCAACAAGGGGTCAGAGGAGTTCTGGTAAAACAGAAGATTTAAATAAGATCCAGGGTCTTACAACATAAGAGTCAAATGACCAGGATACAACTGAAAATCGCTCGTTATACCAAAAACTCAACTTGAATGAGAAAAGACAATCAACAGATGCCAACACGGAGATGACACAGATGTTGGAATTACCTAACAAGGATTTTAAAGCAGCCATCATAAAAATGCTTCAGTGGCGTGTACATAGACACTTAAAAGAAATGGAAAAATGGAAAATTTCAGCAAAGAAACAGAAGATACAAAAAGAGCCAAATGGAAATTTTAGAACTAAGAAATACTACAACCAAAATTTAAGAGGCTCAGTGGAAAAGCTCAACAACAGAATGGAGAGAACAGAGGAAATAATCAGTAATCAAGAACATAAAACAACAGGAATTGCCTAACCTGAACACTGGAAAGAAAAGAGACTGAAAGGACAATGAGCAGAGCGTCAGGACCCTGTGTGACTATAAAAAGATTGAACATTTGGGTCATTGACATCAAATACTTACAGGAATAATGCCTGAAAATTTCCTAAACTTGGCAAAAGACACAAACCTACAGATTCAAGAAGCTGAGTGAATATTTGAAAATATGATAAATCCATAGAAATCCATGCCACGACACCTCAGAGTCAAACTTCTGCAAAGTAAAAATAAGAAAACATCTTGGAAGCAGAGAAAAACACTACCTCGCCTGGAGGGGGAAGATACTTCACAAGGCAGATTTCTCATCAGAAACCATGGAGACCAGAGGAAAGGTACATCTTTTTTCAATTGCTAAAAGACCTGGAAATTCAGAAATCTATATCCAGCAAAAATTCTTCAAGAATGAAAAAGAAATCAAGACATTCTTAGATGAAGGAAACTAAGAAATTGTCTTAAACAGATCTATCCTAAAATAATGGCTAAAGACAGTTTTTGAAACAGACAAGAAATGATTTTTTTAAAGGAATCTTAGAACACCAGGAAGGAGAGAGAACAATGGAAAGACTACAAATACAGGTAAACACAATAGACTTTCCTTCTCCTCCTGAATTTTACAAATTGCATTGAAAGCAAAATTATAACATTGTTAGTACTCAGAGTATAAAAAGGAAATTTTTAAAGACTATTATAAATGAAAGAGTAAAAGGATGTGACGAAAGGTAAGATTTTGATGCACAAACTGCTAAAATGTTGCTATCAGATATATTGTAATATATATTTATAATATATTATTATATATATGTAAAATTTACACCAGAACTACCACCAGAAAAACTAGACAAAGAGGTACACTCAGAAACACTACAGACAGATCAAAATGGAGTTCTGAAAAATATTCAACTAAGCCACTGGAAGATAGGGAGAAAAAATGAAACAGAAGAAAACAGAATACAGTTATGACCAGCCATCATGTTAGGTGAAAGGCAGAACTTTAAAAAATTAAAAATGTATCCAGTAACAGTGATTTGCAGGTGGTTTAAGGGAGATTCCCAAGGAAATTTTTTGTATTGGAGTCTGGATTTCCTATCTTATCCAAAATCTGAATAAAGAAAAATTATAGAAAAATGAGATTATGCTTCATTTATAAAATATAAAAATTAAAATGTCAAAAACTCAAATATCAATTTTATTTTATTTTTTTAAAGATTTTATTTATTTATTTGACAGAGGGAGAGAGGAAGAGATAGAGAGCATGAGCGGGGTGAGGGGCAGAGAAAGAGAGAGAAGCAGACTCCCCACTGAGCAGGGAGCCCGATGTGGGGCTCAATCCCAGGACTCTGGGATCATGACCTGAGCTGAAGGCAGACGCTTAACTGACTGAGCCACCCAGGCATCCCTCAAATCCCAATTTCAATGTAAGTTTTTATCAAAGACCTGCACATCGAAAAATCCACTTGTCAGTGGGCTCAGATTCATGATTTCCCATATTAGTGTTCCCGCTGATCCACTCAGAATTTATTTTGTTAAATACCTACTTCACTTAAAACATGAAAAGCAAAAAACTATTAGAGCTGTTTCTGCTCATACCTGGCAAGCAAGCCAAGTTTTAGACTCTGTTAGATTGCACGGTGCACCCTGCAGCTCTTCCCCCATGGGGCCCTCCCTCTCTTCCTTTCAGGGTGTTGCTCTCAACTAATTTGATCAGCTAATCCCTGAGATAAAATATTATTCCACTTTGGGTTTAGGAGTGAATCCTCTGGGCACATTTCCATTTTAATAAGAAGCCCTTAAAGCCATTAGAATATGTAGGAGTCTATCTGTATTATGCCCAGTAGGACAGGATGCAGGGAAGATAATCTCAGTGTCAGGGCTCCTAGATCTCTCACAAATCCTGCTGTACGGATTGCCTTCTGTGCTCTCCAGTGTAAAGCCCATCCCGGCTAACAGAATTTTAGAGAAATGAGAAGTGGCGTCATGTAGAGAGAGATGTTCATCTCAGGGTTGGGAAATGAGATCAGTGTGATTCCTGCTCAATCACACGTCTCTCAGCCTCGGCTGGCTTATTTATGAATGGAGGTTTTTAGTGCCCTCCCAGTGCTATGACATCAGGGCTAGGAAGGAGCAAAATATATTTTCACAGAGGATAAAAACAAACAATAATCTCATTCCTTCAAGAAAACAGTCTAAGACTTGATGTCGTTAGTGCTCTATATAGTTTATCTTTTAAATATTTGTTTTTCTTAGAGCACTTATTTTCCTAAGGGGCAGAGTGCTGTTAGGACTATCACCTCCAGTTACCTCTCTCTGAAATAAGGGGCCAAAAATTAATTCAAATGACAACTGCATTGTAAGAAAAAAAATAGCTCACACTAGTGAGTCAAGAAGACGAAAACTTAAAAGTAGTATAAAATGTCCCTTTTAAAGCATCCTGTATCACTTTTATATTTATCTGTAGGGTAAGGGCCAGGATACAAACTAAAATTCAAGTGAGAGACAGACTGAATAATTACTTAATTGAATTAAATGATAAAATAAGATGTCAAGGGAAAGAACAACAACTGGATTCACACAAAAACACACATGACAAGAACAGAGGCAAAAACATATTATGGTCCAAGTGCAGGAACCCCCTAAAAATGGATATTTCCAAGATGCTCACACCATCATCTCTTTATGCTAAAAATGCTCCCTCTTCATCTCCCAGAAAACAGACCCATCCTTCACATTTCACTAATCCTAAGAATCACCTGGAACACTGTGCAAACTTGTCAAAAGCACATTCCTGTGCTACCCTGGATCCTCCAATTCCAGAATTCCAGAAAGGAGGCACAGGAATCCCCAGGCAGGTGTCATAAATGTCTCCCACTGGGAGGCACCGGGAAACAGCAGGTGTGCTAAACGAGCACCTGCCAGCGTGCGGCTCAGTAGAAGACAGTGAAATAGTGTCTGGAGAACAACAGAAACATCTAAGCCTAGCAGTAATTATCGCTCACAGTTATGGATCTACTATGTGCCAAGCTCTGCGCCAAGCACACTTATGTTATCTCTTAGAACCTTCACAACGGATCTCTGAGATCAGGATTATTTTATTCATATAATTTTAAAGCAAGGAGATGGGAGGGAGATCATTAGGAGAAGGAAGGGTAAAATGAAGGGGGGGAAAATGGAGGGGGAGACGAACCATGAGAGACTATGGACTCTGAGAAACAAACTGAGTGTTTCAGAGGGGAAGGGAGAGGGGGATGGGTTAACCCTGTGATGGGTATTAAGGAGGGCACGTATTGCATGGAGCACTGGGTGTTATACACAAACAATGAATCATGGAACACTACCTCAAAAACTAAGGATGTACTGTATGGTGACTAGCCTATCATAATAAAATAGATAAATAAATAAATAAATAAATAAATAAATAAATAAATAAATAAAGCAAGCAAGGAGATGGGCCCTGCCAAGTCACACAGCTGATAAGACGGCCAGAACACCGGCAGGGTGATGGCGCAAGGTGCTTCCAGGCAATGTCACCCAGGCACCCTGTGACCACGTTCTGGTTTAATACAGCTGTGGAGTTAAGAAACATGATGGAACTTGACCTCAAGTGGTTGGGCTGATTATCCCTGACAGAGCTCTGGCTGCAGGCGTAGGGGTGGTATGTCGTAGGATTCTTCTGAGCTTGGGATCAGGGTTGGAGACAAAAATTAGGGTGATGGTAGTTTCAAACACGCACTAGATGCCAATACCCTGGAAATTCACTTAAAGACAGACAGCGCCAAATGAGATATTCTCTGCCCTGAGATGTGATACAAAAGCCCCTACACACCCAGCAACACATCTGGGTAAATGAGACCTTGCACGGCAGGCGCTAAGGATGGCTTTTTAGCGTGGATGACAGCAGAGCCTAGCGGGGAAAGTATGTGTTACTTATGACCCATGGTACATTTTTTTTCCTGCTATGAAGGACATGACTGAGACAAGTGGCAAAATCTGAATACGGTCTGTTGATGAAATGATAGTACTGTGTCGATGTGAACGTTTTGATTTTGATAACTGTTTAAGTAAGAGAATATTCTTGCTCTTGGGAACTACACACTAGTATTTAGGGGTAAACGAGCATGTAACTTACTCTCAAATGGCTCAGAAAAATGTGTGTGTGTGTGTGCACAGAAAGAGAGAAAATGATTAAGCAACTACAGTCAAGTATTAATAATCAGGGAATCTGAATAGAGTGGGAGTTTCTTTCATGTTTCTGCAACTTTTCTGTAAATTTAAAATTATTTCAAAATTAAAAGTTACAAAAATTTTATTGGAAAATTCAAATCAACTATTTTCTAAGAAAAATTTCATTTTAATTACACATATACATGATGGAAGGAAGTCTAGAAGGAAGGGAGGGAGAAGTCAGAGAAAGGATGGAAGAGAAAGAAACATGGGCTTTGGAAATCCTAAGAAAAGCTATGAATTCGACCAGCTTTGTCACTTAGCAGCTGTTGTATGACTGTGCTCGTGCTCTGTAAGCACTCTGAGCCTCAGTTTCCCAACCTGCACGGTGGTTATGAGCAGGAAAAGAGACAACATCATATAAAAACTGAGGCCATGATGGGGCAGGTGGTCTGCACACAGTATAGGGGGCTGGGCCTCCCACTTTGCCTCCCTGCTGTGCTCTACACACACACACACACACACACACACACACACACACACACACACACCTGCAGACAGAGGGAAATGCACGTGTGAATGAAGTGCCTGTTCGGGAGGAGCAACGTCCCCCTCGGCGGATTTCTAGATGATTTCTGAAAGGTAAAGGCAGCATTAAACTAGACATGTTCAGAAGCCTTCTGGGCTGCTTCCCCTCTCCTCACTTTTTTCAGAAAGCTTTACCTTCTAAAATGTGATCAACCACTTTAAATGCTTCATCCACATTTCCATATTCCAGTTTCCTCTCTGGTTCGAAGAAGGAGTTGTGCTGTATGGCTTCCTAGAGAGAACAGAAAATTGAGGCTCTGTGGGCCAGAGATCCAGCCCTCTGGCAGCAGTCCCCTCCGTGGGGTATGGGCTGAGTCGGGGCAGAACTTCTCCTGCTCTGGAATCCCACCCTCTTTCATTCAGCACAATCCCAGCAACGAGCTAAGAACCAGCCTTCAGAGAGACTCTTTACAGAGCCAGTACAAATGTGCCCATCGAGTCAAAAGAGAGTACGCTCAGGAAAAAACCCAGCATGTAAGGTCCCGGAATGGAACTAATATTTTTCCAGGAAGACTGTACTATTCATTCCACAACCCACTGTATGAAGCCAAGGTCACACAGCACATGGGTTCAGAGCTTGGGACTCTGGACCCAGTCAGAATTATGTCCATTGTCTCCATTTACTACCTGTTTGACTGGGGGCCTGTTATCTCTTCACTCTGAGCCTCATCTGTAGAATGGAGATACAGTTGTGCACATAGCTCCAGTAGAGTTGTGTGGATAAAATGAAATAAGACATGTAAAGAGCTCACATGGCATGTAATAAATGCTCAATAAATGCTAGCTGAAGACATTCCAGTGATAAGGATCATGGTGGGCCTGCCTGCCAGCCCCACGCTCCTCTTTTGGGAGGACGAGCACAGCATTTGCACAGGGCAGTAGAGCACCTGGGACTCCAGCCCCGGAAGTGAGATTCCATTACAAGCCCAGTCTGGGTACCACAAACCCACTTACACGCTGGGTCCTATTGGCTTCCCCTGGGTAGGAAAGGAGACAGTGCTGGGCACACACCCTAGGGGATGCAGCTACAATCATCTAGGCTGTTTTTTTTTAGCTTTTCTAGGAATTTATCTTGCTGTAATCCCTGCGTCCACTGGCAAATGTGACATGCCAGCTCCTGCCAACATTACCCACCATGGATTCGTGGTGGTACCATGAAATTCCAGCCTGCTGGCAGCTAGGAATTCTCCTAACTCTGGTTCCCTCTGGCCACTAGGAGATATTTAGAACTATCAGCATACTTGGCAGCGCTGTTGTATTGGGATCCTACCATTTCCTCCATTCAAAAAGTGGGTTCATTTGTTTTTACCACCATGGGACCCAGGTTCCTTGATAGAGCGTTTGTTGATTGCTTCTATTTCTGACTAGCTGTGTGATGGTGTGAACTGTCTTCTTGCCTCCTCATCAGAATAAGAATAATATCGGTTTTTCCTCACGGGACTGTCGTGAGCATTTAGTGAGTTAATGTATAAAACCTGTTTTGACCTGTGGTGAACTCTGTGGAAGTCTTAGCTACGGTCATGTTGTTGATCATGATGGCTGCTAGAAGATTCTGGCTGGGGGCATGTTTTTCTCACTGTGGCCATCAGCCTGATCCCTTCAGCCAAGAGTTTTGATAGAGTTTCCCCATTCAAACTATTAAACATTCTAGAAAGCATTAGCTTGGTTAAACCTCAGTGCTAGTGACAGAGATACATTTATTTTTTAGATTGATAACACAGTTCCTTTTAGAATGAATTTATATGCCTTTCTTATTAATCTAAGATTCAGATACTCAGGTTGAAAACAGAAGTTAAGTTTTATAAATCCTATTTTTTAAAGTTTAATCTTTTTCCACTTCACTTGCTGCTTCCTTTTTGGGTAACTTGGAGACAATTTCCCAAATATTTCTTGGTCGAAAAAGTGACGAAAAAGAATTTGTAATGTGTACAGAGCTGGGCATATTTCCCTGCTAAAAATTTTGATTAAATCCAGTCTGATCCAGCCAATTGACCTTGGAGAACTTGAACTCTGATAAAAATGTGAGGCAGCTCTTCTCCACATGTCAAAGTTCGGTGTTTGATGCTGGTATTCGCTGGCAAATAACTGGGGACCTGGCAGGGGAAGGGAGGAAGGGCCAGGGGACGGTGGCATCTGTGTGCTTGTCTGGAAATTTATTTGGCTGGAAGGTGGGGGCAGGGAAGGGAAGACATTTAGTCACCAGTACTGGGCAAAGGACTGTAAACAAAATTTGGATGACGTATCATGTAAATAATTTCTTATGAAGAATAAATTCAGGAATAATTTCTTGTTTAGAAGTACCTCTGAAAAAAGACAATTATCATATGGTTTCACTCATTTATGGAACATAAGGAATAGCAGGGAGATTGGTAGGAGAAGGAAGGGAAGAATGAAGGGGGGGTAAACAGAAGGGGGAATGAACCACGAGAGACTATGGACTCTGGAAACAAACTGAGGGCTTCAGAGGGGAGGGGGGTGGGGGAATGGGATAGGCTGGTGATGGGTAGTAAGGAGGGCACATATTGCATGGAGCACTGGGTGTTATACGCAAACAATGAATCATGGAACATTACATCAAAAACTAAGGATATACTGTATGGTGACTAACATAACATAATAAAAAATTATTATAAAAAAAAGAATAAGTCATACCATATCACTCTCCTGCTTAAAAAAAAAAAGAAGTACCTCTGAAACAAAATGCTGGGAAATGAGTGTATGAAGTGGGCACATCTGACTAAGAAGGGAAGAGAATGTTTGAATCTGAAACTGGCCAGGAAAATTTGGGAAGTTTTATCATTCCTTGACTCCAGCTTAACTTCTGTGTGTTTGTCTTCTTGACATGATTTTATTTTGACTTTAAAACACTGAGGACACCGTCCAGAAACAAATGCTACGTTTCTAGGAGTAAATCAGCATGATAGGAAACACACCAAGGCCAAGTTCTTCTGGAGACACTCATCTGAGCCAAGTCAGTTTCTCATTCTCTGCCACAGGGCATGCTGGTCACCTGGAGAGCACCTGATTCGTTCGTTGTGAGGATAATATATTCCCAGAGTCCGTGGAGTCTGTCTGTGCTGAATCTAATCTATTCATGCTGCCTTCCCAACTTGCATGGTTTCGTTATTTAGTAAATTATAAGAACCAATGAAATGGATGCCAAAGAACACCCTATCATTTCATGGAGATGAGTCCTACAATCTTTGTAAATTTCTAACTCCTTTCAAAAAAACAGGATAGGAAATGCAACATTCCAATTTGTTTAAGTGGCCAAAACACCTATAGGCATCGTGGGATTCTATTCCTCATACTCATTTAAGATCTGTGCTAAAGAATCTAAAGCTAGTGTCTCCAATATTTGCTTCACAGAGCATCTTGCTGGTTGCTGCACATCCCTGAGATGGTCAGGGTGCAGGTGAACTCAGGGGCCCGGACACCATTGGCTGCCCATACAGCACTCCTCTCACCTGTCCCCTTCAGTGATCAGATTTCTGCTCACGTCTCCATCCCCTCTCATCCCCCTGTAGCCCACACACTTCAAAGAAATCTAACCCCCAGCAGTAACCAACGGGTCTGCCATTCCTCCAGCTAATCATTCATTCAGAGATGAACCTGTGACCTAAG
Organism: Ursus americanus; assembly: GCF_024610735.1. NCBI lineage: Eukaryota > Metazoa > Chordata > Mammalia > Carnivora > Ursidae > Ursus > Ursus americanus. Next base: position 74,091,918 of record NC_142127.1, on the reverse strand, counting down.
CGGCCTGATAAGGCTGAATCTCAGGACTCGAGCTTGGAATGCTGGGACAATGCTGCTCTCTCTCACTCCCTGGACATGGACGGGAAGCACCTGGCTGCCATCCTGTGACTACAGGGGATAAGGCCTGGACTGCGGGCAGCAGACAGGAAAGGCACAACACCAGGTTCTTTGCTGACACTGCTACGGTCCGGGGCCAACAAAGCCCCTACATAGTGAAGTCAGAGATTCTTTCCTGTTACTGTAGCCAAAAGCATTTTAACGGATCCACCAGTGAAATGTGTTCTTCTGATACCATTGAATTCATTACCTCAATTGTCAGGATCAGTGGCTGCAAATCTTGGTAGACAACCTTCACTCGCTTGGCCGCTTGCTTTGCCTGAACCTCGGACTCTGCGATCACAGCACAGACAAGCTGGCCCACACAGGACACCTACAACACAGACAGACTTCTGTTCTCAGGGAACGCAGGCACTAGGCCCCTCCTTTCATTTCTTTTCCTCCTCCTCCTCGCCCCCCGCCCAAGCACAGAGCTGGACACACAGTACATAACCCCTTCACATGTGCAGTGCGGCTATTAACAAAGGCTCTGGTGAGAAAGCGCATTTGTCAGAGCTGGTCTGATGACCCCAGTGGTAGAGGAGGCCACTGACAAGACCTGATCACCGGTTGACCCTTGAGCTTGACCCAGGCAGATGGAGGCTCCTCACTCCTTCCCCGTCCTTAGAATTTATGGTTTCCACTGGGAACCGTGTCAAGGATGGAGCCTTGAGAGAGCAAGGTGTGGTACAGACCATCTGAATGGCACACGTGACTGAACCCAGTTAAGGCCCCTATACATACAAACTTTTAAGATCCTGGCAGACAGGTGCAGAGATCTAGTCTTGTGATGACCCAAGATAAGCCTCAGAATTTCCCTTTCTTATTAAAACCACTACCTACCAAGCTGGAGGGGTCTGCCTCTTTCAGCGGTTCCCTTTTGCCCTGTGTGTATGGGGACCAGCTGGGAACCAACGCCCAGGTGCTAGGGGAGTTCAGGTCTTTGTGCTGCGCCACTGGCAGAAGTGGCTGAAGAGGAGCAGGAGTGACTGTCACACAGCAGACTCAGGCTCCAGGCCAACCCACTGGGGCTGTGGAGAGGCCGAGGGCCAGCTGGCCTAGGAGAGCCAGTCACATGGCTCGACCTGCGGCTGCTGCCATGATCAGGGCCATCCTGAGAGGAAGCTTCTGGAAAGGGAGGACCAGAAAATCATAGCCCATCTCATCAGAGACGACAGAGGGAGAAAATGAAAACACAACACTGCTAGTGAGCAAATCTCTTTCCCAAACCTTGGTGAGCACAGGCTTTTCATCAAGAGACTGAGCCTGTACTAGCCAAGACATAAGCAAGCACAGGGCATCCCCTTCATCACTTCACCTGCAGATGGGGCCGGTGGCCTAAGGAGTTCACACACAGATCAGGGCAGAAAGTTGATGGGAACAAAAAAATACGGCTCCAGAAAGGTAAAATAGGACTAGAAGAATTCACCATGACTGCTCCACTCTCTCTCACCTTATACCATGATCACAATTCAAATTCAATCACTCATTTTAAAACTGACTTTTAACTATTAAATCTTTTCTACAAGCACATAATAGTTTTGTCATCAGAAAAAATGGTAGTAAAAAAGTTAAGTCTAGCATACGTGCATGTGCACACACCCACACACAAAAGTGTGTTTGCTAGGTGTGGGTGGGTGGGGACAGTGGGGAGATAAATGAAGAAGAATGGTGAAATGCCGACAATTGAAGCTGGGTGATGGGTCTATGGGGATTCATTGTACTATTTTCCATTTTTACATATGTTTGAAAGTTCTACAATGAAAAGATTTTTTAAAGGCATAACTTAAAAAAGGAATTAAACTAACAAAGGCACTGCCGATGCTCCACGCTCCACTCTGCACGGATGCCTGGGTTTACCACCGTGACCTGGCACACAGACGTGCCCAAGGTGCTCGTCAGCATATGCGCACGCCCCAGAGGAAGTGCTGCGGTGCAGCTCAGAAGGGTTTTGCTTGTTTAATTAACATTCTGCAAAGGCCATAATTCTCACTGTCTTCTGCCAGTCCCACACAGCCCTGCCTTGGGAGAGTTTCAACCTCCTCTTTACACGGAGTCATCAAACTTTCATTTTTATCAACTGAATCAGCCAGCAAGAGCCAGAAGTAGGGACTCTGTAAAAGGAGCAAGCTCTTTTGGGTCAACACTGAGCTCAGAAGTCTGAGTTAGGCAGAAAACCTGCTGAACACTGCCCTTGTTGCATTTTCTGAAAACTTAAGATAAAATAGCCAAATCATTTTGAATCATCTGAAACTTTTAAATGGCAACAGTGCTATCATTGTTCCTGTACCCTGCTACAGGGGAAGCAGTGTGTGCAATATGCAAATGAACCAGACATAGGGTTTCACTCAAGGATGTTTACAAGGTAGGGGAAATACGTAAGACAAAGAAATAAATAAATAAGCTTAATGGAAAGTAGGAAGTGCATTAAGATTCACTTCACCTTCTCCTCTGGACTTTAAGCTCTGTGAGGGCAAGGACCACTTGGGTCTTACTCAGCTATGGTGGCCAGCCACTTTAGATGCTCACTTAAAAACGCCTGTTGAATACATGGCAGTATAAATGAATGAGTCAGACTGAGTTCAGAGAGGGAGACAGAATTCTTGTATTAAAGGATAAGAAAAGGGGCACCTGGGTGGCTCAGTCAGTTAAGCGTCCAACTCTTGATTTCGGCACCAGTCATGAAATTGAGCCCCACATCCAGCTCCATACTGGGTGTGGAGTCTGCTTAAGATTCCTCTCTTTTCTCTCTCCCTCTGCCACCACCCCCCCAGTAGTAAGATTACTACTAGAAAATAGGAAAACACCAAGTATCTTTTATAGAACTGGTCAACTTTTTTTCTTATGTGGAAAATGAATATATCTGAATTCATTCACCATTAGAATACGGTGTTTCAAAGAATTACTGGAATCCTTTACAACGTGCCAAGTTTGATGCCATCTTTAAAGAATATAGGCAATGCCATTAACTGAGGAAATTATTTTTGAAACAGAAAGCAAAAATGCTGTACCTCCTCTGTCCTCAGAAGTTTCTCCGGTTCGCTTAAAATGCAGAAGGAATTGACACCACGAAGATGTTCCTCAGTCACAATGTCCACCACGCCAGGCAGGCTGAGAGCTTCTGACAAATCAATAGACCTAGACGAGAACAGAGCAGGTCCTCAGAGACCCCCCAGCCTGAAGACCACGGAGAATATGTTTAATTGGAGAATAAGATACTCGAGTGGTAAGATACATCCAGCTCTAATAGTTCTCTGCCAGACAAATTCCCGGGACAATGAAGCCATTACCTGAACTTGAATGAAGCTGACCTTGAGCAATGCAGGGGTTAGGGGGACTGTTCCCCTACAGAGTGGAAAATCTGCATATGACATTTACTCCTCTGAAACTTAACTACAATAGCCTACTGTTGACCAGAGCCTTAATAACATCAAAAGTGAATGAACACATATTTCATATGTTACATGTATTATATACTGTATTTTTACAATAAAGCAAGCTGGAGAAAAGAAAATGTTTTCATAGTACTAGCATTTAAAAAAACCCATATATAAGTGGACCTGCACAGTTCAAACCCGTGTTGTTCAAGGGTCAACCGTATATGGAGGGACAAATTGTAGTAAATCCTACATTTTGATCTACTTTCCCCTCCCAGTCTGCATTGGATATTGCCGACAAATAGCCTATCCTCTTTGTATCATTACTTATCACTTATGTGACTTAGATGAAAAGGCAATCATTAATGTCTACTTACGAACTTTATCACTTACACAATCTTAGCATGAGCTCTTGAACTTGTCACAAAGGACAAGAAAAGTTCCCGGTCCACTGTAGGCATGTCGTCACAGTAGATGGCTTCACCCGTGGCATGCTTAATACCAGACAGATGCATGATGGGTTGGCCAATTGGGTCTTGAGGAAGGTTCTTTGAGTCTACATTCTGTTTAATCAATAACCAACATGTCATTTTTATAATCATTTTTATAATATTATGCACATCTCCCATAAGAGGGTAGCTATATAATTTATATCCAAACCAGAACACTCTGAAATGGAAAATAGTCACTATTAATAATAATACCAGGATAACAAGCCTATTTCAGTAATTTAGTAGGCAAACTGGGAGGTATAGTCAGGATATTGTTCTTATTTTTTTTCCTATTTTTTCTAAACATAGAACACATATATCTCTAATGCAAATTTCATTTATGTAAGTAAATGAATATAAATATTTCTTCCTAAAAATGTAAAATCATATCCTCTTGTTAATGCTCCCATAGTTCTTCCAATTTTATTATCAAAATAGTTTTACCATTGTATCTAAGCAACACCATATATAACATTTTTCAGAAGAGCATGATGGTATCATGACTATGTTTTAAAAAATATTGAGGGCATGCTATCAACAAGAAGAGCCCTTTTTTTTTCGATTCCAAGGGAGGAAGTTAAGAAATAATTGGTAAAACTCATAACTTAGACAATCCTGATAAAGAATGAAGGCAAAGGGACCTGCATTCTGAGGAATGATTTACTAGTGTTACTCTTTCTTAGAGATCCGTGGAATAGAATGTCTTGCTACTGGTTCTCTAAATACCTTAAATATGTTTCATTAACCAAAGTGGACATTAAAAAACATGATGTCTTCCCCAGGATTTCAAATATGAGAGAGTTGTTAGCTTTCCTGGTTGGTTGGTTATCAGGAGAAGAAATGGGCATATGAAGAAAGAAGGGTTAAGGGACAGGACAGAGACCAAGCTCAGAGCCCAGCATGAAGGCTATGGCTGCTAAGGGGCCTGGGGATGACAGAGTGGGTGGTGGAAATTCCAGGACGAAGATAATTGAGATATGCAGTCTGCGATGCCTTTTGCTGTTCATGGGACTCAAGAAGAGTGGTCCTGGTTCACAGTCAACCTACCTGAGGGACTCAAAAAATAAACCCTTGGCTTGAGATAGATCAGACGCTGTCCTGGCAGGGGCAGGCCTGGAACATCAAGAGGGCAGAGGAAAGTGGTACGTGTAATTTGAAAACATGTCCAGCATTTTTATTGGTTACTTGGAAAAAATAAAAACCTACTGACTTCATAATATAAATGACAGTAAAATATCAGCCAAATATTGACTGACAGTTATATGCAGACAGTAGAGTGTTTTCTAAAATTAACTTGGCATACGACACGTGTGGGATGCTATGAACTTGCTTCTATCTCACACAAAGTTTACTGTTTTACAGTAAGATACACACTTACTGATAGGCATTTTTTTGTTTTAGTGTCCATATTTGTTTCATTTAAATGTAAACCTCAATTTTGTAGTTACTAGAACATAAAGCACAACTAGGAAGCAGAAGATTATGAAGAAAAATGATTTAGGACTTGACCCAGACACTGTTAAATATAGGCAGACATTTGGGCCATGAATGTAGGGAAAGAGGGAAACCAAAGGAAGTTTTACATATGGGGGTTCAGGCATGGAAGGGGATCTGAAACAGCTCGGCCACACACCAACCCCAGTGACATAGCTCATCGCTCTGCTCTCAGCACGGAGTGCTCGGCGGGCCTTTGGTCTCTCTCCTTTGAGAAGCTGAGGTGGTGATCAAGAGGAAAAAATGTAATGAGGGCTCCATCAAGTATGGTTTTTTGTGTTCCAGATGGTAAGGATCAACTCCCTCTGTAAAATACCCCTCACGTGCTGTGCTAGGACTCTGTGGTGGGCTCGCAACTTGAACATCTGAGTGAAAAACCAAACACATCTTTTTTTTTTAATCCTAAAACACTTTTCCCACCTTGAAGAGCAAAATTCCAGGTAATTCATAAGCTTAAATATTAAGGAAACACATCCCTAAGTACCTGTGAAGGCTCTGGGAGTTTTCTATGACATAACACTTTTTATCATCAATTATAAAACACATCATAGCATTGAAAAAATTCGAAATCCTGCTGTGTGAAGACTGAGAAAAGACTGAAGAAAAATTCCCAAATACACCTTTTTCCTAGTTTATAATAAAAAAGGCAGTTGATTGTTTTAGCTGAAGATACAACACTTTTTTTGTTTGTTTGTTTGGTAGTCAGTTGGGGTGAATCTACCTGGAAAGAGGCTCTACCAGACTCCTGACTTCTGCTTGTTATGTGGCTGAAGGGACCACGGAGGAACGAGTTTGTCTCGTCAAGCTGGTGATCTCCTGAAATGGTGTCAAAATGCTTTCAAAGCGAATGAACTGATTTGGGGAAAAATGTTTGCCCTGAGTGCTGAAGATGCCCTAGCAATGAAGATTATTTGTGTGTAAGAAACCACAGGAAAACAAAAAGAAAACTCGTCTGTGTGGGAGATAAACTGCTTCCAAAACTCGGCCTTGCAATCTATAATAACAAGCTCCCTTTTATGACTATCAACGGTGTGAAGACTGTCACTTTTCTTCAGATGATTTGAATGCCCATTAATTTGTTGTTGTTGTTTCTTTCTGAGGTTTATTCCATTGTCAAGGTAACGTTAGGGTATTTATAAGCTGAAGGTTGCAGCTTCCATATTTTGCAGAACACCAGGAAAGATGGCAGCTTTTTAAAACTTTCAATATCATCACTTTCAATGGAGTTTCGTGTCCTTGAATTCTTGAACATCCTGAACCTAAAACCTCAAGAGATATATACCAACTGCAACGCTCATTATGACATCCTGTCAGCTTTTACAACTAAACCCAACAATAGATTCGATGAACTGATGCTTTCAAAAGCCTCGTCATGTTCTTGACTTAATAAAACTCTCAAGGTAGTTTCTTGATAATAATTTCAAGGGAAAAACACATCATATCTTATTCAGTTTATCAAGAGAATGACTTCAGATGGCATTTTTATGATGCTGTGGTAGAAAACTCCACTTGAAAGTGGTGAGGAATTCTGTCCTAATAGTGAGCTTTCATTCGGAGAGCTTGAATAGCTCTTGGAACTTTGATTCAACTCTAAATGTAAATCACAGAAAAGAGACCTGGAGAATAGAGACTGGGGAAGCAAACATTTTTTTTTATTTAAATTCAGTTAGCCAACATGTAGTACATCATCGGTCTCAGATGTAGAGTTCAACAATGTATCCGTTGTGTATAGAATTGTTTATTCAAAAAAAGGTAAATCGGTAGCTCTTTTGAAAAACCATTACTGCATTTTCACCAACCTCCAAGGGCTGTGTTTCCTGCTCTGCTATAAATGAAATCAAAGCAGCTGCCTGGCCTTGACACAGAACGTGACTTTGGTTGCGCTCTGACTTTCACAACGCCAAGGGCAGAAAGCGTGTGGCAAACTAGCCGGCTCATGCCTGTCAGTGGTACAAAGCCACAGAGCAAAACACACGAATTTCAAGATCAAAATAGACATTTTTTTAAAAATTGCCATTGCTAGTTTTATTTTTCGCCAAAACTTTTCCTTGAGTTTGAAATTTTAATTAACACGAAAGAAGGCTGAGTTCACCAGAAGGGGAGCTCGAGCTTATAACGCTTGAGAATCACTGTGAAGTAAGTGGAGTGTCCAGGTGAAGGAGTTATAGGCCAGGCCCTCTGAACTAAAAAAAAAAAAAAAAAAAAAAAAATGCCACTAACCTCGTACTTTAATGTACTGCAGTGATGTCCGGAATGAAGATCTTCTAAAGCACTCTCATACTTGTCTGCAAGGCCAGGAGAGCGAACAGGGTCCTGAAAAGTAGAACCTTGGTAGATATTTAAAATAGGCCAGGACGGTCTTGGAAGGGCAGCTACCATGGTTCTTAACAAGGAGCTCTACTCGGAGTCTAACATTTAGGAAGTGCTTGCTTTGTGCAGAACCCTGGAGGTAGAAGCAGCTCTCTGACCACCAGGATACATGTTCTGGAAGGCCCATTCATACTGCTCCATTTTATGAGGCGCCAAGTGAATACAGATCACTGACTTCCAACATCTTTATGTTTCTTATGGTTCTCTCATATGCTTTCCTAAATGATCTGAGGACTCATAAACCAATTAAACAGGAAGCTAGGACCTAAGTAAATAAAATAGAAAGGAAGAGAATACTCCAGCCGGGAATAAGTGAGAGCCAAAGCACAGCATTGCGAAGGAATGTGAAACTCTGTGTTGTACCACCTGGCCAACGGGAGAGGACGGAAAATGCAGAGGCTATATGCCTCCCACAACCCGCACGAGGAACACTTCCAAGGACTGAGAGAAATGGATCACTGGGTCTTTAAGCAAGACTTTAAACAGTACACCTAAAGATTAGTTTTTACAATTAAAAAATTTTTAATGTAAAATTAAAGCCAACAAAGGCTACTATTTTTAATAATAGGACAATATTGACTAGAGGAGGTTGAATGGAAGTCATAAGACTACAAGGTAGAAGTTTGTATCACTTGATTCACCCAACAAATTGTATTAGTTTGGTATTAATTGGAAGAGTCTACAGTTGGCTTTATTTTTTCCTCTTTTGATTGCCTGGTGAGAGTATGTCGCTTATACATTGGCAATCTGCCATTCTCAGAAACTGAATATAACCCTTCTCCATCTATAATGAAAAAATACCCTCAGAAGCAATATTAAGAGAAAACTTTGCGACTCTTATTGAAGTGATCATACTAATTTCTATACCATATTAAGAACATTCTTGGCTTCTGGTCTAGTTTGGTCAGCTGGTTGTAGCATGGGATTAATGAGACCAGTACGCTTCAAGTTCCCTTTGGGTCTAGAAAATTTTTCAGAGAAATCCTTTTAGTTGTGTCCTCCCTAGCCAACAATCTTTAACTGTTCAGCACAAGGGAGGCCACACAAAAGAACGCCAGGGTGATCACTACTATCACCAAGACGACTAAAGGCAGTCTTTCCATGTTCCTCTGAAGCACTCAGGACCTACTGAGCCCTTTTCCTGTGATGACCCGTTTCACCATAACCTTGTGGAGTGGCTGCCATCATCACCTTATAGGTGAAAGAAATGAAGCTGACTCTTTGGGCAACTAATCTTTGACAAAGCAGGAAAAAACATCCAGTGGAAAAAAGACAGTCTCTTCAATAAACGGTGCTGGGAAAATTGGACAGCTATATGCAAAAGAATGAAACTTGACCACTCTCTCACACCATACACAAAGATAAACTCCAAATGTACGAAAGACCTCGATGTGAGACAGGAATCCATCAAAATCCTAGAGGAGAACATAGGCTGCAACCTCTTTGACATCGGCCACAGCAACTTTTTTCATGACACATCTCCAAAGGCAAGAGAAACAAAAGATAAAATGAACTTGTGGGACTTCATCAAGATAAAAAGCTTCTGCACAGCCAAGAAAACAGTCAAAAAAACTAAGAGGCAGCTCACAGAATGGGAGAAGATATTTGCAAATGACACTACAGATAAAAGACTATCCAAGATCTACAAAGAACTTCTCAAACTCAATATACGGGAAACAAATAATCAAATAAAAAAATGGGCAGAAGATATGAACAGACACTTTTCCAATGAAGACATACAAATGGCTAACAGACACATGAAAAAATGTTCAAAATCATTAGCCATCAGGGAAATTCAAATCAAAACCACACTAAGATACCACCTTACGCCAGTTAGAATGGCAAAAATTGACAAGGCAGGAAACAACAAATGTTGGAGAGGATGTGGAGAAAGGGGATCCCTCTTACACTGTTGGTGGGAATGCAAGTTGGTATAGCCACTTTGGAAAACAGTGTGGAGGTCCCTTAAAAAGTTAAAAATTGAGCTACCCTATGATCCAGCCATTGCACTACTGGGTATTTACCCCAAAGATACAGACGTAGTGAAGAGAAGGGCCATATGCACCCCAGTGTTCATAGCAGCATTGTTCACAATAGCTAAATTGTGGAAGGAGCCGAGATGCCCTTCAACAGATGACTGGATTAAGAAGACGTGGTCCATATATACAATGGGATATTACTCAGCCATCAGAAAAAATGATTACACAACATTTGCAGCAACATGGACGGGACTGGAGGAGATTATGCTAAGTGAAATTTTCACTGAGCATAGAAAGACAATTATCATACGGTTTCACTCATTTATGGAACATAAAAAATAGGAAGATCGGTAGGAAAGGAAGGGAAGAATGAAGGGGGGATAAATAGAAGGGGGAATGAACCATGAGAGACTGTGGACTCTGGGAAACAAACTGAGGGCGCCAGAGGGGTGGGGTGGGGGACTGGGATAGGCCGGTGATGGGTATTAAGGAGGGCACATATTGCATGGTGCACTGGGTGTTATACGCAAATAATGAATCATGGAACATTACATCAAAAACTAAGGATGTACTGTATGGTGACTAATATAACATAATAAAAATTATTTTAAAAAATGAAACTGAATCCAGAGAAGAGAGTCAAATGCGTGAAGGTGACCCTCAACAAGGGTCTGAGGGGAAAATATGTCCAAATCATGAACGAGCTTTCTGCACACCACCTGGACAAACAACAGTCAGAAGCACAATAGCTGAGTAGTGTTAAACAAAAACCTGCACAGGTCTGCGCTCTACTTGCAAATCTTCCAGTGCACAAGCCATCAGCAGCCAGCCTGGACGTGGTCCAGCAAGCCCAAGTGTTTTTACTTTGGGGCGTGTCCCTCTATTCTATAGCTGTTGGGCACTGGGTTATTGAGCCCACTTTGGATATCACCAGAGCCCTCTGTTCTGGGAAAGCTAATACGTGGTCAGTTCCATTTACCATCCTCTTCAGAATCTGCAACACTTCTAGGTAGAACTTGAAGAGGAAGCTGACGATGAGAGTCCTCTTGAACTCCACCCTCCCGCCCGGAGCTGAGCCTGGAAGGGTAACTTCGTCCAGAACCAGCCTGCAAGCTACGTCCAGCATCTCCTCATTCCAGGGCCTATGGAACCAAAAAGAAGACTCCTAGCTGACAAGACTCATTACCTCGCAGGCTCAGCTCTTGTGTGAGACAACGAATGACAGTGAAATGCAGGGAATAAGAGTACAAGCTCTATAGCTGGGCAACTCAAGTTCAAATCACAGTCCTTCACTCTCAAGGTGTCTGGCCCAGGCCCACCACTTCCTCAGCAGCAAAAGGAGAATGAGAGTAGAACTCACCTCCTAGAATGGTCATGAGAAAGACATGACAACTTGTGTTAAGTCCTTAGCCCAGCAGTAACCAACCCCTATATCACTAGAACATTTACTACATGCCTGGTCCTGTGGTAAGCACCTTGTATGTATTCACTCATTTAATTCAAGAGGTAGGGATGATTATTGCCCTTTGACAGATAAGGAAAGGCACTGTAAGGTTAAGTAAGCCGACTGAGATCACACAGTTACTTGGGGTTGACTGAGTTCATACTTTTAACCATTCCTCTTTGTTTACTTTTGAAATGGTAACTGATAACCTAGTAAACACACCAGAAATATTGGCTTAGTATTATCTATAGAAACAAAAGTCACGTAAGCAAACGACTTTAGCCATTTATTATAAAACAAATTTCCATAGTCTAGTTTTTATCACGGTACATTATTCTCTCACAGTAGAAAATGCATATTTTCTTATTTTGCTTACTGTGTCTACTGTGCTATTGGGAGATGGGTTCTCTCCCTCTTTCCTTCTCCCCCTCCCTGCCCTCTCTGTCACACACACACACACACTACATGATACCCACTTCAGAATTCACCATAATCAAGACACATGGAAATAATCATGGAATCCTCCTGGAATTCCGTGCTGTTACATAGGAAGGTGGTGAGCATTTTTCCTCTTGTAACAGTGTGTCACCACACAGAGAGATGCTCTGTTACTTGGAGTCTAAGGACAGGATGCCATACCTTCCGATGAGCTTCCGGCAGGAATTCTTGGCACAGACAGTGGTTGGGCCAACGCCTCCGTATGAGATGGATAACTCTCTGATGATGTCACCCCCTTCTCCAAAAAAGACTCTCATTCCCGAATTGACTACGGCGAGTGCATTCTGTTGCCGCTGGGCTTGTCGGAAGCCTGACACAAATTCCCACTGAAGGCGGAAGTTAAGTGGCACATGTAGAAATACAGTGAGTGACAATGATGCACGGAACAGTTTATGTACGCTGCCTCGCTGGCCCTCGTCACACTCTCTATTGTGGGTGGCACCATGTCCCCTTAAATCGATGTATTAAAGTCCTAACTCCCAGTGCTTCAGAACGTGACTGTATTTGGAGGTACAGTCTTTAAAGAGGTATTTACATTAAAATGAGGTGATTAGGATGGGCTCTCAACTAACATGATGGTGTCCTCATAAGTGTTAATAAACAGAGGGAAAACCATGTGAAGACACAGGGAGAAGACGAGCCAAGGGGAGAAGCCTCTGAAGAAACCAACCTTGCTGACATCTTGATATCAGGCTTCTAGCCTTCTGAATTGTGAGAAGGTAAAGTTCTATTGTTTAAGCCACTCACTTATGGTTCCTTATGATGGCAGCCCTAGCAAACTAGTACACCCTTCAAGGCAGGCTTGATTATTCCCATTTTACAGATGAGGAATCCAAGCCTCAGAGGGATTTGGTAGTAAGTTCAGGTCACAGATCCTGAAACCAGGACTCAGTCTTGAGTTTGAATTCACTTTGAGTCCAAAGTCCCTCTTTCCCTTAAGTTCTATTGGAAATGTATTTCTTTAGCCTCTTTCTAACCCCAAGATATAGGTAGAGCATATTTTCGAGTCTTCTTTGGGGAAAAGCCTTATGGGTCAAAGAATTTATAAACATCTTTAGAGTTTGGGTTAGGTGGAGATAAGAGACAGAGAGAGACAGACAGAGAATGGTAGGGACAAGGGTCTCTTGATTCTAGGAATGATCAGGGAGTGCATAGCACAAGTAAAAAGTATTCACAAGTACTGTAATCTCCCCTGTAAATAGTCAACACCTCTTCTTAACTCACCGTATGTTGGAATTAACAAGCTGCAGACCCACAGTAAAAGCAGGAGACTGAAAGGACATTCTCACCTTCCTCGAGTGGGGTATTTTCACTGAGATCAAGATCTCTTCAGGCTTCAGATCTGCGCTGGGGCACCTTCTGAGAAACTCCTCATTTAAAGGAACCTGTCGTTTTCCTTCTGTGGAAAGAAATGACACTTTCCCTGGAACCTGTTCTGTTAAACAATAAAACTTTGGAAATAATTCTACCAAATTATCTGATGAAACTGGTTGTTTGGGAAAAGAAGTGTTCTTTCTACGCTTAGCCAATCTTTCTCCCAACAACGGCATCGAGTGGTGTTTCTTCCAGACTAGGTCCCATCTGTTTTGTTGTTGTTGTTGTCTGTTGTTTGCTTCTTTGCTTGCTTATAAATAAAAATATCTAGCAGAGTAGCCCAGAGGTCACATAGAACAGGACATGAACAGTCCTCTTCCCAGACAGCAAAATTCATCTTGAGCTTTGTAAGTAGGCAGTTGTTATTAATATCCTTCTTGATATTCTGATCAAGTCACTCAACAAACATGTATCATTTTTAACCAGGAACCCTACTAGGTTCAGTGATGAATAAATTACCTTTAATAAATGTATACTAGTGAGGTGCTGCCTTATTTTTTTATATCTTTTTCCAACACCTAAAGAATTTCTGTTCTTTAATCAATACACTGGGAGAGGAACAACTTTAAGCTATAATATAATATGACTTTAGGATGAAAGCTAAGAACCTTTTGATGTTTACATTCTTATCACAAGATACGTTTCTCATCACATGATTATTTTAAAGGGATGTTACTTAAACATACAACTCTGAATACTAACCTTCTTCCTTAAGATAATTTTGTGGTTCAGATAATACAGAGAGTAGGTATTTAACAATGCAGGTAATAGAAGGCTAGTCCATATTTTTAAATGAAAATAAAAACAGATTTATAAGGGACCAATTAGCAGTAACTATTAACCAGTTGGAATAAGAGAAATATATTAAAAGCCCTGGACTTTGTTTCCAAAACAAAACTCATATAAATATAGAATAGAGCCCAACCATTTTCAACAAAAAAAAGTCTGTAGGCTTCCATCAATGAACAATTAAGTATGAGCACACAACATGAAGGAGTGCCACAATCCTCCTGTACCACCTGAAGAAAGTCTTCAACAAAGGGGCTCAGTAGCTCTCAATAGCCCATAGTTCTCAGCAGGACCCTAACCAACACAAGTAGGGTGACCAGACAGGAAAAGACCAAGCACACGGCCTCAAAAAGAAAGCGACAAAGACATTGGAAGTGTATGGAATTAGGAACAGATTAACCGAATTTCGAGCATCCAGAAAGATGGGAGAGAATTATTAATATTACAAAGAATAGTCATCTTCAAAACTGGACCTCCTGCCTTCCCAGAGAGAAAAACGGATAAGAGGAGCAGGTTTAATAATCTCCAAGAAGGAGTTGTCACTTACTTTTTGATAGCAAGTTGAGGGTACAGTTGCCCACAGCCAGGAGGGGATTCAGATCTGAATCTAGGTGCCTGCTCACGATATGGCCCCCTAAAGACTTTTTAAAATAATGAGTTATTTTCAATACCTGTTATATAATTATAAACACACAAGTGATAAGATAAGGATTAAGCAAGGTTTTGGAGAATTATTATTTTTCATCTGTTCTTAAAGAATGAAAATGTCATGATCTGTCAGATACAGTCACCCAAGACATGTATGCCAGAGTTTACCATCATCAAATACATACAGCCATGTTCCTGATCTGAGATCCAGCCAGAGTTCTCAAATGCTTCAAGAGAGCACGGTACATCCGTGTCTTCTCCTCTGGGAGGTTCTGGATTACTTCACCCAAGATGTACTTCACCTGAGTCAGGCTGAGGCCAGCACCTAAGGTCAGCTCTAAAGTGAAATCATTTATAAATAATGTGGTGTGATCACTCCTGACCAGGAAATTTCATTAGACCAAAGTTACAGACATGGGATCTTTTTCCTGGATACTTGCTGCCCGGCTAATTGATGGTAGTGGTGGTCGTGGTGGTGGTGGAGGTGGTGGTGACGGAGGTGATGGAGATGGTGGTGGTGGTCATGGTCGTGTTGTTAATGGAGGTGATGGTGCTGATGGCTGTGATGGAGGTGGTAATGGAGGTGGTTGAGGTGATAGAGATGGTGGTGGTGATAGTATTGTTAATGGAGGTGATGGTGGTGGTGGTGGTGATGGAGGTAGTATGTTAATGGAGGTGATGGTAGTAGTGGTTATGATGGAGATGGTGATAAAGGTGGTGGTAGTGATGAAGGGAGTGGTGATGGTAGTGATGGTGGTGGCGGTTGTGATGGAGGTGGTGGTGTTGATGGAGGTGGTAGTAATGTTATTAGTGGAGGTGATGGTGGTGATTGTTGTGATCAGGTGATGATGAAGGTGGTGGTGGTTATGGAGGTAGTGGTGGTGGTAGTGATGGTCGCGGTGGTTGTGATAGAGGTGGTGGTGATGATGGAGGCAGTGTGTTAATGATAGAGATGGAGGTGGTTATGATGGACATGGTGATGAAGGTTGTGGTGGTGATGGAGGTGTTGGTGGTGGTAGTGTTGTTAATGGAGGTGATGGTGGTGATGGAGGTGGTGGTGATGGTGATGAAGGTGGAGGTGGTGGTAGTGATGAAGTTGATGTAGACTAAATGTTTTTACTATGCTGAATCCTTCACAGAATCTCCCTGAATCTTAAGAAATCTTTGAGATAATAGCCCCATTTCACTGATGAAGAAACTGATACTCAGGACTTGACTAAGTTCTCACAGCTAATATGCAAAATAGTCAAGAATTGGACTTCATAGCTAGACTCCAAATCCACATTTATAGTACTTCTCATCATTGTCATTAAATCAAATTCCTTTGTGGGAACAGATGAGCCGGGCTGTAAGCTGCTCAATACATAAACCTGCTCTCCTTACTACTGTGCTTCTGGAGAGCAAAGACTGTGTTCTATTCATTTATCTTCTATCCAGCACTTAGCACAATACCCCTCATTGAATAGCTGTTACAGTTCTCTGATACGGCAGACATAGAAAGTTTTGCAGTAGACTGACTATTCAGACAATTAGTATTTCATGTAACTATAGAGAATTCTTCCCTGGGTCTCCTCCAGAATGTTATCATTTTTATAAGGAGAGAATCTCTGTATATTATAATTAGGAATAATTCTTTTTCTGCTTGTCTGCTAGACAAAGGACATAAATTGATTAATGAATGTGAACTAAGAAAACAGGGACCATAAGAACTCACCATTATGTGAACAGTTTGCAAAATTCAGTTCTTCAATTCCATCAGGAGAAATTATAACTGGGTGAAAGACACCCTTTAATTTCATTTCAGGCCCTAAAGGATTAGAAAAAAATAAATTTTGAAGCTGTGATTAACAGTGATTATCTGTGGGTGCCTGGGTGGCTCAGTCAGTTAAGTGTCTGACTCTTGGCTTTGGTTCAGGTCACGATCTCAGGGTTGTGAGACTGAGGCCCATGTGGGACTCTGTGCTGGGCGTGGAGTTCGCTTAAGATTCTCTCTCTCTGGGGCGCCTGGGTGGCACAGCGGTTAAGCGTCTGCCTTCAGCTCAGGGCGTGATCCCGGTGTTATGGGATTGAGCCCCACATCAGGCTCTTCCACTATGAGCCTGCTTCTTCCTCTCCCACTCCCCCTGCTTGTGTTCCCTCTCTCGCTGGCTGTCTCTATCTCTGTCGAATAAATAAATAAAATCTTTAAAAAAAAAAAAAAAAAAGATTCTCTCTCTCCCTTTTCCTTTGCCCCTCCTCCCCTGCTCACACTTTCTCGCTAAAAAAAAAAAAAAAAAAAAATAGTGATTATCTTTAAAAACATAAAAATTACAGATCTTTCCATCTGCTCATTGCCAAATCACCCAGAGACAGGCCAGATGGACTTCCACTGAACTTCGAGGATTCTTTGAACTCGTCAGCTTGAAGTCTTGGCTGACTAGTATGAGAGGACTTGTGGCATACTCAAAATTCTCTTTGGGAGGACTCTGGGAGACTCCTCAAAGAAGTAGGCAGTCAAACTGAGTTCACAACAGACACAATAAAAAGACCCTGTAACTGTGAGTGTAAGAAAACCATTTCACATCTATCAGGATACCACTGAAAGAGGAAACGAAGAGCAACTTCAAATATGAGCCCAAGATCAATCGCCTGCCACATGGAAAGAAAGGACAGCTGTCACTGGAACTGTGACTTCTGAGTTGTTATGAAGCAGATCTCCTGGGTGCAACTCTATGTACTGCCCGGATTCCGGGCAACAGCAATTTGCTTATGTAATGAAAATTGTGAAAGTCTCTTGAGCAATCCTAAGGAAGTCAAGTCTAAATGATTAAAAGTTTTTTTCAGACTGTTTTTCCTGAGAACATGCATATATGAGGTTCTTTCCTCCAAAGTTCTTTTCCTCAGTTCCCCCATAAGAGGTCCCTGGAGTTCTACATACCTACAGAGGTGTTCCCCATGACAACAGGGGCCTGAGGATACTTGAATTTCGCTTCCAGAAGTGCCGTCAGGGTCGTTGGTGAAATCCATGTCATTCTATCACCACCAAAAATCCTAGTCCTTTGTGGTTGTTTCTCAGCCATTATCTGTTAAAACAGCAAGAGGGATTCAAGATCATTTTCACCTGTTTCTGCCCCATTTTGATAGGAAACAGAGAAAGGAAATGGAGATCTTTTTAAAAAATAAAGTAAAAGTGACCTTAAAGTAAAGCTTTACTAAGGAATCAGAGTTCAGATTAAACACATAAAAATATTTAATTCCTTCTGGAGACTGTTCTCCTATATCTACCTTTGCTGCTTTTATATCTCAAAGGAATTCATTTCAATGTTTAAAAATATTTTAATATGCTTAATTTTGTCAAATCATTCTCTGGAAGAATACACTTCAACAAAGCTGGAAGTAGAAAACAGGTCTACATTTATAAATGTTGTGATGTCATTTCATGACATTTTCTTATAGATACGATCTGCTGCTTTTAACAGTCAACTATCCCCTCATGATGGTTCTACCCTCATTCACCCATCTCTGCCTTAGTCCCATACTCTTTAGACCTTGGGTGAAGAATGGCAGATGGATGTTACCTATTTGCCAGTCAGCTTCTGAGAGGATCCATAAGCAAATAACCTTTCTAAATATCTCCCCATGAATTCCTCTAGAATGAGCTCAATTTTGCCTTACCATTAGCTCTGGAGGAAATATCAATTCTTGAGTTGGATCCAATGGCAGAAACTCCTCTTCTGAGAAGAGTTTTAGACTTATCTTAAAAAGGAGAGAAAGAGAGAGAGTAACAGGAGTCATCAGGCAACTCTAACTACTTCAAATCCTGTGTGGAACGAGGTCAGAAGAAGAAAGACATACAGCAGACAGACAAAAAGCCAACTGGCCAGCCACAATGCCTGGGTTCTAAGCCAAGGGAGCTCTAACATAAACCTAGTTACTAGTAACTCAGTGCAGATTACAATGGTCCTCCAAAGCTCAACTTCCTGCACATTCTCCTTACAGTCTGGGAAAGCAGAGGAGGCACCAGCAGCTGAGAACAAGAACGTTTCCCCAAATGGCCACCTCTCACTTCTCCCTCTGCCAGTTCTTCAGTCCCCTAACGTCTTCACTTTGCTGCTAGCCCTTGAAAAAAGACTTGAAAAAGCTTTTTCTTTTTTAATTTATTTATTTTTAAACTAAGAGACATTAAGGGATCAATGTGTTTTCTCTCCTATGGATAGTTGTACTTGAACCACATAATATCTGGAATGAGGAATAAAGTTGTTAGGACAGGGTTTTTTTTTCTTTCTTTTTTTTTTTTTTTTTTTGGATGAAGATGGAGAATGGAGCCGTTGGCGGGGGGGGGGGGCATGCTGAAATCCATCAAATGAGTCAACCTAGGCAGCCATTTATTCTTCCTAAAAGTAAGCTGGTTTCTGTTCATGAGAAAACCTTATAAAAAATTTACATTTCACTGACCTTATTTACTTCTTCAAGTTCTGGTAATTCATTTATTTCTTGATCCAAATAGCAAACCCCATTTTCTCTACTTTGACAGCAGCCAGAAGTCTAGTGGGTGAAACAAATAATCAAGAATTTATTGCTGATTCTACTAAGTATTTTTTCAGCTTTCTTGAGGTATAATTGACAAAATTATATATTTGAAACAAACAATGTGGGGATGCCTGGGTGGCTCAGTCAGTTAAGCATCTGCCTTCAGCTCAGGTCATGATCTCGGGATCCTGGGATTGAGCCCCACATCAGGCTCTTTGCTCAGCAGGGAGCCTGCTTCTCCCTCTGCCTCTGCTTTCCCTGCTTGTGCTCCTTCTCTCTCTGACAAATAAATAAATAAAAGCTTTAAAAAATATAAAGTGCACAATGTGGTTGTTTTACATATGCATAGTTTGTTAAATTACCACAATCAGTTTAATGAACACATCCATCATCTCACATATACCATCCTTGTGTGTGTTGTGAAAACACTTTAAGTTCTAATCTCTCAGCAAATTTCAAGTACACAACACAATGTTATTAACTATAGTCACCATGTTGTAAATTAGATTCCCAGAGCTTATTCATCTTGTAACTGAAGTTTGTGCCCTTTAACCAGCATCTCTTTCTCCCAGTCCCTGCCCCCGATAGCCACCATTACACTGTTTCTATGAGTTCAACTTTTTTTCTTTTTCATATTTCACATATAAGTGAGACCATAAAGTATGTGCCTTCCTTTATCTGGCTAATTTCACTTTGTGTAATGTCCTCTAGATTCACCCATGTTGCTGCAAATAGCAGGATTTCCTACTTTCTCGTGGCTGAATAATATTCGTGTGTGTGTGCGTGTGTGTGTGTGTGCGTGTGTACCTTCATCCCTTGATGGGCACTTAGGTTATTTCCATTTCCTGGCTATAATGAATAATGCTGCAATGAATATGGGAGTTCAGATATCTCTTTGAGGTACTAATTTCATTTCCTTCAGATATATACCCAGAAGTGGGATTGCTGGATCCTATGGTGGGTCTATGTTTAATTTTTTGAGGAAATCCCACACTGTTTTCCATAGTGGCTACACCAATTTACATTCCCATGAACAGTGTACAAGATACACTTTTCTTCATATCCTTGGCAACATTTAACTTTTCACGTTTTGGTAAGAGCCATCCTAATAGGTGTGAGGTATCTCACTGTCGTTTTGATTTGCATTTCCCAGATGACTAGTGATGTTGGGTACTTTTCAAGTACCTGATGACCATCTGTATGCCTTTTTTAAAAAATGTCTATTTAGATCTTTTGCCTATTTTCTAATCAAATTACTTTTTTTTTGCTATTGAGATGTATCATTTCCTTATATAATTGGATATAACTCCCTATTGTTAATGGTTTGCAAATATCTTCTCCTATTGTGTAGGTTGCCCCTTCATTTCGTTGTTTGTTTCCTTCACTGTGCCAAAGGTTTTTATTTTGAGATAATACCACTTGTTTATTTTTCCTTTTGTTGCCTATGCTTTTGGTTTCATATACAAAAAATCATTGCCAAGACCAGTGTCAAGGAGTTTTTTCCCTATGTTTTATTCTAGGAAATTTATAGTTTCAGGTCTTACATTCAAGTCCTTAATTCATTTTGAGTTCATTTGTGAGTGGTGTAAAGTAGGGGTACAATTCATTCAGGTTTCCCCAAGCCATTTATTAAAGAGACTATCCTTTCCCCATTGTGGTCTTTGCACCCCTGTCAAAGATTATTTGACCATATATGCATGAGTTTATATCTGGGCTTTTGATTCTGTTCCACTGATCTGTGGGTCTGTTTTATGCCAGCGCCATGTTGTTTCAATTGTTATAGCTTTGTGAAATAGTTTGAAATCAGGATGTGTGATGCATCCAGTTTTGTTTTTTCTCAAAATTGCACTGCCTATTTAGGGTCTTTTTTGGTTACATGCAAATTTTAGGATTTTTTTTTTCTATTTCTGTGAAAAATACTAATGGAATTTTGTTAGGGATTGCACTGAATCTGTAGATTGCTTTGGTAGTATGGACATTTTAACAATATTAATTCTTCCAATCCATGAACATGGGATATCTTTCCATTTATTTCTGTCTTCCTCAATTTCTTTCAACAGTATCTTCTAGTTTTCAGTGTATAGATCATTCACTTTCTTGGTTAAATTTATTCCTAGGTATTTTATTGTTTTTGATGCTATTATAAATAGGATTGTTTTATTAATCTTTCTGATAGCTTGTTGGTATATAGCAACACAACTGAATTTTGTATGTTGATTTTATATCCTGCAACATTAGTTCATTGATTAGTTCTAACATTTTTTTTTGGTGGAGTCTTCAGGGTATTCTATACATCAAATCATGTCATATGCAGACAATTTTATTTCTTTCTTCCCAATTTCAATGCCTTTTATTTCTTTTTCTTGATGAATAGTTTGGCTAGGACTTCTGGTATTATGCTTAACAGAAGTGGTGAGAGTGGGCATCCTTGTCTCGTTCCTGTTTCCATTTATTGTATTCTTCAGCTCCAGAATTTGTTTGCCTCTTTTTTTTATTATTTCTATCTCTTCTATCTATATGTTAAACTTCTCATTTAGTTTGTATATTGTTTTCCTGATCTTGTTGAATTATCTTTCCATGTTTTCTTGTTGCTCATGGTTGGTTGGATCCATGTCCTACTGATGCTCTCTCAGAGCCCTGGCTGCTCTTCTCCCACCCTTTCCTGCCCCCAGATTGTGCAGCACTCCTCAGTATTCTGGATGGGGTGAGAAAGAAGTGGGCCTCTCTGGCAGTGTCCACACAGCTAGGGAAGACAGATACCCACTCACATACTCTCACGTTCCCCCATGGCATAAATCAGGAGCCAAGAAGGTCTGACTTGGCACTGAACTGTGTCACCTTGAGGGAAGGATGATGCAGATAAAGTGAAACTGTCCCTTTCACTCTCTTCAATGCATACAATCTTGGATTTATTGTTGTTGTTGTTCCACTGGTGTGATGGGATTTCTCCACTGGACTCCTGGACTTCCATAAGCCACTCTTATCCAGGAATAATTGTCAAAATTGGTGTTCTTTGGGAAGAAGAGAGTAGAAAACTCCCATTTCACCGTCTTGCTGATGTCACCCCGCTATTGCCTAAGTCTTGATTCAAGCCTGGTACCTGTCCTCACCTAGATGGAAAAGCTGCTGGTCCAGCCTCAGGTAGGGTTGGTCTTCTGGGGTAAGCTGCTGAAGCTGGAGATGAAATGCAAAGTCCAGGCAGGAAGCAAAGTCCCCTCTACTAACTATTAAATAAAACAGGTGACTACTAGTTGAAACATAATACAGAATCAATACTGCTAAATGTTATGAAAAAGAACCATGTGTATGTAAACATATCCATACTAACTCCTAATAAAAAAAAATCTAAGGTTACAAGAAAATTTGAATAGTAGTGATTATTCAACAAGTTAAAATATGTAAAAATCTTGTAACAAAGTCTGGTACTCAGCAATAAATATTAACAATATTAATAATATCTAATATTTTATTAGTGATATATATTAACAATTACTATGACTATCACTCAGTTCTTATTTATGACATATTGATTTCATAGTTTTAACGTCCAAAGGGCAATCATCTGTCCCTCATTTCCAGGTTGTTTGTTCATTTATTCATGCAACAAACGGTGACTGAGTGGCTACTCAGTCGGTGCATGGTTACCAGCCCTGAGATGCACAGGCTCCGCTGTCAAGCAGCCCACTGCCTGACGGAGAGATGGGAGAGCAAATGGAATGAAACCATGGTGTGACCACCGCTGTGACAGGGGCATGCACAGAGGGCTGCAGGAGCAACAGCGGGCGGTGCATCTGACACAAACCGACCAGGAAAAACCCCTTGAAACAATGACCCACAGCCAAAATCACAGTGTTTAGGTGCTCATTATGTGACTATCAGGGCATGCTCAATGAATGAGAGTAAGAACCTGACCAAGATCAAATAACAAACAGCAATTACAGACCCTGAGATAAGAAGGGGCCTTGTATTAGTAACAATAGCTGTTCCCCTAATCACATCTGGTAATCCGTAATGTTTTGTTTCATTAGAAAAAAAATACACTCAATAATGTGTTCCTTTCGGGAATGCCTGCATGGCTTGGTAGGTTAAGCATCCAACTCTTGATTTCGGCTCAGTTCGTGATCTCAGGGTCATAGGACTAAGCCCCACATAGGGTTCCACACTCAGTGGGGAGTCTGCTTAAGATTCTCTCTGCCTCTCCCTCTGTCCCTCTCCCTTGCCACACTCAATCTCTCTCTCTCTCTCTCACTCTCTCTAAAATAATTAAATCTTTAAAAAAAAAAAAAGTATTCCTTTCTACTTACTTTACAGAAAGTCTTGCATGCATCAATTATGGGCCTATATCCAGTGCAACGACAGAGGTTACCTGAAGGAGAAAAACTCAACTGTATTACTCAGGTAACCTAGAGAGAGGCAGAGTCTGCCAAATACATGATGGAAGTAAGGACCCCATCCAAGAAGAAAGTGCCATTGGACATTTCAGTCTACATAATCTACAATTTCTTTTGTCAGCAACTTGGGATGTTGAGAGTCCTGAAGTAGAGCTGAACAACTCAGTTATTTGTGTTTTCTCTCTGTAGACAGTTTTAGATCTTCTGCTTATGGTAGGTGCTCAAAGAACACAATGATTTCAAGCTAAAAACTTGGTCTACAGGCATATTGAGGAGCAAAGCTTCAGTTGACAGATCAAAGACATTTTACAGCAGCAAAGGCAATCATTAAACTTTGGAAATAACTGGGCACACAATTTATTTACAATAGATCGTTAGGGCAGCGTTTCTCTCACAGTGGTCCACAGCCCACATTCACCCCCCACCCCTTCTCCAATCTGGGGTCTTATTTTAAAAAACAAAGCCACCGAAGCAAGCTATCTGGGGTTTAATCCCAGGAATCTTTACTCTTTTCAAATCCCCCCATGGAAGTCTTAAGTACTTTAAAATTTGAAAACCCCTTGCTCACATTATAAAGAGCCATGAGATCAAATGTGTAACAGGACCTAACGGAAATCAGGCAGGAGACAGTTGATGTGCTGTATCTCTCCACTGTACTCCCATTTGCTCCGGTCTTCCATGGACAGCGAGACACAGGAGCTTTAACCTCGTGTTCTCTGGCAGTGGAATAGGGTCCTCGGGAGGCAGGATATGGACATATAGAGCCATGGAGAGTTTCACTGGGATTTGGGAGGTTATTATGTTAAAAAAATGTTTAGAATCTTGCTAATGAAGACCTCCTCCATCCACAGACACACTGAGCTTCTGAACTTGATAAAATCACTCTAGACTGGATAAAGACGTTTATTTGAAATAAGAATCAGCAGACGATCTCAATCTCTTTGATCTCATGTTGTATTCATCAAGAGCCCTCTGATATCTAATAGGATCCTGAGAGCACCCACTCCATAGGAGACAGTGATGGGAGAGAGTGGCATGTGGAGAAAACTGGACCCTTTCCATGCATAAATGAATAAACTGGCTTTGTAATGTCTGTAAAAATAAACAAATAGGGGCTCAGTCGGTTAAGCATCTGGCTTCGGCTCAGGTCATGATCCCAGGGTCCTGGGATCGAGCCCACACTGGGCTCCATGCTCAGCGGGGAGCCTGTTTCTCATTCTCCCTCTGCTGCTCCCTCTGCTTGTCCTCTCTCTCTCTCAAATAAAAAAAATCTTTTTAAAAATTAAGCAAATAATAAAAAAAGGGAGGAGACTTTTCTTTTTAAAAGATTTTATTTATATATTTGAGAGAAAGAGACAGTCAGAGAGAGCACAAGTGGGGTGACAGGGAGAGGGAGAAGCAGGCTCCCCACTGAGCAGGGAGCCCGACACAGGGGAGGAGACTTTTATAAATAAAGAGAGACAAGAAATATATCAGCCAAGTGCAATGTGTGGATCTTGTTTGAATCCTGATTTGAACAAAGTAACTCTTCCACTTACTGGTGGTACAACTTTAAATAAATTATTCTCTCTAAACCTCAGTTTCTCCATCTATGACATGATAGTAACAATGCCTATCTTACAAAGGTATCATAAAGAGTAAATGATACAGTCTTTAAACAGCATTAATACAACATGTGGCACATGGTGTCTAATATCACCTCTCACCATTGCCATTATTTAAAAACAAAAACACACACATACATATATACATATATATATATATATATATATATACATATATACATGTATATATATATATAACCTACCACCAAGAGCATCAGTTAGCTGCTCCAGAGAGGGTTCTGGATGGTTCCTCAGCAATGTGTAGATGGACATCACCATCCCAGGGGTGCAGAACCCACACTGCGTGCCATGACACTTGGCGATCCTCTCCTGGAAGCACAGAAAAGTTGGAAATGCAGAATCTTGGGCCCAACCGCAGGCCCACCAAATCAGAACCTGCACTTTGACAAGATCCCCAGGCAACTTGTTTGCCAATAAAATTGGAGAAGAGGCCCTGGAAAATCCTTCTCATCCTAGGTGTCTCCTTTTCTCACACTGGGTGGCTGTTATCACTAGTCCTCGGCTCTCATTAAAGGTTCTCAGCTTTTGGAATCACCAGGGGAACTTTAAAATTTCCAAGGCCCAAGAAGCAGCCCAGGCCAAGAGCACAGACATATATTTTTTAGATTCCCCGATGGTTTCAATACATAGTCCGGAATGGGAATCACTGAAATAAAGCTTACTCCCATTAAGGCCCTCAGAGAAGTGAAACAAATTGCATGCAGGTTGAGAAAATCAAACCAAAGCAAACCTCCTGAGTGCCTTCTGGCGGCCCACCATTGGCCTATCACTTCAGCACATAGAAGGTTGTTTGCAAAGTGCAAACATCCAGAAAACAGTCAAGAAGGAAACATTGCCTATTTCTCTATCAAACATTTTCCTTCCCAGCATTTTCTCTTTGGAGTCTAACTTCAAAGGTGCTACCCTATTTTGGGAGCTGTCTTCTGGCTACATCGCAACACCAGGAACTCAGCCCTTGCTACTAAATGAAAGGGTGTCTCACGGCTGTGAACAGCCACATCTCACAAGAGCGTCCAGGCAGAATTCACTCCCTCTAGGTAATGAGGTTTCACAGGACATAAACAGGACCCGACATTCCTTCAAGTCCAGGGAATATGAAGTTTGGTTATTCTCTATGTTGCCCCTATCTTTTTCCTCTTCTATCCTCTCCTCATAATGATCTTCATTAACCTAGATAACAAGTAGCAAGAGCATTTTTATGGACAACATATAAATAGTTTAAAGAGCCAGCAAGGAGTCTGAAGTGCCCTTTTATTTGAGGTGAAGTTCTAACAAGGTGCTGCCTTAGGAGAAAAGCCTCCAAATTTATTAAAATTCCTATTATCTGTCTTCCGAACAAGTTCTACATTTAACAAATCTTTTTGGGAGCTGAGATTTTCATCCAGTTTTAAAATCAGGTTATTTTCCACTTTGTTAAAAAAAAAAAAACAACCAAAGAAATAACCCTCAATGCATATGGCTCTTGCTTCTTTGAATTTGGAAGACATAAGACGGATAGGTCCCATCCAATTAGAACAAAAAAACCAAACACAGCAATGTCAGGGTTTTCTTCCAAAAGAAAAAGTCTTCTGGTCTTCCAAAAGCATCTTTCTAAGAATCAGTTATAAAACACACACCGTAGGTGTCACTCCTAGCCTTGAGCTCAGTTTCACACATGGGCAGTGACCAAGCAGCAGAGCCCCAGCTGTTCTATTGCATTGACCTCTGTGACCTGCCATGCTTCTTGAAGCACAGACATCCTATGAGGAAGAAGCACAGCCTCACCTGAACAGGATGAATCCTGGTCTTGGTGCTTCCTATGCCTTCTATTGTGGTGACAGCAGCCCCATACAGAGAGCAGATGGGGATCAGACAGGCGTTGGCTGCATGATGGCTTCAGAATGCAAAAGAGAAGCACAGAGTACATTGTGTCCAGCAGGAAACAGGACTGAGCATTCACCCAGCACCTCCGATATGGCAGGGTTTGTACGATGCCTCAGGCTTTGCAAATACATTCTGCCCTCTGCTCATACACGTATTTTAGAAGCAAAATATATAGGTTTCTAGGCAGTATTGCATCCATATATATACACACACGAAAGAAACACTGAAGAATATTCACTTATAATTCATTTATGAATATTTATTCATTTGTAATTAAATGTTCATTTATAATTAAACATAAATATTTATTGAGTGTCTACTATTTGCCAGGCAAAGTTCGAGGCACTAGGATTCATTGGTCAACAAGACAAATAAAATTCCCGCCCTTGTAGAGTGTATATTCTAGTTGAGGGAAGATAGTCAATACATATATACATAGACCATACATACATACATAAACTGAGATAATAAGAAGCGCCATGAATAAATTGATACAGGCAAAGGGAAATAAGGAGTTGCAGAGGTGAGGTGGGCATTGTTATTTATAAGGTGATCAAAGAGGGCTGCTAGTGTAACATTTTTACTGGAACCTGAATGATTTGAAGGAGCCAGACATGAAGGTTTGGGAGCAACCATTCCAGGTAGAGGGACAACAAACACATGCAAAGGCTCTGAGGCAGGGATGAGCTTGGGATGTTTAGGGACAGAAAGAGGGACAGTAAGAAGGCCAGTGAGGTTGGAGCATAGTGAATATCAGAGGAACAGTAGCATTCCAGGTTGAGAGACAGACAAGGCAGGTGATTATAAGGTTTCATTTAGAAAGTTGTGAGAGACCTTCACTCTCATTCTTAAAACCAAAACAAGCCATGTAAGCCATATAATTATCGTTTTTTTAAAAACTCATCAGATGCCAAGTAAGTAAAAGAACTTAAAAGAACTAAACCCTATCTCTGACTGACATGGACAAAGGAGAAGGAATCTGCCTTAGACAGGAGTAAGGAGAAACCACACTAATTTTCAACAAATTTTTAGTGTGGGCTGATACAACAAATTACAATACAAAGCCAGACTGCACTGTCCTCAAACTCTTCCCCACCAAACTTCAGAGTGCTGAGGGTAATACCCTAAAACTAGGGGTAGGGAAGGAGTGCTACAGAAAAAACTCTCCAGGCACATAGACTCCTACATGAGGAAGTTTGGGGGGAAAGCAGCAGAACTGAGAGAAAACTGTAAGCACTCAGGCTTCACAGAGTGTAGGGCAGTTGCCACTCTTTAGAGGCTAAAGACAGGGGGGCATGGCAGCAAGAGATCTCCCAAAGCATGGAAGTGAGATGGGAGAGCAAAGAGAATTTTCTGGTGAACTAGAAAGTGGGCAGCTAGGCTGTAAAGCAGAGAGGGATCAGCCAGAATTCAGGAAGCAGGTGACCTGCTGTGGAATACAGGCAGATCTCCGAAATCTTACCACTGCTCAGATCCTTACCCCTCATCTGAGATCTGCAGAATGATGTTAAATGATTTAAGATATGCATGGTTGGAGTCCAAGAGAGGAGTGGGTAGAGAGGAGAGAGAAGAGGAAAGAGAAAGAGAGGGAGGGAGGAAAAAGGAAGGAAGAAGGGAGGGAGAGGGAGGGAGGGATAGAAAGAAAGAGAGTAAACATTTAAGAGATTATGGCTTGAGAAGTTTCCAAAGCTGACAGAAGACATCAACCCACAGATCCAAGAAACTTGGCCAACCTGAAGAAGGATAAATATCAAACATAAAAAGAAGATGTTAAATGTAATGGGAAACCATCGATGATTTTTAAGTAGGAGAGTGTGATGAGCTGACTTATACTTGAAAGTGATCTCTCTGACTGATGTATGGAATTCATCATATGGGGGGGCAAGGGTGAGAACAAGGATATCAGTTAGTAGGCTGTAATAGTAATATCAAAGTGTGATGATGCCATTATTCTTCACTGCTATTTCAGCCCTTCCTTTCCTCCCCAGACAGCACAGGGAGTCAGACAACCTTTCAAATTTCAACAGGGGATTCTTTGACCATTGATGGTACATTTTTTTTCTAACCCATTCACATTCCGGGGACCATGTCTATCTTGCTCATCATGATACCCCAGTGCCTAGCATAGTTCTTGTTGCATAGTAGGTGCTCCTACATATTTATCAAGTGAAGGAATAAAACGAATTCA
Source organism: Ursus americanus (assembly GCF_024610735.1). Taxonomy (NCBI): domain Eukaryota; kingdom Metazoa; phylum Chordata; class Mammalia; order Carnivora; family Ursidae; genus Ursus; species Ursus americanus. The sequence goes on along the minus strand of NC_142127.1, from coordinate 74,062,782 downwards.
AGACTTCAAAAACAACCATGTCTGGACTCTGCGGCAATGTACCTTATCCTCTTGATAGTGGGGTTATATCGTGATATCATCACTGTGCAAGCACCACAGCCTCCCGTTCCACAGCCATACTTAGTGCCTGTGAGTCGAACTGGAAAAAGCATAGTTAAAGATAATGTGTTTTCCAAAATTCTCTTTCTAGAATAACTCTGACCTTGGAGGACAACACCAGGAAAAAGACTCTTGAGTATATAGTTAAGTTCAAATGATGTCTTAGCTGCTATTATGTAGATTCTTACAGATTCCTGATTTCCATTCGTGTATTATATTTAGTCTCCTCCTTTTTGAAAAAATTGGACATCACTTTGCCAAAACAGGGCCAAACTAAAAGAGTCTGTACCTAGAAAGGCCTGAATATTTGAAACCATGAGTACATTGCACATTTGTCTTCATCCTTATCTGCATCTTTGAGGACATACAAAGCAAAATGTTGAACTGTAAATCATTCTTGGAATATTTGTGTGTTATCATCCATGTCGACTATATTTCTCTGCTTCTCAATGACAGAAACTGCTGCTTGTACCCCCATATCTGTTCTCTCATTCTTTTTTGGTAAAAGAAACCCCAATTTTTAGTCACACACATGGTTGCTCAGCATAAAAAATACATTTTCTCAGCCTCTTCTGCAGCTGGGTGGGGTTAACGACAATGCTGGCCAATGGGCTGTAAGCATAGTGCTCTGTATGACTTCCAGAACAAAATGTGCTCAAAAGGGGGGGGGGGGCTTCTTCATCTCTTACTCTTCTTACTTTCTGGAGTTCAGGTATGATGGCTATACTTCAATTAGTCAACTCTGACCATGAGGAGAAAGGTGCATGCTGAGGAGGGTGGGGCAGCAAGACTCAGGAGCTTGGCTCCCTAATAATGTTGTGACACTACTTACTAACCCTGATCCACCTACCTTTGGGATTCCTTTACATGAGTGTGACAGTCATGAGAAGGTGTTTCACAGAACTTCTTCAACATGGAGGGTCAATGACCAAGACACCCAGCTGCTGCATTTTAATTTCTATCACCCCAATTTTCATTGAGGCCATGACTCCCATGGGTTGCTCCCCACCAATGGCTCAGTGCTATGGAGAGACATGGGAGTCCCTGTCAGCCACCCCACAATGGCTTTGATGAATGTGCCTTAGACTGCACAGCAGCCTTGCACCCTCCCACTCAGCCTCCTCGCCCACTCTTCTTCACAGGTGGCACTTGCATTGTGGTCTCACGTCTCCCTGAGCCTTCTCTACCTCCCTCCCTATTTCCTTTCACTGAGGTTTCTCTCCCAATATAACCCTTGCACATTTGATCCCATTTTTGGTGTCTGCTTCCAAGAGAATTGAAACTAACACAATGAGAAAGGAATAAACTTTTAACTTCTATCTAATTTACTGCTATTTGGGATTTTCTGTATCTCACAAGTGAACCAAATCTTAAATATTACATGTTAGTATCACGGATAACCAGGAAATCTGTGTTCATTGTCTTTATGTTCAAAGATCTTGAATGACTTCCAGAACATTGCTATTGAGGCTTTTTGAGTTGTGTACTCTTTGGGGGAGTCTCACTCTCCCTAGAGGGAATAAAAATGTGTAAATTCCCATTGTCACATAATTCTGCATACAATGTAGTGGGGTCTATAGACATCAGGAAACCCACTGGAGTTCATGCATAGCAGGCTAAGAAGCCATTCCTTACATGACTTTTATTTAGAAAGTTTTTCTAAGGTAACATTTTCAGGTTTAATTTCTCCATGGTTCTTTTACTTGTATTTCAGGAGATTTCTGTGCTCTTTTTTCCTAATAGGCATGATGATTAGTTCTTGAAGACAGAATGTCAATATTGTGACTCTTAATTCTAAAAGATGCTTAATTAAGCCTTTTTAAGATTTCCTTTAATTCCCACCGCTAGTTTCTCCATTTTATACAACTTATTTAGTGCCAAAACAGAGATTAGAAAGAATTTGGTTCTTCTGACAGCCACAATTGTGCACTGCCTACAAAACTAAAATGTAGGACTTTCTTAAAGAAGAACATAAAACCATAATGGTAGGGAATATGACTCAGTGTGCTCTAAAAAGATATCTGAAATATCACCTGCTGAGGATATCAGCACTATACGCGCACACACACACACACACACACACACTCAAAGCAAAGCAAAGGATACGCTTCTTCCTCAGATATGGTAACAGCATTGTTTCAGGATCAACATTTTTTTCTATCACCTGTACCAAAAGGAAAAGAAGAGTTATGTACATAAAGTTGAGAGAGCTGGTGTGATATTCACATTGGCAAGCTCATGCTAATTTGATGGCAATGCACATTATTAACTCTTCTACTCATATCTTCAATTTGATGTAATGTTTATGGAACCCCTGTGATATACAAATCATCTCTCTTAAGTGTAAAGTCGAAATGTGGAGCCCCAGCAACCCTTTGCCGTTGTCCTAGGTCCTGAAGTATCACTGTTTTCTAAGGCAGTGGTTGTTTCTACCAATAGGAACATTAGTGACTCCTGTCCAGCTTCTCCTAGAAAGTCTGAAATAGGTCAGTGAAAAGACATTAGTAGAACAGAATAGGGAAGAAAGAGGTAGGGGGTGGCTGCTGGAATAGAACAGCCCTTTGAGATACTGATATAATTTTTTTTTTAATCTTGTTTATCATGGTCCAAGAATTACAGTTTTCAGAAAGAGAACACAACCAACCATGAGCCCCAGATCAAAGAAACAAAAGAAAAGATAAAATGTATATGCCAAATAATATAAAGATGTGCAAGAAAGGATACACTTAAGAAGCAAGTTTGTGTGGGAAGCCTAGCAGCACAGCAATAGAACAGCAGCACCCAACAGATGGCATGACTGAAATGTCATGATTGGTTATATTTCCCAAAGTGATCATGTTTTCTCTTTTTTGATTAAAACTTTAGATTTCTTTTAGAGTCACAGAACAAAGAGAACCATGACTTGCTTCACAATCTCAGAAGTAGAGTTCATCTTTCACTGTGTTGTACTGCTACCCTTTTGGGAGGCAGGTGAGGAGGGGACATATGCTATTCTATGGATGCCTCCTCACCCTCAATTCTAAGTGGCCATATGCCAGGGAAAGTGAAGCATATGCCAATTACCAAGGTCAGATCTGTGCCCTAGAGGAGTTTGCAATATAGTGAGAGGTGTGATTGTCTGTGTGTGTGTCAGGGGGGTACACATAACCATACTGTAGCAAAAAAAAAATGAAGTGCCCCTCCAGGGCATCCCCAACTTAATGGGCCCTCAAATGAAACTCTTTATTTTATTTCCCAAACTTACTCTTTCCCTTCTTTTCATGAACTTGTTTAATAGCCTCACCATCTGCTAAGTCATCCCAGCTTAAAAACCTGAGCTATTTCCAACCGTTTATTTCTTTCAATCCACCACAATCAGTGTCACCAAGACCTGTCATTCATACTTCAGAAATGATTCTCTAAACACCCTTCACTTCTACTGTCACTCCTCAGGATCAACACTTACTATCTCTTGCCTGAACAATTATCAGAGCTGCCTAACATGTCTCCTGCCTCTATCCTTGGCACCCACAATGCCACTCTTCATACCACTACTGGAATGACCTCTCTAAAATCCAAGTCTGATCATCATCTGCATCTGCTTTAATTCAACACTGCCTCCTGGCTGCCAAACCACCATGCTGGGAATTCCTGAATCTCTCAGGGTGCCTGTTAATATGACATGCTATGGAATCAGAATTTCTGGGAGAAAGAACAAGAAAATTTGTATCATTAATGAGCACACTGAATGGGTCTTAGGGAAATTTATATTCAAGAGTTCCTGGAATACAAGAATAAATTCAAACTCCTTGGCATAGCCTACAAGGCCTTTTTGACAGATTGCCCATCTTCTCCTGCCTCTCAACCCATGTATCTTGAATACTGGTCACATGGAAGAACTGGCTAGGCTGGCAGGACTTTCACCCTTCACTATTCTTGGATATAGTATTCCTTCTGAAAGTCCTCCCTATCTTCTTTCCTTGGCAGAATTTTGTACATCATTCAAAGCCGTGCTCAAGTGTTCTCTTATGTGAAGGTGCTGCCATCTAACATACCTTTCCATCCTCTGCTCCAGGTAACCAGCTTCCTCTGTGCTTCCATGGCCAATGTCCACACATCTGTCATAGAACTTTGGACTCCGTGTGACATTGTGACTTATAATTAGGAATATATATTTTGTCTTCAGCCACTGTTCCTGGCACATAGCTCTTAAAATCCCTGGAATTTCCTGTGTTGAGTGTAATCAAGGTGTCTTTGTTATGCTAATGGTACAACTTTTGGAATTAACCTAATGCGGGCTGGTTGCCAGAAGAACCAACCATGTGATTAAAGGGTTGGAATTTTCAGTCCTGTCCCCTGACCTCCAGAAAGAGGAGAAGGACTGCAACTTAAATCAGCTGCCAATGGCCAATGATTTAATCAGTCGTCCCTCTGTAATGAAGCCTCCATAAAAGCCCAAAAGGATGGGCTTAGAGAGCTTCCAGGTTGGTGAACCAGAACACATCCATGTGCTACCTGTGCCAGACCCCAATTCCACGGGATCAGAAGCTCCTTTGTTCTGGAACTCATCCTATATCTTCATCTGGCTGTTGATTCAGATCCTTTAATACCCTTCGTAATAAACCAGTAATCAAGTGAGTAAACTGGTTAGCTGAGTTCTGTCAGCCACTCTAGCAAATTAATCAAACCTAAGGAGGGGGTTGTAGAAATCTGATTTATAGTCAATCAGTCAGTCAGTCAGTCAGTCAGTCAGAAGTATAGGTAACAACCTGGACTTGTGATTGGCATTTGAGGGCAGGGAAGGGCACTCTTGTGGGACTGAGCCCTTAATGGAACCTGATGCTTTCTCTGGGTAGATAGTGTAAGAATTGAGTGGAATTGTAAAACACTCAGGAGTCAGGGAATTGATTGGTGCTGTGGGGAAAAACCACCCACACATTGGAACTGAGTGACAGAACTGTACCCCGCATCATAATTATTTGTGTGTGTATAAGCCTCTCTTGATCTTGGGAGACACCTTCTGTCATTCTTCTTTGTGTCAAACACTGAGCTAGGTGCTGGGATTATATCATAGGGACATAATAAATGTTAATTAACTTTAATAAATGATCATGATATATACAATTTGCTATAAGAACACTGAGGAGAGACAAAGGATTTCTCACAGTCTTGGGGCATCTGAACAGAAGAAAAGAAAGAAAAACAGAGAAGTGCCAAGAATGATGGCAGAAACTGTTGCTGTGTATCCCAGCATGCATTTTCCCTTTCTTCCTTCCTGCTGTCTGGAAAAGGGATGAAATGGCTAGAACTCCAGCAGCTAAGGCAATATTTTTTTTTTAAGATTTTTTTTATTTATTTGACAGAGAGAGTGAGAGAGACAGCCAATGAGGGAGGAGAGAGGGAACACAAGCAGGGGGAGTGGGAGAGGAAGAAGCAGGCTTCCAGCAGAGGAGCCTGACGTGGGGTTCGATCCCAAGACTCCAGGATCACACCCTGAGCCAAAGGCAGACGCTTAACGACTGAGCCACTCAGGCGCCCCAGCTAAGGCAATATATTAACAGCGGTAGAGGAAAAAGAGAGAAGAAATCTGGGTCTCAGATGACATCATGAAGCTTATGGACCAGCCCCAAGATATCCTTTTATGTAAAGTAAAAATGATTTGTATCTTGTTGGAACCACTGTTAGTTTTGAGTTTGTGCCATTCACAGCTGAAAGTAACCCTAGTTAATACATACAATGGTAAATTTTACAGAAGCCAAATTTTAATGATGAAACAGGATCTAGGTAGCTTAAATAGTAAAGAAGAGCATTTAGGCTTGAGGGTTATTTGTATATTTTTGGAAGGGATTAATGGAAGAAGTAGGCCTTGCTTGTTTGGGTACTTGTTCTAAGAGATGTCTCAAGAGATTGGAGTCTGGTTCAAAGTGCCACTGGCTTGAAATGTGTTTATTTTTCTTGATTTGGTGGATGAGGGGGGAGGTAGGAGCAGGAATATGCCATGCACCCTGTCCTGGCAAGTCTTGGAGTGAAACAGTGAGATCAGGGCCAAGCTGATGACTGGGGGATGGGAAGGGAATGAGGAACAGAGTTACTGTCACTGACTCTGGTTTGGGGAGATGATGCCAGTTCTTGGATCAAGGTCATGACATGTTCCTGGCTCAGTACAGCCTTGAGTGTTGTCTGTCCTTCTGTATCTCCACCAGCCCTCTGTGAGATATCAAGTTCATATTGCACAAAATTGAGAAAACCACTTTCCTCTGTGCCAGTGACTAGTACCTGAGGGGGTCTTCACCACATCCAAGACAGAGGCAGAAAGAAGAAAGAGAAGGGAGAGAAGGAGGGGCAAGAAAGTGGTGAAAGAATGGAAACTAAGAAAGGGAAAGAGATATATGTGAAAGGACAAGGCTGAGACGTGAAAGAAGAGGAAAGAAGAGAGGTATGCTGTGGGACCCAGTAGAGAAGAGCAATAACCCCCAGCATCCTTACAACAGAGGAGGCCAAGGGGACGGGCAGTGAGGACACTTCTGCCTGAGCTTCTGGTGGCTTTAAAATGCATTTTAATTGTTGGTTCTCCTTGCCTAAGCCACCTCCACCCCCCTTCACTTTTCTCTGAATCATTACAACCATCCCAGAAATTTCCTCCCTCAGCTCTGCAGACCAAGGACCCAAAGAAAGACCAGCTAATGGAAAGCTTTTTCCAGATTCCTATACTAATATCAAGACCCTACGTTTTGTTGAGCAAATAATGTTCAATGACTACTTTTCAGCCCCCTTGGCACATCCAGGCAGGTCTGGCTCTGCACATGAAGCAGATTATTTTCTGGTACAGATATTAACCATTTCTACATATTGAGTACTTACTGCGTGCCAAGCACCTTGCTAACCACTCTCTGTGGAATTTAATCTTTATCTCAGTTCCATGAGAGAAGTTACTGTTATTAGCCCCATTTTGCAGAGGGAAAAGCTGAGGCTCAGAGATATTAAGCAACTTGCCTGAGGCCACAGAGCTGCCAAGAGGCAGAGCAGAGAGCACAGGACTCAAACCCATGACTAACTAGTTCCAAAAGCTCACACCTTTGATCTCTACGCCTCACTGCCCTGTAGAATAACATGCTTTAGTGCCTGAGCTGCGTTAGAGTGTTGCATCTGGGGTATAACTTATTTATGGCTTCTTCCTCACTCAAACTCTATGCGAAGTTGGTCACCTCTTCTGGGGGTCCCTGGTGGAGCAAGAAAAATTCCAGAAATCTCTCTGTAACTACATACCTGACCAATATGCACTGGCCTTCCCTCCTGATGGCCTTAGACCCTGCCTGATGACACCTTTTGGTGACCTGAGGGGATTTTCCAAAAAAGCACAGACTGGAGGCTAATCACATCACCTAGAGTCTCCTAACTGGCTTCTATACAATTCTATACATTACTCAGTGCTCACCAAATAAGTGTGGTCACCACCTGTCACCATACAATGTTATTACAATATTACTGACTATACTGCCTATGCTGTACTTTCCATCTCTGTAACTTATTTATTTTTTAACTGGAAGCTTATCCTTAATTTCCTTCACCTATTTTGCCTGTCCCTCTAAACCCCCCCCCTCTGGCAACCACCAGTTTGTTCTCTACTTTATGAATCTGCTTCTGTTTTTGTCTGCTTTTTTTTTTTTTTTTAAGATTCCACATAGTATTTGTCTTTCTCTATATTACTTATTTCAAAATAGCCAAAGCAATCTTGAAAAGAAAAAAACAAAGCTGGAGATACCACAATCCAAGATTTCAAGATATACCACAGAGGTGTAGCAATCAAAATATAAGCTACTGGCACTAAATAGACACACATAGACCAATAGAACAGACTAGAGAGTCCAGAAATAAACCCACACTTATTTGATCAATGAAGCTAGGAGAAAGTGGGCAAAAATGTACAATGGGGAAAAGACAGACTTTTCAATAAATGGTTTTGGGGAAACTGGACAGCTACATGCAAAAGAATGAAACCGGACTTGTTACACTATATACAAACATAAATTCAGAATGGATAAAAGACCTAAATGCAAACCTGAAACTATAAAACTCCTAGAAGAAAACATAGGCAGTAATCTTTTGGACATCTGCCTCAGCAGCATTTTTTCTAGATATGTCTTCTCAGGTAAGGAAAATAAAAGCAAAAATAAACTACTGAGACTACACCAAATTAAAATAATAATAATAAAAGAAGCTTTTGCACAGCAAAGAAAACCATCAACAAAACAGAAAGGCAACCGAGTGAATGAGAGAAGGTATTTGCAAATGATATATCTGATAAAAGGTTTATATCCAAAATATACAAAGAACTTAATACAACTCAACACCAAAAGATCCCAAATTCAACTAAAAAATGGGCAGAGGGCCGCAGAGGCAAGTTTTTAATCCGAGAGGTTGTGTTTGACCTTAAGAGTCCTCTTCCCTGGTGGTTTCTCTCTCTCTCACTTTTCTCAACAGCCCCTGATGTTCTATACAAAAAACTTGATTCTAATTCTATGTGGCAATCAGGATGGCTTGCCAGCACTGACGCATACACCTAACAATTTAGAAGGGAGGAAGAGGAAAGAGAAAGAGTAGCATGATTTCTTTCAAAAGGGTAACTGCAGGAATGCCTGTGTGGCTCAGTCGTTAAGTGTCTGCCTTCAGGTGATGATCCCAGGGTCCTGGGATGGAGTCCCACATCAGGCTCCCTGGTCAGCAGGGAGCCTGCTTCTCCCTCTGCCTGCTGCACCCCGTGCTTGTGCTCGCTCTCTCTAACAAAAACATAAATAAAATCTTAAAAAAAAAAGGGGGGGGGTTAACTGCAAAAATTGAATTGACATCTTTAGAGTGTACTTTCCAAATGATCACAGGACATTTGACCCATAGATAAAAATGAGCCCATAAATAAGAACTAGTTTATCTATTTTTAAAAATCAATAGAGCACAAACTGTTTTTGTTAGCTATTATGTTAAAAATTCCACTACAGTTTGTTTGGGGGGCAGGGAAGGGAGGATGAGGAAGAAGCTAGACTCAAAAACCAGTTTCCTTGTTTAACCAGAATCCTTACCGTCACCTACAAAGCCCTAGCATTCTGGCCCCTAGCCACATCTCCAGCCCCACCACCCTCCTCGCTATCCCTTAGCACACAGAAATCCCCATGTCTGAGGATCTTTGTACTCCCATTCTCTCCATCTGGGATACCTTCCCCCGGGTGTTTGCTCCTCACTTTATACTTGTCACTGCTCAAATGTCACTCTTTCAGAGAGACCTAACCATCCATCCCACTTAAAATATCAGCTCCTGTTCACTCTGTCTCTTCACTTTGCTCTCTGTTCTGTCCTACGCTTACCGCTGCCTGACGTTACACATTTCCACTGCCTCCCCAGCACAATGCAAACCCCATGCAAGCAGGGACTTTGCCATTTCTGCGCTCTCTTGCATCCCGAGACCACTGGAACCCTGCCTTCTAGAGCAGACCCTTAACAAACTAAATAAGCACTATCACTCTGATCTAAGTAGTAGTACCCCCTTTTAACAGAGGACCTGGGGCTCTAAAAGTTTAGGGCATCACAGTAAGAGAGCTGGAATTGAATCCTCGTTTGTCGAAATAAAAAGGCCAGAGTTTTGCTTGCTATGCCATTCAGTCATGCAAAGAAAGAATAGACATAATGCTAACACTTCATCCCACTGCCAATTTTTACCCTCAGAGTAGTCCTCTGAGGGAATCCTAAGGGCCCCCATTACAGATCAGGAATAACAAGCTCATGTTATCCAGAGTGGAACCCAGGCAACGAGGTCAGAGGAAGGTTTTATGGGGCTTAGAACTTGTACAATTTGGGGAGGGGTCCTCTTTAAGAAAAATACTACAAAACCACAAGTGTAAAAATATCATCAGGGCCTTAGAACAGGCCTCTGGTGAGAGGCCCTGATGCTTGACCCCAGCTTCTTGGTGTGTCCCTCACGCCAGTTAGTCAGGGAAAGTGTTGTGGCTACCCCTGCGGCAGAAGCAGCGACCACGGGTGGCTCTGAGGGTGCTGGCGCTGTGGAAAGGCAGGTAGCACGGCCCTGGCTTGGTTGTCATCTTTTAAGGAAGCCCTTTTACCTTCCTGCCTCAGTTTCTCCCTTGCAAAGTGGTGCCAATATGCTGGGACAGCGTTGAGTGAACGGAGTTTATGGCCACGTCGGGGGTGACGGGTGTTTTCAAGGATGCCCAAGGGCTTTGCTGCCCTCAAACACTGAGAACTGCGTAGAACTCTCACCGAGGCTCTGCGGAGCCAGCCCGGTTTCTGAGAGCACAGACGCCACGTCACAGCAGACGCAGGGAGCACCTCCAAGGAAGGCCCGCCCCAGAACCCAGCTCTGGGTTCGGCTCTGCAAGGAACTTGCTGAGCCTTGAGCAGGTCACAGCTGCGTCATCTGAGGAACGATAAGAGTCGTTGGAATTTGTTCGTCCTCTGGTCTGAACTGTTCTCTGCTCATCCAGACATACCCGAGAGCAGAGTGCTGAGAGCAAGGCTCAGCCGTCTATAGATGGCTCCCCGTCTACGAGAACGTTCCGTTATCTGCGGGTTTGAGGGGGAAGTTTGGGCAGCGCTGACCCCGACGAGGAAAACTCGCCAGCTCTCCTCCTGTTTGCGGGGTGGGGAGGGTGGGGTCGGCGGTCAGGCGGGGCATCTCGGGAGGAGAAGGAAGAGGAACGCTGGCGAGCGGGGCCCGGAGCTCCAGGGCTGTCGGGAAAGCCCACGGCGCGCCTGCCGGGTGGGGGTGGAGGCGCGCGCGCGCGCGGGCAAAGCCGCCCCCAGGCCAGAAGCGGCCGCGAGCGCGCTCACCTTGCGGCCGTTCACGTAGAAGAGCAGCTCCACCGCCCGGTCCATGCTGGCGCGGCCCGCCACCCGACTCCGGAGTCGCCGACTGCGCTGCCGCCGGAGCCTACCCGGCAGCCAAGCCCCAGGGAGAAAGTCCCGTTAAGACCCAAAATTCCGTGCGCCTCGCGGCGAAAACTTGCGCGGATCCCAGGACGTCACGCGAGCGCTCCGGCCGCGCGGAGATCATTGGCGGAACCCTCCCCTCCTCGCGCCGACTCGCCGCGTCCACGCCGAGCTCTCCGCCCCTCGGCAGGTGCGCCAGGTCCTGCGGCGTCTCCTTGGTCGTCTTTCATTGGTGCATATTTTAAGGGGCTTTCCAGCCATATGTGCAGTTGCGGAACAAGTCGTATTTTGTGCCACTGCTCCCACCACGCTTCCACCACACCTGGTACGGTCCTAATAAAACAGTCCCATTCATTCCAACTTTGCAGGGAAGGAACTTAAAGAACAACCGGTGGTTTTACAACTTTATCTTACAGTTTTAGAAATAATTATCCAAGTTTGTTTTTAAAATCGAGAGCTACCTTGATACAGACTTAAAAAAAAAAAAAGCTTGATAGCTCTTCACAGTTTATCCAGTATAAACATCTTGGAAAACTTTTTTAAAATGCAACTTGGAAAATACTGAAAAGCATAAATATAAAAACTATCTGTAAGCCTGCAACTTAGAATTTACTTATTAATTTTTGGGTCAATCTTTACAATTTTGAAATCTACCTGTAACTCCTTTTTAAAAACTGAAATAGAACCAAACTAGTTGTTTTCCAGACTTGTTTTCACTTAATATACCTAGAATACTGCGGCACTTGGGTAGGCTCAGTTGGTGAAGTCTCCAACTCTTGATTTCAGCTCTCCTCATGATCTCATGGTGATGAGATCATGATAGGAGCCCCTGGTCCGGCTGGCCCTCAGCACAGAGTCTGCTGGTCCCTCTCTCTCTGCCCCGCCCCCACTCTCTCTCTCTCTCAGATAAATAACAAAAAAATCTTTAAAAAAATATACCTAGAACAATTTCCCATGTCATTTTGTTTTTGTGAACACGAAATTTTGTGAAAATTTGTGAGAAGTACAACTAGCATCGCCATATACCTCATCGAGCTCTGACAATAGTCAACTTTTTTCCATAGTTAGTTAACTTTTTCCGGAGTATATTAAAGCCAAATACTTCAGAAATGTTACTTTATACCTAAGTACTTTAGCATACATTTTCCAAAAGACATTTCCTTACTCAAGGTGCAATTTTCACACCTCACAAAATATTTACTTAATATCCTCAAATTTCCCAGCATCCAAAAAAAGCCCTTTTACAACTTGATTTCTTTGAGTCAAACAAAGGCTATTCAATGTATTTGTTTGTTGTCTCTTCAGTCTGTTTTAATCTAGAACAGTCCCCTCACCCACTCCCCCTTTTATGCTATTAACATGTCTGGTCAGTTGTTCTCTAGAACACACCACATTTTATAATGGCTGACTGCTTCTTCTGGTGTTCTTTGTTCTTCCACCCTACTTACTACCTATACTGTGCCTGATGAGGAAAATAAAGCAAGAGAAATGTAGCTTAAATTAAATCCCCTTACAGCTTGCAGCACACTGATAGGTACCTGAAATGCTCCAAGCCTGACATTCCTCAAGGAATCATGGCTGCCTGAATGCCTCAATGTTTATGTTTTATTAAAGACTAAAAGCAACCTTGTCCTGACAGCAACTAAATCTTCAAGCTCTTGTAAGACCTTGCTTTCAGCATACAGAAAGTCCTTAAAAACTTAATGTTATCTCTCCCCCCTCTCCCTCCACAAACTTGAAAGTATATAGTCAGTCACTCCTTGCACTCTCAGGTGCAGCTCTTTCTGCCCAGGGGTGCTGCTCCTGTGCTATATAAGAAAATCACCTTTTTGCATTAGAAACATCTCAAGAATTCTTTCCTAGTCGTTCACTACTGGACTTGAACTTCAAGTCACACCATTTTGGCATCCAATGTAGAGCTCAAATCTCATCTGGATTCTAAGGCTTGGTGCAAACATGGTGAGTACTTCCACTCCTCTCCCTTTACTTTCATTTCAAAGTACGGTCTTATTGGAACACTTTCATGTCAATTACTCAGGCTATATTCCTCTAGCCCATGGCTACTGTACAGGGAGGAGCAGAGACCTGCCTGCCTCTTGGCTAGAAGCCAGTACCCTGGCTGGAATGGTAATGAGACCCAGAAACTTGATGCCCTCCCTTTATTCCTATTCTTAAAAAAAAAAAAAAAAAAAAAAAAAAATATATATATATATATATATATATACACACACACACACACACACACACACACATATATATATATAGCTTTTTAAATATATTTATTTGAGGGGGTGAGGGCAGAGGGGAAGGGAGAGAAAGAACCTCAAACAGACTCCCTGCTGAGCGGGGAGCCCAAAGCAGGGCTTGATCTCACGACCCTGAGATCATGACCTGAGCCCAAACCAAGAGTCAGCTGCTTAACCGACTGAGCCACCCAGGTCCCTTTATTCCTATTCTTACACAGAATTGTCTTTTGGGCATAGGACAGCCACCTAACTTGCTAGTGTGGCTGCCAAACTTAAGAATCCCATGTGAGGTTTCCTCTTCATTAGTCTAATGTGATCCCCTTCATATATTCTGGCTGCCAGAACTCCACCTGGAGCTGGCTGAAACCAGTACCCAATTGAACTAAAACCCAATCAGGGACCGTTTCCTAGGGAAGTTGGCTGTAAGGACTATATGTGTTGGAATGTCACTTAGGTCATGATGGATTTCTATCTTTACTCTTTTTCATCACTGTCCCCTACTAACTACTTAAGTTACAACATTGGGTCGTTTCCTCTTGTAAAACTTTTCTAGTGTTTTCCATGGGTTAGAAATGGTGGGTTCTTCATGGCAAGGCATGGCACGGTATTTTGGTCCTTTCACCACCATCCATTTGTAGTCTAGAATGCAATGGGGAAGTGGGGGGATGCCGGCAATCCCTCCTATAGGGCCTTTATGGCAGGGTGGTGACCAACAGCGATTTTGTTCAAGGGAGGCCTCTGGTTGCTTTGATACCAGGAACCTCTAAGATATCCTGTGTGGGAGTCAGGGGGATTCTTGGTAACGGACCTTCTTTACTTTTCTAGGAACATGGGATCTTCTTCAGTCCTTAAGGATTCTCCCTTGGGATGCCTTTTAACCCACTGGAATCAAGTTGGATTGCAAGATCTAAAAAAGAAAAAACTGGATCATCTTCTGCAACATTAAATGGCCGCAGTACTCCTTCAGAGATAAGGGAGAATGACCCATTAATGGGACATTAAGCTTCAATATGACCTATCAGTTAGATCTCTTCTGCAAGAAACAGGGCAAATGGACTGAGGCACCCTATGTTCAGGCCTTCAGGGCCCTAAATCAGGATCCTGACCTAAGGGCTTCTTTCAGAATGTGTCTAACCACCAACCAGGTTAATAAACCCCCTCTGGACATATTGGATGATGATTGTCTCAATAAGCCCATTCTTCCTAACAAACCTGTGCCACTGCAGAAATCCAGTACAAACAAAGAGGACATTGGCTCTGTTACTATCCCTCCTTCTTATAAACCCCAAGACTCCTCTGCTCCCAGCCCAGCTGGACATACTAGGAGTGGAACTCCCTATCTTCCAGCAGTTCCACCTGAATCTGGAATGCATCCCCATACAGAAGTTGCTAATAGAGAAATGGGCACAATTAGAGTCCATGTGCCATTCCCCATGGCAGACCTGGCTCAGACAAAACAACAATTAGGATGATATTCTGAAAATCCTTCTCAGTTTATTGAGGGCTTTCAACAATTCTCTGTTATGATGTTTGATTTGACCTGGCAGGATAGATACATATTAACATGTTACACTGAGGAAGAGGACCATATGTGGGCAGGGGCTGGAGAGTTTGCCGATGAACTGGCAACAAGAGATAGGAAACGTTATTTGATTGCGGGCGGGGGGGCTGTTGTCCCAAATACCGAGCCACACTGGAATTAGCAAGAGGATAGACTAGGGACGGGAGAGACCATACGATCACTTGATTAATGGAAGGAATGAAAAAAGGATTCTCTTAATCTGTAAACTTTGATAAAATTCAGGAAGTGATTCAAGGTGCTGCTGAAAATCCAGCTCTACTTCAAGGTCACTTAATAGAAGCCATCCATAAATACACAAATCTGGACCCAACCTCACCTGAGGGAACGACTATATTAAACATGCATTTTATAAGTCAGTCGGTACCTGACGTCTGCTGAAAACTGAATAGAAATGGCTTTAGGCCCTCATACTCCCACCCAGCGCCTACTAGAGGTAGCTACTGGAGTCTTTATTAATAGAGATGTGGCCTTAAAGCAAGAAAAGGACCAGAGAGCTCAATTGCAGGGTAAGGTACAGGCTCAAATATTGGCTGGCGCTATTGCGGATCCCCCACAACCCCAGACTAACCAGGGCCCAAAGGAAAAGCCGGTATCAGACAAAGGAGCAGGTAGGACCCCGTGCCATGGATGTGACCAGACCAGACACTGGAGCAAAGAATGTCCAAACAACGGCTCTCCCCCAGGGCCATGTCCTGTCTGTAAAAAATAGGGACATTGGAAAAGGGACTGTCCCATCTCCAGAGAGAGAGGAAGACAGGAACTCACTCCTCCCTCCCCCACCCCCGCCTCCCCAGAGCAGGAACTGGAGGATCCAGCATGACAGGGCCCTGAGGCTGGTTCCACTCCCTATGACATCAAGATGACCAAGCTGGGGTTATCCTGGATGTGGAAGGTAAGTCTGTCAATTTTCTTATTCCTATAGGAGCCACTCTGTTCTTATTCAACACTCTGGCCCAACTTGTTTTTCTAGCCATAAAATCATTGGCAGAGAAGGGGAACCCAAAACATGCCTCCAGGCAATGCCTTTAACCTGTGAATACAAAAGTCAGTGGGTTACTGTTCAGTGGGTTTCTGGTCCTTCTGTCTTGTCCCACTCCATTACTTGGATGAGATGTAATGTATAAACTGGGAAACAGGTTTGCTTTGACCTAAGAAGAGGATGGCTTGTTTTCTTTAACACCTGGAGAACTAACACCTTACCCTGATATCCCTCCTAATATCCCCGATATCCTGATATCCCTCCTAATATCCCTGATATCCTCCCTAATATCTGGAAGAAAGTAAACCCACAGGTCTGGGATGGCGATGTCCCAGGACGGTCTTGTAAAGCCCAGCCAGTGAAAGTGCCCTCGAAGGGCCCAGCCACTATACTTCAGAAAAACCAATATCCCTTAAACCCTGTGGCAAAAGCTGGGTTAAAACCACGTATTGATAAGTTTCTCAAATGTGGCATTTTAAAGCCTTGTCAATCTTCTTATAACTCTCCGATTTTAAGAGTAAAAAAGCCAAATGGGAAATATCAGATGGTACAAGATTTAAGAGCTATAAACGAGGCAGTGGAGCCTATTCATCCCATAATGCCAACTCCATATCCTGTTCTCGCCCAGGGCCCTGGTGATGCCAGCTGGTTTTCAGTACTTGATTGAAAAGCCACCTTCTTTGGCATCTCTCTATGTGAGGAAACACAGCCACTATTTGCCTTTGAATGAGCCTCACCTTCGAGCCCACAGGCTGCTCATTGAACTTGGACAGTCTTGCCACAGGGATTTAGAGACAAGTCCTCACTTGTTTGGGGCTGCCCTTAGTAAAGACTTCCGTGATATCTCCTTGCCTCAAGAGACTATAATCCAATATGTGGATGACATTTTAATCTGTAGTTCCACAAAAGAAATGTCTGATAGTAATTCTATAACTTGACTTAACTTCTTGGCAGACAGAGGCTATCGTGTCTCCCCTAAAAAGGTGCAAATATCTAAAGAGAAAGTACAATATTTGGGATATGAGCTAACACCAGGTCATCGTACCCTGTCTACTGACAGAAAAAAAGGCTTGGACCCCCACCTACAAAAAAACAACTCTGTACTTTCCTAGACATGGCAGGTTCTTGCCACCTGTGGATTCCTGGATTTGGGCTCTTAACCAAACCACTGTATGATTCAATTAAAGGCCCTGATGAGGAACCTTTATTCGGGACTAAAGCCCAGCAGTCAGTCCTTCAAACATTAAAAGCTAAGTTTTCGTCAGCCCCGGCTTTGGCTTTACCAAATTTAGAAAAACCTTTCATTTATATGTTGCAAAAAAACAGGGACAAGCTTTGGAAGTTCTTACCCAGAAATTAGGAAATGAAACAAGTGGGCTATTTTTCAAAGTCACTTGATAATGTAACACAAGGCTGGCTTGTCTTCAAGCGGTGGCTGTGACAGCCCTCCTGGTGGAATCTTCACAGTTTACTCTAGGACAGGCCTTGATAGTCATGACTCCACATCAGGTCCAAAGAGGCCAAGGGCCACCAATGGATGACGGGAGGCCAACTTACCAGATACCAGGCTATACTTTTAGACATAGCTGAAATAATAGCTAAAACCTGTCAAACTTGAATCCCAGCTACCCTTATGCCTGGACCTGAGCATCGTACTTCTACGTTAGAACATGACTGCTCAGAGATTACCGATCTTGTTCGTTCTAGCGGACCAGATTTAAAAGACTCCCCTATTGAAAATGAGATGACAGTTGGTTTGCTGATGGCAGTCCTTTCCTGGATAAGGGAGAGAGAAAAGCTGGGTGTGCTATCATTAGCTGATTAAGACCATTGAGGCAAAAGCCCTGCCAACAAATAATTCTGCTCAAAAGGCTGAATTAATGGCACTTACCTGTGCTCTTCAACTGGTAAAAGGTCTAAAAATTAATATTTATACTGATTCCAAATATGCTTTCTTGGTGCTGCCTGCCCAATGTGGAAGGAAAGGGGATTATTATCCAGATAGGGGCCTAGAATGAGGCTGTACACCTATCTAAGAAGGTCACTGTAATTCACCTCAGAGAACACCAACAGGAAATGACTTTAGAATCTGAAGGAAATAATTTGGTAGACCATGTAGCCAAGCAGGCAGCACAAAATAAACAAATATGAAGTCTTATACCAGTCTTAACTCCAGTAAAGTCCATAACTCCAGTCTACTCAGACCAAGAAATTCACATAGCCCAGGAATGAGGATATTCAAAAAATACGCAGGACTGGCTTGTTAATGATGAGGGAAACACCTACCGAAAAATAACCAATGGAAGGTAATACAGGGTTTACACCAGGTGACTTATTTGGGCAAAAGTGCTTTAGGACATTTAATTTAAAATATATTTGCTGGAATGAACTTAATAGCTACAACGAAACAGATTTGCCCATCCTGTATTGTTTGTGCCCAAGTAAATCTGGAAGGCGCAGTCCCCTCTCCCTCACTTTTAAAACCAGTCCAAAGGCATGGAACATATCCAGGAGAGGACTAGCAGCTTGATGGCACACAAATGCTTCCTTGCAAAGGCTATAAATTCCTACTAGTGTTTGTTAATACTTTCACTGGATGGGTCAAGGACTTTCCCTGTAAAACTGTAAGACCCACGGAAGTAACCAAAGTCTTGTTGTGAGAAATTATTCCTCGATTTGGCCTCCCACGATCTCTTCAGAGTGATAATGGCCCTTCTTTCACTGCACAAACAACCCAACAAATAGCACCAGCTTTAAAAATTAATTGTTTTCTACATTCAGCCTGTCATCCACAATGCTCTGGAAAGGTAGAAAAAGCTAATCATACTTTAAAGGGGCACCTAACTAAACTTAGTTTAGAGAGCCAGGAAAATTGGGTTTCTCTCTTACCAAGAGGACTTCTCAGAATGAGAACTGCTCCAAAACAACATCTAGGACTTAGCTCTTTTACTATATGGAAAGCCATTGCTCACAGTGGACCTGTTATTAGATAAAGATTATAATACTCTGTTAAATTATTCACTCAAGGCTGGTTTAATTTGTAAGTTACTTATTGAATATACTGATCACATGTTCCCCAAACCTGATTTAACTATAACCGAAAGCCTACCCCATGGTAAGTCATGGAGACATGGTTTATTTAAAAGACTGGAAGTCGCATACAGCGGGGGGCTTAAATCCAAAATGGGAAGGTCCATATTGGGTCATATTAGGTACTCCCACTGCAGTAAAATTAGAAGGACACTCTTCATGGGCTCACATATCTAGAATAAAACCTGTACCTCCCTCACAGGAAACCCATGAGCAAACTAACATGCCTTCTTACTCCTGCAAACCTGTAGAAGATCTCAAACTCCTCTTCAAATGATGATGAAGGCTGTATATTTTCTTTTTGTTCTCTGTTCACCTATCTTTAAAAAAAAAAAAGATTTTATTATTTGTCAGAGAGGGAGAGAGAGCACACAAGCAGGGGGAGCAGCAGAGGGAGAGGGAAAAGCAGCCTCCCCCTGAGCAGGGAGCCTGATGCGGGGCTCGATCCCAGGACCCTGAGACCATGACCTGAGCTGAAGGCAGATGCTTAACTGACTGAGCCACCCAGATGTCCCTCTGTTCACCTATCTTAATGGACAATTCCTTTCTACAATGGGCACAGCATTACACTGAACTACAAAATCAAACAGCTTGTTGGATATGTGGCGTTTTGTCCGTGTCAAGTACACCTGGGTTTACCTAGTGGGTTTTTCCTTTACAAGGCACGGATTGGCACTCTCTATATACTTACACTTCAGAAATAATATATAACAATACCGTGTTCTGTGATAAATCTATCACTAATCAGAATGTTTCTTCTTGGCCGATGATCAATATGATATAGAATTTACCAGGACGTAACCAGACTTTTTCATACCCTCAAACTATTAAAATATTTTTTTTTTTTTAAAGATTTTATTTATTTATTTGACAGAGAGAGAGACAGCCAGCGAGAGAGGGAACACAAGCAGGGGGAGTGGGAGAGGAAGAAGCAGGCTCATAGCCGAGGAGCCTGACGTGGGGCTTGATCCTATAATGCCGGGATCACGCCCTGAGCCGAAGGCAGACGCTTTAACCGCTGTGCCACCCAGGCGCCCCTCAAACTATTAAAATATTAACTGACTTTACAAGCGCACAAACTGATGCCCACCAATGAGTGCATAAGTTACAAAACCCTACTTACCGCTGTACTGAGGATGGTATATATCAAATTTAGGATACATACTTATGGCTCACACCCACCATTGGACAGCTCAGTCAAAAGGCAATTTTATGCTGGGAGCAAAAAAAATCATACAGATGATACCTGCGCGAATAGTACATGCCATTTAGGATGGCTATCATTAGAAACCCGTTCTCAAACCATTGTACTCAAGGCTACTGACTGGTTTGCTGCTGATTGGATAAGGTGAGCTGGAATCAGTTGGCTAGCCCCAAACGGAACCCACTGGTTATGTAGAACTAACCTATGGCCCTAGCTTCCTCTAGGGTGGATAGGTCATTGCACCTTAGGTTTCACCTGGATTCATGGGCGCATTACCAAAACCAACACTACCCCAGCTAATCTTCCCAATTTAAGAAAGAGATGGACATGA
Organism: Ursus americanus; assembly: GCF_024610735.1. Classification (NCBI taxonomy): domain Eukaryota; kingdom Metazoa; phylum Chordata; class Mammalia; order Carnivora; family Ursidae; genus Ursus; species Ursus americanus. The sequence goes on along the minus strand of NC_142127.1, from coordinate 74,042,337 downwards.
TCTGTTTTTCATTGGTATGACCATCTGGCATCCATTTTTGTTCCATCTGTAGGGCTGGAAAGTATAATTTGGCATATGGAAGCTCTTAATAAATACACCATAAAAGCACTCAATGATTCACAAAATAGCATCTCCTCACTTAATACTGAGGTCACACAAATGCTCAAAGTGGTTCTACAAAATGGAACGGCTTTAGATGTCTTAACAGCAGCACAAGGAGGTACATGTGCCATTATTAAAACAGCATGCTGTGTCTACATCCCAGATTATCATAAAAATGTCACAGGACTATTAGAAGATACGAGTATTTAAATTGAGGCTCTACAAAAATCCTTCCCTCTCTTTCAACAATTGGTTAAGTTTCTAGCGTGGAGGGGGATTATGGTCAACTATTAAGGGTCTCTTTGTTGAACTTCTCATTCTTTTTTTTAAAGATTTTATTTATTTATTCGACGGAGATAGAGACAGCCAGCGAGAGAGGGAACGCAAGCAGGGGGAGTGGGAGAGGAAGAAGCAGGCTCATAGCGGAGGAGCCTGATGTGGGGCTCGATCCCACAACGCCGGGATCACGCCCTGAGCCAAAGGCAGACGCTTAACCGCTGTGCCACCCAGGCGCCCCATGAACTTCTCATTCTTATAGTCATTTTAATTCTAACACATTGTCTTCCTCAGTATTTTTTCACGTGGTGCCAAGACTCCCTCACTACAGTAACTGCACATTGACAGATGCTCCTTTTTACTCAGGGAGATTCATATATTCTGTCTACCTTGGATTCAACTGCCTCCGCCTTTCGTAACTCCTACATCCGCAACTGACCAATGTTGACCCATAGGTAGGGATATCTCTAGCCCCTATTCAGCAGGAAGAAGTTACAAAAGGTAAGACCTTTTACCCTCAACAACCTTAAAGAGTCCAAACTGTTCAGGGGGGAAAAAGATAAGGAAAACAAAGCAAGAAAAATGTAACTTAAATTAAATCCCCTTACACCTTGCATTCAGCACACTGATAGATAACCTGAAGCTCTCAGAGCCTGACATTCCTCAAGGAATCATGGCTGCCTGAATGCCTCCATGTTTATGTTTTATTAAAGACTAAAAGCAACCTTGACAGTAGCTAAATCTTCAAGGTCCTGTAAGACCTTGCTTTCAGCATACAGAAATTCCTTAAAAACTTAATGTTATCTCTCCCCACTTAAAAGTATATAGTCAGACACTCCTCACACTCACAGATGCAGCTCTTTCTGCCCACGGGTCTTTGTCCTTGTGATATAATAAAATCACCTTTTTGTACTAAAATGTCTCAAGAATTCTTTCCTGGTCATTCGCTACTGGACCCAAACTTCAAATCACATCGTGCCTATCGATCTAAAGCCTTGCTTAGATTCCAGTTCAGTTTGGGGGCTGGGGGAGGGAACGAGAAGATTTCACAGGTGGTGCTGTACACTTGACATTGCAGCACATCGGGAGGCTTACGATGTCCGGTTGTCTCATTCCTAATGATGTGAAGATTGATTGCTGGGTTCAATGGGTTCTCTCTTCATAATCAATTTCTCCATCAACATCTCACCTCATGGTTTCACCATACATTGCTGACCACTGCCTGAAGAAGTTATTTTATTAGGCAGTTGCAAAATAGTAATTTTCCTAATTCTAACATTCCTTCTTCAGCCGAGATTCTTTTGAACAGAACTATCACTATTCGCTAGAGCTATTGACTATGCACAAATAGAATTGATATCAGAAAGGAAAAATACATGTTTGTTATTTCCTCTTACAAATTTTCAGAAGATCCAATGTTTTTGTTTCCTTTTTTTTTTTTTTTGAGTATCGTTATGAATTTGTGACTTTCGTATAACATGTTTAAATGTTACAATCTTTCATACCAATGTTGAGTTTGTCCCATCTTAGGCTAATGGAAGCACCTTCAAATTGGAATTCATGTCCTTTTGATGTGGTCACATTCATTTTTAATAATGTCCTTGTTTTCTTGTACAAGACATCCCAGGCTCACCTTGTTTATATACTGTCCCAAACTTGGAATCAGCCACTTCTCCAAAGAACCCTGGTTTCCGTGATGGAAAACAGTATTTAGAAACCATAATCTAGGGGGCTCCTGGGTGGCACAACGGTTAAGCGTCTGCCTTCGGCTCAGGGCGTGATCCCGGCGTTACGGGATCGAGCCCCACATCAGGCTCCTCCGCTATGAGCCTGCTTCTTCCTCTCCCACTCCCCCTGCTGTGTTCCCTCTCTCGCTGGCTGTCTCTATCTCTTCAAACAAATAAAATCTTTAAAAAAAAAAAAAAAAAGAAAAAGAAACCATAATCTAGATGCTAGAAGTACTCATTGCTAGTCAGTCATCATTGTTTCTAGACATTTTTGGTGGACAGAGCTAGAAAATACATAACTTTTTTAAAAGTGCAAAAAGCATGAGTTCACACTAGTATCTCTAATTAAAATTTAAGATTGCAGAGTTTGATTCCGTAACCAAAGATTCTCAAGTTTCTGAAATCTAATTGCTTTAATCTGTCCCTAGATCTATTTCATACATATAGCAGCCATGAGACTAGTAAATGAAAGTTTAAGATTTTGTTATAGTTCTTTTTTAGAGTATATCCTAATAAAGATAAAAATTCAAAATACCTTTCGGAAGACTGGGTATCTCTGTCACCAACTTCATAGTTATTTTCATTCATTTCAGTTGGTTTTCAAGTTAGCTGTCCTCTAGTGATGTCACTTAGGTTGTTCCTTTTTTCCATTTTTGCTGCTACAAACCATACCATAGTGAAATTTTTAAAAAATATATTTTTTTTTTAGAGAGAGAGAAAGAGTGGGAGGAGGGGCAGAGGGAATGGGAGAGAAACTCCCAAGCAGACTTCCCGCTGAGCACAGAGCCTAACATGGACCCTGAGATCAGGACCTGACCCAAAATCAAGAGAATTTTCACTATAGTTTTCTAAAAGTGAGACTACTGGGTTGTATGACTGTATATGCCTACGTAATTTTGCTGGATAGTGTCAAAATCTTTTCTATAAAGTTTGTATCATTTGGCATTCCCTCCATCAATGTACCACAGGAACCAGCTGGGTAATAAAAAGAAGAGGCTGGGATTATTAGAACCTAGAATTGTGGGGACTGAGGAGAGGGTCCTGCTCAGCCACTGTTTAATACCTCAGGAGCTAGGAAAGGGCTTCTAGGAGTCAGAACGCAGATCTCAAAGATGGCTTGTGGCAGACAGCTGAGACACCTCAGGAGCCTGAAGGAGGCTCCCTGAGGAGCTAGGCCTGAGGCCTGTGAGGGGCACAACCCAGGTAGTGCTGGTACCTCCATGGGGGCAGAATGAGGCCGGTTCTAGGAATGCTAAACCGACTGGTGACAAACTAACTGCTGCCCCCCGAGGAAATCATCATTGCTGAGGGGATGCTGATTAGGAAAAGCAAGCAAACAAGAAGGAGCAAGTCCTTTGTCGCTCTTTCTGATTCTGTCTCTTTCTATCACCCCTTGTTGACAGAAGCTTTAAAAGTCATCTAGCAAAGAAAAACAAATGTGATTTGTAGAGTTCCAGCATCATACAGCAAATTGTAGAGAGGTGGGCTTAGAGGTGAGAGACAATGGCTGACACATACTGGAAAGTGGAATTTATTCCATGAAAGTAAGAATGTTTCAACATCAATAAATGAGTAAACATAGTTTGTTACATTAATATACCCAAGAAGAATAATCCTATCCCATTGCGCTATTAAGCTCTTATGTTTCAGCTTCAAATCCACAGGTCCCACTCCATTTTGTTTAAGGCCAGGCCTTTGCAAAACCACATTTTTTCCTTTGCCAGGCTCCCTTTCAGTCTCTGGCAATAGAAGGAGATAGTAGCAAACTGCAAGTATGGAGGAGGAAAAAGAAATTTGCTTCTTCCTGTTTGCTTCTTGTTGCTGTCAGCCTCATCACAGCAATGGCTAACCCCCCGGCAGGAACAACTGACTTCAGAAGCAACAGAAGGCCCCAGTCTGCAGTTTGTCCACACTCTCAGGCCAGTCTTGTCAGAGCCCTTCAGGGAAACAGCACTAACCCGTTGCACACCTTCCCTAGGGTCCTGGAACTCTTCCTCCAAGCCTTTCGGTCTCGTCCTTTCTTCTTTGCTCCCCCAGGCCCAGAGGTACTGCCCGCACTTACTTCCTCTATGACACTCCAGTGGTCCCTTTTGTCTTTTTAATTCTTGTTTAGTTCTGTACTATGTGGCTAACAATTTATAAAATAATTGTGGCTTCTATCTCTTCACTGGACCCAAACTCATACAATCTCTATCAATGCTAAAAGTCACTTGAGAAAAATTCAACATTCATTTATGATTTAAAAAAAAAAACCTCAATAAAATAATTGATAGACAATACTTTAATGTGATTATAAATTATACACGACTAGCTCAAAACCCAGCATCTTACTTATTAGGGTAAAACCAGAGGCATTCCCATGAAAATCAGGAACAATACAAGGATACCTATTCTTCTCACTACCATTTAACATTTTACTTAAGGTAGCAGCCATACAATTAATTAGACAAAATAAAGCAACGAGAGGTATAAGATTTGGAAGGGAAAAAAGAAAGAGGTAAAGTTAACTTAGTTTTCAGGACATATGTCTAGAAAATACTACAAACAATGAATGTTCAGTAATTAACATACAGAAATCAGTAATCAACATGTATATGCAAATAATAATTAGAAGAGAGAATCAAAGGGAAGATCCCATTTATATTACCAAGAAAAAAATAAAATACCTAGGCATAAATTTATTAAGAAATATGTAAAAGCTCTAGGAGGGAAACTTCGATACTCCCCCTAAAGTCTACAGAGTATGGTAGTGGGGCACAAACAGACACACAGACGAATACAACAGAAAATTGAGAAATAAATTTAAGTGCACACGGAAATACGACGTAAACAAGGGTGGCATTTTAAATCGGTAGTGGAAAACATGAACCTTCACATTAATGGGGGAGTCACTTCGAAGAAGTTTGAAATTACATTTGTATCTCATATAATAGAGAAAAATCCACATGAATCAGAAATTTAAATGTAAAACAAAATGAAACCATGGGTAAATGTATTTGTAATCTGAAAGTAGGAAAATTCTTATGGTGACCAAATTCCACCAGCAAGAAAACGTTGATAAATTTGACTACATAAACTGAAAAAGAATTTACATGGGAAGGGAAAAAAAGAAAAATCTCATAGAAAGGAGGAAAAACAGAAATAAGCATTAGGGACAAAAATATAATACTGGAGACTAACTCTAGGAGGTCCATAGTCTCCAAGTAATAGGTGTACAGGAAAGAGAACAAAGACTGTCAGGGTGCCAATCATTGTGTTAACTCTTCCTTTAATAAGGCCTCCATTCAACCCACATTGTTGATATTATGAATAAGTTCCGTGGGACTCTGTATTCCTACAGCAGTTCCTCAAAGTTTGGTCCTAGAACAGTCTGTCCCAGAATGATCTGGAGTGTTTGTTAAAAACACTGAGTCCACCCTTTTAGTTGTCAGATATTCTTTAAGCAAGCTTTTCCATCTAGGCAGAATAGAATTTGACCTGTCATTTGAATACAGTAAACTATGTTCACTGAACTCAGACACGAATAGGATTTATTACTTTCTACTATTAGTATAGTAGTGTTCTTTAAAGTTATAAAAACCAAATTTTAAAGAGTCTGAAAGGTTAAGCCCCTCAGCCAAGTCACCAGATTACATAGAATGGAAATAATACAGAAACTGACATCTAACAAGTAATTCTGAAAGTATAAGAATGAAGGGGGACAGAAAACTGGCCAAGGCAGAAGGCAACTTTTAAAATCTTCTAGGTGATCAAATATATTGGATGGCTTAAAAACCAAACAAAACAAGATAGTTTGGTATGCAACAAGATAATCAATGCAAAAATATTTACAACATATTTTATTCGGTTAAAAGGTTAACAGCTTTTGCTTAGTTAAAGGCTGTTTGGTTGAAAGAAGTTTACAAAAACAGGAACATAAGTTATAGGATGACCAAAGTGATAGCTATTTTATATACATATATGTAAACATAAGAATAAATTAATACTCATGAAAAGGTGGGGAGGAAAGCCTTCATCATGCATTTCATCTTTTGAATCCTTGTTATATCCCTGTTTTGACTTGGTATGGTTTGAGAATTCAAAAAAAAATAGAATCCATAAATTCACCTCATCTTCTCATTTTCCTGCAAAGTAGAAAAAAAGGAAGATGAACAATATTCACAACTCAAAGCTGATGCTTTTGTTATGAAGCATGGAGAAGAAAACTCCTATATCATATATCTGGAATACTCTATAATAAAAGGAATTATAAAATAAGGTTTAAGAAAAATTGACCACGTAACCACGAAACCAGCCCTACAGGAGGTATTACGGGGGGTTCTATAAAAGTAAAAAGGCCCCAAGAGTGATACAAAACAGAAAGTCACAGCCAATACAAACAAAGACTTTACTGACAACATGGCAGAATTAAAAGCATATCTCTCAGTACTCAGTCTTAATATTAATGGTTTAAATTCTTGCTTAAAACGCCACAGGGTTGCAGATTGGATAAAAAGAAATGACCCATCCATTTGCTGTCTACAAGAGACTCATTTCGAACCCAAAGATGCATTCAGACTGAGAGTAAGGGGATGGAGTACCATCTTTCACGCAAATGGACCTCAAAAGAAAGCTGGGGTAGCAATTCTCATATCAGATAAACTGGATTTTAAACTACAGACTATAGTCAGAGACGCAGAAGGGCACTATATTATTCTTAAAGGAAGTATTCAACAAGTGGATATGACAATTATAAATATATATCCCCCCAACAGGGGAGCAGCAAGATACACAAGCCAACTCTTAACCAGAATAAAGAGACATATAAATAAAAATACATTAATAGTAGGGGACCTCCACACTCCACTCAGAAATAGACAGAACACCCTGGCAAAAACTAAGCAAAGAATCAAAGGCTTTGAATGCCATACTCGACGAGTTGGACCTCTTAGATATATATAGAACACTACACCCCAGAACCAAAGAATACTCATTCTATTCTAATGCCCATGGAACATTTTCAAGAATAGACCATGTTCTGGGACACAAAACAGGTCTCAGCCGATACCAAAAGATTGAAATTATCCCCTGCATATTCTCAGACCACAACGCTCTGAAATTGGAACTCAACCACAAGGAAAAATTTGGAAGAAACTCAAACACTTGGAGACTAAGAACCATCCTGCTCAGGAATGACTCGATAAACCAGGAAATCAAAAATCAAATTAAACAATTTATGGAGACCAATGAGAATGAAAATACAACAGTCCAAAACCTATGGGATACTGCAAAGGCGGTCCTAAGGGGGAAATACATAGCCATCCAAGCCTCACTCAAAAGAATAGAAAAATCTAAAATGCAGTTTTTATATTCTCACTTCAAGAAGCTGGAACAGCAACAGAGGGACAGGCCTAATCCACGCACGAGGAAGCAGTTGACCAAAATTAGAGCTGAAATCAATCAAGCAGAAACCAGAAGTACAGTAGAGCAGATCAACAGGCCTAGAAGCTGGTTCTTTGAGAGAATCAATAAAATTGACAGACCACTGGCAAGACTTATCCAAAAGAAAAGAGAAAGGACCCAGATTATTAAAATTATGAATGAAAAAGGAGAGGTCACGACGAACACCATTGAAATTGGAAGGATTATTAGAAATTTTTATCAACAGCTATATGCCAATAAACTAAGCAATCTGGAAGAGATGGAATCCTTCCTGGAAACCTATAAACTACCAAGATTGAAACAGGAAGAAATTGATTTCTTAAACAGGCCAATTAATTATGAAGAGATTGAGTCAGTGATAAACAACCTTCCAAATAACAAAACTCCAGGCCCAGACGGTTTTCCTGGGGAATTCTACCAAACATTCAAAGAAGAAATAATACCTATTCTCCTAAAGCTATTTCAAAAAATAGAAACAGAAGGAAAGCTACCAAACTCATTCTATGAGGCCAATATTACCTTGATTCCCAAACCAGGCAAAGACCCCATCAAAAAGGAGAATTACAGACCGATTTCCCTAGTGAATATGGACGCCAAAATCCTCAACAAGATACTTGCTAATAGAATCCAACAGTTCATTAAAAGGATTATCCACCACGATCAAGTGGGATTCATACTTGGGATGCAAGCGTGGTTCAATATTCGCAAATCAATCAGCGTGATACATCATATCAACAAGAAAAGACTCAGGAACCATATGATCCTCTCAATTGATGCCAAAAAAGCATTTGACAGAATACAGCATCCTTTCCTGATTAAAACCCTTCAGAGTGTAGGAATAGAAGGTACATTTCTCAATCTCATAAAAGCCATCTATGAAAAGCCTACTGCAAATATCATTCTCAATGGGGAAAAGCTGGAAGCCTTTCCCTTAAGATCAGGAACACGACAAGGATGCCCACTCTCGCCACTATTATTCAACATAGTACTAGAAGTCCTTGCAACAGCAATCAGACAACAAAAAGGGATCAAAGGTATTCAAATCGGCAAAGAAGAAGTCAAAATGTCTCTCTTCGCAGATGACATGATACTCTATATGGAAAACCCCAAAGAAGCCACTCCCAAACTATTAGAAGTTATAGAGCAATTCAGTAACGTGGCGGGATACAAAATCAATGCTCAGAAATCAGTTGCATTTCTGTACACGAATAACGAGAACGAAGAAAGAGAAATTAGGGAATCCATCCCATTTACAATAGCACCAAAAACCATACGTTACCTTGGAATTAACTTAACCAGAGACGTAAAGGACCTTTATTCTAGAAACTATAAATCACTCTTAAAAGACATTGAGGAAGACATAAAAAGATGGAAAGATATTCCATGCTCATGGATCGGAAGAATTAACATAGTTAAAATGTCCATGCTACCCAGAGCAATCTACACTTTCAATGCTATCCCGATCAAAATACCGAGAACGTTTTTCAAAGAACTGGAACAAATAGTCCTTAAATTTGTATGGAACCAGAAAAGACCCCGAATCTCCAAGGAACTGTTGAAAAGGAAAAACAAAGCTGGGGGCATCACAATGCCGGATTTCCAGCTGTACTACAAAGCTGTGATCACAAAGACAGCATGGTACTGGCACAAAAACAGACACATAGACCAATGGAACAGAATAGAGAGCCCAGAAATGGACCCTCAGCTCTTTGGGCAACTAATATTTGATAAAGCAGGAAAAAACATCCGGTGGGAAAAAGACAGTCTCTTCAATAAATGGTGCTGGGAAAATTGGACAGCTACATGCAAAAGAATGAAACTTGACCACTATCTCACACCATACACAAAAATAAACTCCAAATGGATGAAAGACCTCGATGTGAGACAGAAATCCATCAAAATTCTAGAGGAGAACATAGGCAGCAACCTCTACGACATCGGCCAAAGCAACCTTTTTCATGATACATCCCCAAAGGCAAGAGAAACAAAAGATAAAATGAATTTATGGGACTTCATCAAGATTAAAAGTTTCTGCACAGCCAAGGAAACAGTCAGAAAAACTAAGAGGCAGCCCACGGAATGGGAGAAGATATTTGCAAATGACACTACAGATAAAGGACTGGTATCCAAGATCTACAAAGAACTTCTCAAACTCAATATACGAGAAACAAATAAACAAATCAAAAAATGGGCAGAAGATATGAACAGACACTTTTCCAATGAAGACATACAAATGGCTAACAGACACATGAAAAAATGTTCAAAATCATTAGCCATCAAGGAAATTCAAATCAAAACCACACTGAGATACCAACTTATGCCAGTTAGAATGGCAAAAATAGACAAGGCAAGAAACAACAATTGTTGGAGAGGATGTGGAGAAAGGGGATCCCTCCTACATTGTTGGTGGGAATGCAAGTTGGTACAGCCACTCTGGAAAACAGTGTGGAGGTCCCTTAAAAAGTTAAAAATTGAGCTACCCTATGATCCAGCCATTGCACTACTGGGTGTTTACCCCAAAGATACAGACGTATTGAAGAGAAGGGCCATATGCACCCCAATGTTCATAGCAGCAATGTCCACAATAGCTAAATCGTGGAAGGAGCCGAGATGCCCTGCAACAGATGACTGGATTAAGAAGTTGTGGTCCGTATATACAATGGAATATTACTCAGCAATCAGAAAGAACGAGTTCTCAACATTTGCTACAACATGGACGGCACTGGAGGAGATAATGCTAAGTGAAATAAGTCAAGCAGAGAAAGAGAACTATCATATGATTTCTCTCATCTATGGAACATAAGAACTAGAATGATCAGTAGGGGAAGAAAGGGATAAAGAAAGGGGGAGTAATCAGAAGGGGGTATGAAACATGAGAGACTATGGACTATGAGAAACAAACTGAGGGCTACAGAGGGGAGGGGGGTGGGGGGATGGGATAGGCCGGTGATGGGTAGTAAGGAGGGCACATATTGCATGGTGCACTGGGTGTTATACACAACTAATGAATCATCGAGCCTTACATCGAAAACCGGGGATGTACTGTATGGTGACTAACATAATATAATAAAAAATCATTATAAAAAAAATAATAATAATAAAATAAAAATAAAATTAAAAAAAAAAAAGAAAAATTGACCAACTTAAGATTTCACACATTACATGTTTTACTATGTATTTTCTTTTTATTATGAACTTCAGCAAACATAGAAGATTATATGAAAATGTACAACTTAGAAACAATAAATAAATGTTGATGTACCCACCACCCAAGTTAAGAAATAAAATATTACCACACCTCAGAAGCCTCCAGTGTGCCCCTTTCTGTTCACATCCCTGTCATCCCCCAAGAAGTAACCGCTATCCTGAACTGTGTTCATCTCTTCCTTTTCTTCACAGTAAAGGTGTTTTTTTCAACACCTTTATTCACTTCCAAGTCTCTCCTTCACTGAAACATTAAAGACTCTTATTTTACAGTCTGTATCTAATTCTGCTATCAGTTGCTTCTGCTGGTACCTTGTTCCCTTGTGTATGTAGTGTTTACTGTGAGCTAACTTATTTCCCTTGGAATTTTACCTGTGGAAAATACGTTGAGGACTGAGATGGAGCTCTAGAAAATATCTGCATTTGCTTCTGATGGACAACAGGGGGCACTACAAGTCATGTACTAACTAAATCCTCAACTCGAGGTTTTCTGTGACTTTAAAATATTGTGAATTCCAACAGCAATGCAAGAGTTTGATTTTGCTTACGAATTCTCAGAAGATTTTTTTCCTCCTCAGTTCAGTACCAGAGTTATTTCCTGGGGCTTAAAAAAGCTGGTGGGAAGGTTATTTTTAGTTTGCTCTTCTACCGAGAGAGTAGCTCAACTTTATTGAAGGTGATCTACTATTAGACTTTTCATTTTAGCTAAACCCTAGGATATGCCTTCTGTCCTCAGCCGCATAAGGCTGTGAATCCAACACTTAGGTTCACCTAGTTTGGTAAATACGTTCGGGCAAAAGCCAGTCTCAGAGTCCACCTACCTCTCTGGGTTCCTGCTCTCATTCAGTCTCTGATGACAGCTTTCTTCTTCTCTTCTAGCTAATAGATACGTTCAAGGGGGTTTTTTGTTTTGTTTTTTAATATTTTACCCAGTAATTTTATTTTATTTTTAGTTTGATCATGCACCTAGTATATCATGTTGCAAGAAGTGGGGTTGTATTTATTCTTTACATTACGCAGGTCTTTTAGATGACATCCATACACATGGTCCCAAATTACAAAGGTATAAATGGTTAGGTTAGATTAGAGTAGGTCTTTTTCCCTCCTCTGTATTCCTCTCCAGAGCCAATGATACCACTGCCTTGGGTAATTAGGTAGAATTTAATTAATTCTTTTAGAAGAGCTACCTATTCTAAATACAGCAAAATGCTGTAATGAAATAGTATTCTATTTTAGTTTAGATCTATTGGACACACAGATTATTTGGTAAATGGTTTAGTTGGTAAATTTTTTAAAAGCAAATAGCACAATGAACATTAGTATAAATACTAAGAATGATGAAAACCCAGCTGCCTTTTTTTCTTTTTGGATGGCATCCAGCAGATATATCACAGCTTCTGATAGGCCCCCAGTGAGAAGAGATCTTGAATGAAACTGCTTGCAATGTATCATTTTAGGCACTGAGGATAGGGGTGGCAGAAGTTAACAAGAAGGTAAAACAAATATATTTTTTAAAGTCTTTACGTTTTAAGTCCCAAAGCACTGACTATGACAAAGGGGGACATTTTAATCATTAAAGTCCTAATCCACAATGAATACATGGCAATATATATAGTATGAATATTACTATAGTAATCATGAATATTACTATATGAGCATATAGTAATTATGATATTTATGTACCAAATAGCAAAACAACTACCTTTATGAAGCAAAAACTATAGGAGATGCATGGAGACAGATACAAACACAATAATAGGAGATTTTAATATACAACACTCTCAGTGCAAGACAGATGAGGTGGGCAAAAAAACAAGGAGATAGAAGATCTTTGGTCTTCCTTTAGGATGTAGGGGTAAAGCTTATGAATATATACCAAACTCTATATACTCTGATAAAAGAGGTTACATATTCTTCTCAAGTACTCACAGCATAGCTACAAAAGCAAATCCAACAGCACATTATGAAAAACACATACCATGACCAAGTGAGATTTATTCCAGGAATGCAAGTTTGGTTCAATATTAGAAAACCTATTATCATACACCATGTTAATAAATCTAAGGAAATAAAGCATATAATTTTTTCATGGATACTGAAAAAGTCCTTGACATAATGCAACACTCATCCGTGATTAAAACACTCAATAGACATTGGGGGACATTTTCTTAATATTAAAAATTGCAAATACTTACTTTAATACTAAAGCCATGGGAGACAACAGAGGTATTTCCACTCAAGTCAGGAACGAGGCAAGAATGCCCACCAATTCCTGTTAACTATACTTGAGGTGTTAGCCAATGCCATAAAACAAGAGAAATCAATCAGAGGCATACGAATAGGTAAAGAAATAAAACTAACTCTATTTTAGATGGTATCATGGTATTCCTCCTCCATTAAGTTTTACTTGAGAGAATCAATGAGATAGATAATAAAAGAAATTTACTGAAGTAGCAAGTTATAAACTTACACAGAATTCAACACCTTTCATACTCACAAAGAATAAATACTGAGCATGATATACATGTCCAAGTTACATGTGCATTTATAGTAGCAACCAAGAAGACTAAATACCTACAAATCAATTTAACAAGAAATGTGTAAAACCTGTTTGAGGAAAATTTTAAAACACTTCTAAAAATTACAAAAGACTTGAATAAATGCAAAGATATCTCCTGTTCTTACACAGCACAACTCAATACAAAGATGTCAGTTCTCCCTAAATTAAAGTACAAATCCAATGCAACCCCCCCCCCCAAAATACTAGCTAGATCAGTGGTTTTTAACTCAAAGCAATTTTGCCTCCTGTGTGACATTTTGCAACATTTGGAGGTATTTTTGATTGTTTTAAGTGGATGGGTGCTACTGACATTTACTGGGTGGAGGGCAGGGATACTGCAAAATATCTTCCAATGCACAGAATGGCCTGCCACAACAAAGAAATATCTAGCTCAAAATGTCGATAGTGCTGAGTTTAAGAAACCCTGAGCTTGCCAAGTAAATACTAAAGTTCATATTTAAAAATAAGCATGCAATAACACCCAAGGAAACAATGAAAAAGAAAAACTATGAGAAGGCAGTAGCCTTACCAGACATTAAAACATCATATACAGCCTCTATACTAGACAGGTAGATCACTGCACTGGAATAAAAAGTCCAGCATTAGATGCACCTCCACTAAATACATTCAGAAATTTAGAATATGACATGGTTGGCATCTTAAATCTTTGGGATAAAGATGCATTTGTAAATAAATGAATGGTGCAAGTACAGATAGGTAGCCTTTGGAAGACATACAAAATTAGACCCATATCTTAGACCTCACACTAAAAAAAATTCTAAATAGTCTAGGGATTTATGTAAGAAATAAGACTATAAAAATACTAAAAGAAAATATGATGAATTCCTCTTTAACCATGGTATAGGGAAAGACCTTCTAACTATGACTCAAAATTCAAAGAGAATGAAAGAAAAGACTGAAAAATTTAACTACATAAAAATAAAAAGAATTAAAAAAAAAAGTCAAAAAAACAATTGATAAACTCAAGAAAATGCTGGCTGCATATACTACAAGGGCTAATATCCCTACTACATGAAGAATTCTTCATAACTGAGGGACAAAAAGACCAGAAATCCAATGAAAAAATTGAAGAAAGATATGAACAGACTAAAAAATGGTATAATGATCCCCAAGCATGAGGAAAGCATTTAAATTCACTTACAGAGAAATGAAAGTAAAACAACAACGATATACTGTTGCTCACTCACCAGAGTGGCAAAAATTTTAAAATATGACAACATATTCTTGTTAATTATAATGTGGGTAAATGGTGCCACACTCTGCTGGTGGGCATGCAAATTTGTACGAGCCTCTGAAGGGAGGTGTGGCAAGACCTAACTACATATGTGCTTACTTTTCACCCCTGTAATCCCCTTTAAGGAATTTACCCTGAAGATACACTTCCAACAATATGAAAAGATATATACACAAGATTATTCAATGTAGTTATTATTTATAATAGCAAAATATTGGAAACAACCTAAATGTGCACATATAGGTTTATGACTGAATAAGTATAGTACATCTTTACACAATTAAGTATTATCCAGCTGTTAAAAAAAAAAAGGAGGAAAATCTTTACAAATTGATACGGATTTCCAAAATACACTGTTAAACGGAAGTAAACAAAGCCCAACAGAACAGCTATGGTATGCTGCCTTTATGTAAAAGAGGCGTTTATGTATCTGCTTCTTTATGCTAAAGAAATACAGGAAGGATAAGCCAGAAACTAAAGAAATTGGTTACCCCCAAGAGGTAGGTGAAAATAGGATAGAAAGAGGGGATAATGGGAATGGGATAGCTGAAATAAAAGCAGTTGCCGTTCTCTGCCTATACCATTTTGCATAGCTTTGATTTGTATAATCCAAATGTTTCACATACCTCAAAGTAAACAAAAAAAAAACCTACCAAGATATAGAAGGAGAAAAGAGAAGACAAACAATAAAAAATGTACCTAAATGAATTACAAATGAATAACATAACTACTCTGGAAGGGGGCTAGTAAGGAAAGAACTAACCTAAGACAAAAATAACCATATCTAAATGTTATAATCTAGTGATAGTAAGTATGCTTCTCACAGGGATAGGAGTTAACAATTCTGAAGCTACTTTATGTGTATGCTAGAAATGAACAAATAAGTTAATGTATTACAGATAATGAGAGCCAGGCTTCTCACTGATGAAGAAATTATGAATAAGCAAAGCAAAAATGAACCCTGTGGTGTTGAACTGGAATCAGAGATTATCAATATAAAAACTCATGGTTTTTTACTTTATATACAGATAGAGAAATATAAAAGTGTGTGTATGCGTGGATTAGTATGCATACGTATGTCTCCTAGCTCTGTCTGCTGAGAGGGCCTAACAGCAATGCCCCCTGTGGTGGCCAGACCCTAAGGAGGATCCCTCCCACCACACTCATGATGATGTTCATGCCCTTGTGTAACTGCCTCTTTAAGGAACTGTGACTTGCATCTAACCAATAGACTATGGCAAAGATGATGGAATGTCTAACTTCTAAGACTGCATTTCATTTTGATACTCTATCTGCTAAAGGATTTGCCCTAGAGACTCTGCAGCTAGCTTTGAGATAAGTAGCTATTTTGGGAGGCCCATTTGGCAAGGAGCTGAGAGTGGCCGCTAGGAGTTGAGGACAGCCTTTACCCGACAGCAAGAAGCTGGGGCCCTCAATCCTATACCTACAAGGAAATAAATTTGCCAACAATCTGCATGACCTTGAGAGCAGATTCTCCCACAGGAGGGCCTCCAGATGAAAACCATCTTGGACCACATCTCAATTACAGCTTTGTGAGACACTAAGTAGAGCACTTAATTCCGTGTTCTAGTCCAGATTCCTGGCCCACAGAAACAGAGAGATAAGAAATGGATGCTGTTTTAGGCTACTAGTTTTACGGTAACACTGCTGTGCAGCTAGAACTAACTAATAAAATATCATATACATAGCAGAAATACCCAGTGCCCAGATCTTGGCTTCTAAACAAAATTCTTCAAAAGTACCTGATTTGGGGGTTAGGGCAGAAAAAACACTAAGATAAGCCTAGAACATCTTGTGCCAGAAAGTAAGGAAGTGCTCAAAATATGATGAGGTCTTGCTGAAAAAACACAGAAGGAGGCTACCCTGAAGGAACCCTAATAGCCACGCTGGAATAATCTGAGCAATGCGATAACTATTGGCAGTATTACATTTTCACTTACAGAATAAGTATCCATGAGTCTATACTGCTATAAATACATACATACATACATACATAAATGTTCTCATTAAGGACAGCTCTTCCTTACAGAATTCCAATAAATGTAAAAGGAAAGAGGGAAACAGAAAACCATTATTAGGCAGAAATATAACTGCTGCAGGCAAGGTCCATCAATGGATGCTAAAATTAGTGGGCGAAAGTGTGAGGAAAACTAGGATGCACAGATTCAAAGCATCTCCCCCAGTGTTCAGTAACTATAAAGGAAAAGACAATAATTTATAGTGAAAAAAACCCAGCAGACACCACCTCCATCAAGTGATCAAAGTTAACATTACCGAGACATACTGACATGATAAACCCCTTCAAATGATGCAATGAGAAGGGCACACCATTTCTGCAGAATTCTTGCCAAAAACGCTTAACTGGCATTGTAATCACGAGAAAACATCAAACAACAAACCAAACTGAGGGACATTCTACAAAGTAACTGACCAATAGTCTTCAAACGTGTCAAAGTCATAAAAGGAAGGAATGAGGAACTGTCATAGGCTGGAGGAGGCTAAGGAGAAACAAGGTAGGATCCTGGATAGGATTCTAAAACAGCAAACGATGTTAATGAACAGCCATAGTTTAGTTGATAGTACTGTACCAATGCTAATTTTCTAATTTTGATCATTGTACTGTGGATAAGGTGTTAAAATTAGGGAAAGCTAGGGAAGGAAACTTTGTGCTATTTTTATAACTCTGATAAGTCTAAAATTAGTTTAAAATAAGAAAGTTTAACTTGCAACTCAATAAAAAAAGACAACCCAATTGAAAAAAGGGGAAAAGATCTGAACAGACTTTCCTTTTTTTCTTTTTCTTTTTCAGTAGGTTTCCTGCCAGCATGAAGCCAATGCAGGACTTGAATTCACGACCCTGAGATCATGACCTGAGCTGAGATCAAGAGAATCATTATATGATCTCACTCATATGTGGAATTTAAGAAACAAAACATAGGATCTTAGGGGAAGGGAGGGAAAAATAAAACAAGATGAAATCAGAGAGGGAGACAAACCATAGGAGACTCTTAATCACAGGAAACAAACTGAGGGTTGCTGGAGGGGAGAGGGGTGGGGAGATGGGGTAACTGGGTGATGGACATGAAGGAGGGCAAGTGATGTAATGAGCACTGGGTATATAAGGCTGATGAATCACTAAATTCTACCTCTGAAATTAATAATATACTATATGTTAATTAATTATATTTAATTTTTTAAAACCCAAATATAAAGAAATCAAGTGGAGGAAAAAAGAATAGCAAGGAAATAACTTTTCTATGATTATAACTTCGGATGCGCTTCATCTTAAATTGTGCTTGATACTCAATCCACAGTACTTGGAATAATTGCATTTTTAATTTTTCCCTCAGTCAAAAATGACATTAAGGTGTTGTGGCCCTATTTATATAACCCAACAATTTTCTGTATTATGTGAATAATTTCACCCTCTAATTTATTCGTGTTCAGTGCAGATGGTTGAGTATTCATTATGTTTAATAATATAAAAAGCTAATCCACGTGGTAGATGCTACAACTCTAGAGGAAACAGCGTGGGACACCCAACTGACTGAGCCACCCAGGCGTCCCTGAATAGACTTTTCTTTAACGAAGATACACAAATGGCCAATAAGCACATGAAAAGATGCTCAATATCATCAGTCATCAGAGAAATACAAATCAAAACCTTACTACTTTACACACACTACTATGGTTAGAATCATCAAAAAGCCAAATGATAAGTGTGTTGGCAAGGAAATGGAGAAATCAGAACCCTCATACATCATTGGTGGTAATGTAAAATGGTGCAGCAGCTTTGGAAAACAGTCCAGCAGTTCCTCAAATGATTAAACAGAGTCACCATATGACCCAGGAATTCCACAAGTAGGCATATACCCAAGAGAAAAGAAAACATATGTAGATACAAAGACTTGCAAATAATATTTATAGCAGCATTACTCATAATAACCAAAAGATGGAAACAACCAAACGTCCCTTGACAGACAAGTGGATAAACAAAATGTGGTATAATCTATAGGACAGAATATTACTCAGTCCTAAAAAGAAATGAAATACTGATACACACTGTGACACAAGATAAACCCGGAAACATTATGCTAAGTTCAAGAAGCCAGTCACAAAGACCACATATTACATGAATCTATTCATATGAAATATCTAGAACAGGGAAATCTATTGATAATAGGAAGTAGGTGAATGGTTGTCTAGGGCTGGGGTGGGGTGGGGGGTATGGGAATGATAGATAAAGGGCATGGGGTTTCTTTTTGAGGTGCAGAAATGTTCTCAAATTGATTGTGGTGATGGTATGCGTATCTGTAAATATACTAAAAACACACTGAATTGTACATTTTAAATGATGATATGTATGGTATGTGAATTATAGCCTGACTGGATCCTTTACTTCACTTTTGTTTCTCTTTCACCCTCCCTTGCATTGCTACATTGTATTGGTTATTGGTTGTTTTTTTTTAAGACTTTATTTTTTTAGAGCAGTTTAAGATTCACAATAATATTGAGAGGAAGGTAAAGATTTCCCATTTGCCCTCTGCCCTTACCTATGCATAGCCGTCCCCATAGTCAACCATACTCACAAGCATTGTATATATTTTATCAAGGATGAATCTACACTAATACATCATAATCAGTTGAAGTCTATAGTTTATCTTCAGGTTCCCTCTTGGTGTTGTACATTCTAAGGGTTTGGACAAATGTATAACGACAGGTATCTTTCATTATAGTATCATACAGAGTATTTTCACTGCCCCAAAAATCCTCTATGTTCATCCGTCTCCCCTGCCTCCTCCTTGACAACCACTGATCTTTTCACTGGCTTCATAGCTTTGCCTCTTCCAGAATGTCATATAGTTGGAATTATACAGTAAGTAGCCTTCTCAGATTGGCTTCTTTCACTTAGTAAAATGCATTTATGGCTCTTCCTTGTCTTTTCATGGCTTGATACCTCATTTCTTTTTAGCACTGAGTAATACTCCACAGTCTAGATATACCATAGTTTGTTTCTCCATTCACCTACTGAAGGACATCTTGGTTACTTCCTAGTTTGGCAATGTGAATAAAGCTGCCATAAATATCCATGTGCAGATTTTTGTGTGGACATAAGTTTTCAACCCCTTTGGGTAAATACCAAGGAATGTGACTGCTAGATCACACAGTAAGAGTATACGTTAAGTTTTCTAAGAAACCACCAAGCTGTCTTGCAAAATGGCTGTACCCTTTGGCTTTCCCGCTAGCAGTGAGTGAGAGCTTTCGCTCTATACCTGTTATTGCTTCAAAATACCTGTCAGAACCATCAACGCCTTTCATTTTATAAAAGAAGCAAATACTGAAACAATGCAAAGGATGAGAAAATTTAAGGGTAGTTTTCTCTCTTTTTGAAAATACGATCCCAAATATGATCAGGTTCTGCAAAACAGACTACTTCATTTATCCTTTTAAAAAAGTAAGATTTTCCATAAAACACATGTAAAAGGCATTTGGACATTTTTTGAGATAATTAAGGGAATCTGAATAGGGATTGGCTGTTAGATGACAGTAAGAAACTATTGCTAATTCATATAGATAATTGCTGTGATCACTGTTATCTAGTTTTGTTAAGAAGTTCCTTTTTTTTAAAGAGATATACACAGAAGTGTTTTTGGAAATTAAATGACCCAATATTAGGGATTTGCTTTAAAAATACTACAACAAAAAAGGATAGATAGATAAGGCAAAATACTGATAACAATTGAAACTGAGGGAGGGTGGATAAGTAGGGGGAGTACTATTTTCCCTTTGTTGAGGTATGTTTTATATATTTTTTAAAAGATTTATTTATTTATTTATTTATTTATTTATTTGACAGAGAGACAGAGAGAGCAGGGTGGGCAGAGGGAGAAGCAGGCTCCCCACCGAGCAGGGATCCCAGGACCTGGGATCATCACCTGAGCTGAAGGTAGATGTTTAACCAACTGACCCACTCAGGAGCCCCTATTTATTTATTTGAGAGAGAGAGATGGAGAGAGGGATAGAGAGAGAGCATGTGCATGCATAGGGGTGGGCGGGGCAGAGGGAGAGGGGGAAAGAGAATCTCAAGTAGACTCCCCCCCTGAGCAGTGAGCCCAACTCAGGGTTTGAGCTCACGACCCTGAGATCATAACCTGAACCAAAATCAAGAGTTGGATGCTTAATTGACTCAGCCACCCAGGCACCCTATGTTTGAAATTTAAAAAAAGAAAGAAAAAGACTATTAATTACTCTTTAAGGCTAAAGAACAAATAAGCCACCTTGAATTCTTCTAGGGAACAAGGTAGAACGCAAATGGAGATAACAGACATGGAAATAGTGGTTTGCAAATCATAGGCAACAAAGTCTTTTTACAAAGTCTGTTCAAAGAATAAAAGAAGACATTTCTTCAAATCTCACCCAGATCATACTGTGATTATTATATGTCAAAAATATATTGATATTCAGAAGTATTCAAATACTAATTCAGGCAGGAATTTCTTTTAAAGCATATAGTTTATAAAGTCACACTGAAATCACTTTAGTATCACTGAAATACTTACCTTTTGAGATTTGGCTCCTTTAAATAGAGAGGAGTACACCTTCTTCTTCGGCTTGGTAGCTCTAAAGATGGATTTTCTGACTTATTTTCAGCTTTAGCAGCATTATTTGAAACAAAACTGGTATTTGTCAAATCCTGCAATGTTCTACCACCTGCAAAAATGATTTTCACAAATACTTGTAAACATATATAAAGAGAAATGGGACATCCTCATATAGAAACAGATATGGGATATTTAGTGGTTTGCAAATTACTGCCAGCAAATTTCTAAACTTAGCAATAATCAAGTTATAATTTTAAATATTACAATAATAACACCAAAATTATTTGTGAATCGATTTTTTCCCAGCAATGAAAGGAAAAGAGACTTAAAATTTGAAACAAACTACCAAAGTAGACCATAACACTTTTATTCTGAAGTCACATACAGGCTGATAAAAATTCTTCACAGGTCAACCCTATTCACAGAATCATACAAATGATCACACATTCATTCAACATTTGTATCAACTGCTTACTCTGTGAAAGGTACCATGAGGAATACAGAGATGCAAGATGGCTCATCAGTCCTCTATCATGGCCTGTAACTCTAGATTTTTGCATTTCTTTTGTTTTAGTATTCCTTTTACCCAGAATTGCCTTATCAATCAAAATCCTAGTATTCTCTAACTTGAAAAGATATCTGTACCCCCATGTTCATAGCAGCATTATGTACAGCAGCCAAGACACAGAAACAACCTAAGTGTCCACTGATGGATGAATGGATAAAGTTGTGGGGTGTGTGTGCATGTATGTTAATATTATATGCATATTACTCAGCTATTTGGAAATCCTACCATTTGAGATAACACATATGGAGCTTGAAGGCATTATGCTAAGTGAAATAAGTCATACACAGAAAAACAAATACTGTAGGATCTCTCTTACAGCAGGAATTTAAAAAAAAAGAAAAATCAAAACCAAAGACCAAAACCCCAAACCCAGAAAAAGAGATCAGACTGTGGTTACCAGAGGTGGCAGGGGGTGGAGAGAGGGCGGAAAAGAGGAAGGTAATCAAAAGGTACGAACTTCCAGGTATAAGATAAATATGTACTAGGAATACAATGTACAACCTCATGACTATAGCTAACACTGCTGTGTGGTATACAACAGGGTTTAAGAGGGGGCGACTGGGGGGCTCAGTTGGTTGAGCATCTGACTCTTGATTTTGGCTCAGGTTGTGATCTCAGGATTGTGAAATCAAGCCCCACAGTGGGCTCCACACTGCGCATGGAGCCTGCTTAGGATTCTCTCTCCCTCTCCCTCTCCCTCTGCTTCTCAACCCCACCCCTCTCTCTCTTAAAAAAAAAAAAAAAGAAAAAGTTAAGAGAACAAACCCTAAGAGTTCTTATCACAAGGAGAAAACTTTTTTCTTCTCTCTTTTCTGTTTACTGTATCCATTTGACATGATGGATGTTAGCTGAACCTACTGAGGCAACCATTTCACAATACATGTAAATCCAACCATCATGCTGTATGCCTTAAAGTTATACAGTAATATCAATTATTTCTCAATAAAATAGGAAAAAACTTCTAGTATTCTACATACATGTATATTCAAATGTTAGTTTCCCAGTAGAAAATTTTGATTGATATGGGAATGTCCAATGTCACAAAACTTCTCATAAAGAAGGAACAATCTTAGGATCTAATGTGTAAAGGGGGAAAAAAATGGGATAACTAATGGTATATATAGCATGATGTCAGGTGTATATTTTTAAATTCCATAGATTCAATTCTGTATGCACATGCCAAAAATGTTGACTGCAGTTCTTCTGGGTGATTGTTTTTCCTACTATTTTCTGATTCTCTACTTTCAATTTTCTGGAATGAGTATTATTTTAATAACTGGGGGGAAAGAAAAAGTAAACACTAAAGATAAAAATCTTACCTATCCTATAGGGCCTAAAATGCTACCTATTTCATGATGTCTTTGTGGGCTCCTCTTGTCCAAATCACTTCCCATATATCTGTTAAGCACATGTG
The DNA here is from genome assembly GCF_024610735.1 of Ursus americanus. Taxonomy (NCBI): domain Eukaryota; kingdom Metazoa; phylum Chordata; class Mammalia; order Carnivora; family Ursidae; genus Ursus; species Ursus americanus. The sequence continues at coordinate 74,019,187 of NC_142127.1, read as the reverse complement.
TGCTTTTATGAGAGCATTTACCACATTTACCTTTGTTATTTTTAGATATATATATTCTGAGGAAAGGGATTTGGTATGACTTATTTTTTAATCCTCTAAAACACCAAGTCAGACAACTTTGTGGTAAAGGCTAAATCTGTTTTTTAGGTTATAAATATCCAAGACACTACTTTGTTATCTTCCTAAAATACTAAACTTTCTTTAAATTCCTTTATATTGTTTCTATAGATCAGGCGACACAGTTAAATACTGTTCCTAACGCCATAAAAATATCAGTTATAACAGAAAATACTTTACTGGTTAAGTGAAAAAAGACAATACTTTTACTTGGTCACTTCAGCTGCTGACCTACCTATTCCTGATTTTTGTGTTCTCTGGTTGAAATTCCTCCCTTTCATCTTCTCATGGTCATCATCACTTACTTGAAAGACTGGTGAGCTCTCCAGGGCAAAATTTTCTTTTATCACCAGATTTTTACTAGGAGAAATACTCAGAGGTACTAAATCCTCATGCATGCTCTTAAAGGAAGAATCTTGTATGTTAGGTGAATATACCTGAGATAAAGATTTAAATGCCTCTTTGTAAAAGTCTGCCTTCATTTTGACAGCTCTCTCATTTGCTGAATTTTTTTCCTCATCAGTTTGTCCAGATTTAACTGATATTCCCTGGTCAGTGTCAGATACTACCTGCATTACCTTCTGGCTCTCTGAAGGATAGATGGTCTTCCTTTTCTTTGATTTAGATGCCGTTTTGTTTACTTTTCTGCCCTGACACTCTCCTTCTTTTACCACTTCCACCAAAGGGATATCTCTCTTTTCATTCAGAGTTGTAGAGCTTTCCTTTAGATTCTCCTGGAGGTCCATGTGCTTACCAGGATCAGAATCTGCTTCATTAGTAATGTATTTTAAATCTGATTCTAGGAAGACAGACGTCTGTAAAGAATCTGGTAACTGTGAAATAGATTTGTTTTTACCTTTTGCGAAAATCTTTGCCTTGCCTGATGATTCTTTCCCATGCTTTTTAACTAGTTTGTAAGGATTTGAAATTTGATCACAATTTTCCTTTTCATTACTATTGATTTCCATAGAGTATCCACTGATGAGATCTTGGCATTCAAGTCTTTGTTTAGATTTATTTACTTGAAAAGCAAGATCTTTTGTACAGATTTCTTGATCATGCACATCTTTGTCATTATCCCCATATATTTGGTACTTTTCAGAAATTATTTCTGTCTTCCGATTTACTTTCTGCCTAAGTTTCTTATTTATTTTTGGCTCATTTTGCTGAGCAGGTTGCGTTTCAGTCACATGCTTTTTCAAACCCACCACATTCTGTGTCTCATAATCATATAAATTTCCATTATTGTGGGTGAAAAGATAAGCTGTTTGTAATTCACTTGTGACTTCTAATAGGTTTTCAGAAATAGCTTCTTTACCTGTTTGGGTTAGGGAAAAGAAGTTACCTTCTTCTGGGTCACACACACCTTTTTTTTTTAACTCATTTACTCGGTTCATTTCCACAATTATTTCTGTCTTACGACTTACTTTCTGCCTGAGCCTCTTATTTATTTTTGATTCATTTTGCTTTGTAGGTGGCATATCAGTAACATGTTTTTTCACCCCCAAAATGTTTTGAGTCTCATAAGGACCTAAGTTCCTAACACCTCTGGTAGAAGGATCAGCTATCTGAAACTCATTTGAGTCTTCTAGGTTTTCAGGGATGATTTCTTTCTCCTTTTGGGTTAAAGAAAGTAAGTTATCTTTTTCTGGGTCATGTATGCCTTTGTCATCTTTCTCATCTACTTGGTTGATTTTAGAAATTATTTCTGTCTTCCGACATATTTTTTGCCTAAGCTTCTTATCTATTTTTGATTCATTTTGACAAGCAGGTTGCATATCATGGACATGCTTTTCTACTCCCAGAACATTTTGAGTCTCATAATCATATAGGCTTCCACTATCTTTGGTAGAAAGGGAAGGTGTTTGAAACTCACTTGGGCCTTTTATATTTTCAGGTATGATTTCTTTATCCTTCTGGGTTAGGAAGAAAGAACTACCCTTTTCTGGGAAATATACATTCTTATCTAAATGATTCACCTCAGAAATTATTTCTGTCTTCCGATTTACTTTCTGCCTAAAAGTCTTAGGAACTTTTGATTCATTTTGCTGAACAGGATACACATCAGTGATCTGCTTTTGCAAATCCAACACATTTTGGATCTCACGATCACACGGGTTTCCATTATCAATGGTGGAAAGAGCAGGTTTCTGAAACTCATCTGAAACTGTAAGGTTTCCAGAGATGGTTTCTTTATCCTCCTGGGCTTGGAAGGAAAAGTAACCTTTTCCTGGGCCATGCACATCTTTAGCAGTATCCCCATATACTTTGTTTGTTTCAGAAATTATTTCTGTCTTCCGATTTACTTTCTGCCTAAGCTTCTCATTTATTTTTGATTCATTTTGCTGAGCAGGCTGCATATCAGTGACATGCTTTCTCAAATCCAACATATTCTGGGGCTCATACTCACATAAACTTTCATTATCTTTGGCGGAAAGATCAGCTGTTTGAAATGCACTTGTGACTTCTAGGTTTTCAGAAGTGGTTTCTTTATTCTTTTGGTTTGAGAATAAGTTACCTTTTTCTAACTTAGGAATCACAAATGTCTGTCTAGAAGCTTTACTTTTATGATAAGCTAAAGAACTCTGACCTATATCAAATTTATCTGAACTCTGGGAGAAGGAGTATGCTTCCTCTTGCTCATTTGTTACATGTATTCTTTTCTTTCTTTTATTACATTGTGTATTTTGTCCATCCTCTTCATCAAAGCCATTATGAAGGGTTTCTTTCTTCAGTATGTTCAACTGAGTCAGCTGCTCAGTATTGAAAATAAAATTTGGATCTTCTGAATCCCCTTTGCTATTCAAGACAACTGATCTTTTCTCTGGTCCATTTTCAATCTTTTCCTCAATATTGATATCTGAACTATTTTTAAATTGTCTCTTTGATCTTTCTCTCTTTTTTTCAGAGCTTGAATCTTTCACTTTTCTGAAAGTTTTTATTCCACAATCATTTGATTTTTTATCTCTTTTATTTTTAGTCCCTGTTGAAACTGTAACAATTTTGCTTACTTCACTAGCAGTTAAATCCATGTCAGCATCATACACAGTTTTCTGCAACTGAAAGTCATCACTACCCTGAATTGGATTCACGTACTCTGCAGTAGGCTCACTTGTAGACTCAGATGAGTCAGGAAGGCATTGTATGTTTCCTTGCATTTTAATATTCTTTTCATTAGTATGATCATTTATTTCATTATTCCAATTTAATTCTGGACTTAAAATGTGTTGTTGATCCAAGTCTGTCCCATGAGAACTGTCAACAGAAGGATTATTTGATTCCTGAGATGACACATGTTTTTTCCTTTCCGTTACATTACTGAGAGATGGTTTCTCCTTTCTGTGGCTGATTGACTGGGCATTTTTCATCTCGCTCATCGGAGAACTCATGGAATTTTGGTCTGAGTATAAATGACCTTCTATAAAATAAAGGGAAAGAAAATTTGGAAATAAGTAATGACAAGGAATCTGTTATTTTAAAACAAATTAGATTAAAAAGCTGTTTCACAGAAAGGATTCTGACAATGTGTTCTGTTCAGATACTTAGAATTTACGCTGATAAAAATAAAGTAGAAATGATCAGAGTATTCATAAGTCATATTTTACATTTGTATCTATGGAAAATATATATACTAAGAATTCACTGTGCCTTGCCCCAACAGTAGAGTATAGCTGATAGTAAAGCCATTATCATATATTTCTAAAGTGGGAGGAGGCCAGCAAATGAACCCAAATAACAGTGATGACTCTGATAAGGATTACTATCAAAAGGCTACCAGCAGGCAGCTAAAGTTTATATAAATTATATATATACACATAAATTTTTATATAGGAAAAATAATTCTAAGCTCTAAATGAAATATACCTATGGTTCCATAATCCAATCTGCAAATCTATGATAAATACATCAGCCAGACTCCCCTGAAGGATTATTATTTTAGAAATAACCATGTAAATAAAACATAAGTGTCATCATTTTCTCTGGCTCAACCATTATCCAGGCTCAAGTTTTTGCTTTGGTTATGATCTTGAAAAAGTCACAAAAATCTATTTAGACCCTCAGTTTTTTTGTCTATGAAAAGGAGAAGATGAAACTAAATAAATATATGGTATCTTTCAATTTGTAAGCTAATAAGATACCAAGGAAAGCTCTTTAGGCTGACTCATTTCTAAATACTACTCGCAGAACAACAGCATTAGCCCATGGTGGATAAGACATCTGTCAGCATGTTTACTTAAAAATTAAATTTTTTACCAGCAGTTTTAAATGGTGGAAGTTAGCAAATTTATAACATAAGAGATCTAACTTATTAACTGTTTATATACCATGGGCCTCAAGAAAAAGTCTGATGAATATAACTTTTTAATACTGATACTCAAAATTAATTTTAAAAATTTCACCTTTGGGAAGCATATCAACAATAGAAAAAATATATCTGAATCATGTAAGCCACACATATCATGATTATTTTCCTTAAGAAATAACAATTCCAAGTTATACTGACTTGATAAAGGTTGTCTTGTTGATACAGAAGAGGGACTGTCAGGTGATATCTTTGATATAACATTGTCGTCATATTGCATTTTCTCTTTATCTTTATCATCATCATCATCATCATCATTTGAAGTTAACGGAACCCTAAAGGCAAGTGGAAATGAATGAGAAATTTAGTATTTTACAAAAATTACTTACAAAATTACATGGATAGTTCTTTTTATATTCCATTTGTTTAAGATCCAACTGCAAACCCACTCTCGTACCTTTTTGTTCTTATGGTATCTTATGTTCAATGAAGACAATTACACGTAGGAAAGAGATAGTTTCTAATAGTATAGAACCTGGACTAAAACAGGAATACTTCTTACCCCATAGCCCCAGTGGCCTCAAAAAGAGATAACTGATATAATCACTGGTTGGGCTATTAGGATAATAAGACTAATGAAATGAATAAACTTCAAACATACTTACAAATACTCATATATAATACTTACAGCTTTCTTACAATTAATTTTATGGAATACCCAAAACTCTTTTTCTAGTTTCAAACAAGTACAACTGTATATAAAGTTAAGTGTGAACTAAAGTTTGCTATATTTCCAAAAGGCATCCATGTAAACTAAAGCCATGTTCCTGGAGTAGTTGTATCTATTTGGCTGGTGGGGGGGGGGGGTGGACATAGAAATCCACAGAAATAATTAGATAAACTGACCTTGAATTCAAAGAATGAGGGTTAATATCCCTCAATGATAAAGATTTTGCCCTGAATGCCAAATATATCACAGATACATAAGAATTATTGATAATGGTAACAATAAATATTGATAAATATTTGTTAAAAATTTAAAGTCAACTATTAGAATAGTTGGGAGAAAATTTCTATGCCACTTGAAGAAATAAGTTAACAAAAATAAACAGAGAGGAGAGAGGTTCTGCTTCTCATAATGGACGAATCAGCTCTATCAAACATAATGATGATAAATTCTGGGTAAAATATTTTTTAAAATTACCTGAAGTAACTGGAGAGTAAACAAAAAGCAAGTAGATAATAAAGGGGGGTTAACACTTAAAAAAAGGTGAGTTTATAACTTCAGCCACTGCCACATTTTTAAAAAGTTAGAAATCTATATTCTTATTGATTCAAGATAAGAATTAAGGACAATTAAAACAGATGCAAAAGGGTGTGTGATGGGGGAAATAACAGGAGAGGTAGAGAGGGGAGCCCCAAATTTTGTGTGTAAACTCCCCCACCCGCCATCTATGGCTGACTCATAGATTACATATATGTGAGGAAGATTCCAACCAGCTCAGCTAAGGATAAAAGGACCAAAATGAGATTAGCCACGTTAACAGACAGGTGAAGTATATCTCAAGCATCAGCCTTCAGTTCAGTCATGATCCCAGAGTCCCAGGATAGAGCGCCACATCAGGCTCCCAGCTCAGCCGGCAGTCTGCTTCTCCCTCTGACCCTCCCCCTTCTCATGCTCTCTCTCTCTCTCTCTCACACTTTTTCTCTTTCAAATAAATAAAATCTTTTTAAAAAAATGCAGGAAGCAATATGAAAAAACAGAAGAGTTAAACATGTATGTAATTTAAATGAATCTTGACTACACAAAACAATGACAGTAGTAATTTGTGGGATTAAAATATATGTATCGTATTAAAGTGTTAAAAAAATCTAAGGATGAATGTTGCTATCACTAGAGTAGGAACAGTAGAAGAAAACAAGTTAATAGATAAGAAAAATTAAATAATGGAAAATTGTTTTTAGAGAAAAAAAGTATACAAAACAAGTTGCTCAAATAGAAAATAACTAGATCTCAGGTATAAATCCAATTATATTGTCAACGATATTTAATACAAACATGCTAAATATTCTAATTAAAAGAAATGTTACAATGAATTCATTTTTTTAAAAAAAAGAACTTATATGCATCTTAAATATAATAGAGTTTGAAAGTAAAGTTATAGAGAAAGATAAACCAGGGAAATGTTATATCAGACAAATAGACTTTAAAGCAAGAATCATTTCTAGAAATAATTCATACTGATAAAACAAGTCTTCAGGAAAACAAATCAATCCTAAACTTATATGCATCTACTAACAACTTTAAAATACATAAAGCAAAAATTGACAAAACTGAAAGGAGAAATAGAGGAATCCATAATCATAGTGGAAGACTTTAATGCATTTCTCTCAGTAACTGATAGAATAAATAGACAAGAGAAGCAAGAAGGATATGGAAATTCTGAACAATATAATCAATAAACCTGACACAACTGACAAACATAAAGTACTGCATCCAACAACCACAAAATACATTATTTTTATGTGCATCCAAAATATTTACCAAACTAGACCAAGTTGTGTCCTAACGCAAGTGTTAATATATTTCAAAAGACTAAAGTCATTTGATCTATGTTTTGTAACTACAATGGAAATCAGCTAGAAATCAACAATAAAAAGTAATTAGAAAAAAAAAATACCCAGCTGATTAGAAATTTAATATGCTTGTTAGTGATCCATGGGTCAAATAATGTATCAGAACAGAAAGTAGAAAATATTTTGAACTCCACGATAATAAGGATATGGCATATCAAAAATTGTGTGGTGCAGCTAAAGCAATACTTACACAAAGATAAGCCTTAAATACATATTTTTAAAAAAGAAAGCCTAAAAATTAATAATCCAAACTAGCTCAAGAAACAAATAATAACAGTAATAATAAAAGTTTTAATTGAGAAGAAAAAGCAAAATAGGAAGAAGAAATAATAAGAAGCAGACTAAATGCAACAGAAAACAAATATACTAAAAAGATCTACATAGCCCAAAAGAGGATTCATTTAGCGAAGATAAATAAAACAATAAATCCCTAGAGCAAAACTAATCAAGAAAAACATTTATGAAACACCAATAGCCAATATTAAGGAAGAAAAAGAGAACATCACTACATACCCTACAAACATTAAATAACTAACTAGAGCTGTTATGAACAACTATATGCCAATAACTTGATATTTTAGATGAAATGGACAAACTTTATGAAAAATTAACAAACCTGACATAAGAAAAAATAGAAAATCTGAATATTCCTGTATCTATTAAAATGGGATTTTATCAAAAACCTTTCCACAAGAAAACTACAGGCCCAGATAACTTCTCCCAAAGCTTTAAAGGAAAAAAAATATTTACACAAATACTTAAAGAAAACAAAAAAGAAATGCACTTATCAATTCAGTTACCATGACCAGCATAATATAAACACCAAAACTTGACAAATTATTAAAAAAAAAAAGATGTTTTATATTTATTGTAAGATTTTATTTGTTTATTTGACAGAGAGAGACACAGCTAGCGCGAGAGGGAACACAAGCAGGGGGAATGGGAGAGGAAGCAGGATCCCAGAGGAACAGGGAGCCTGATGTGGGGCTCGATCCCAGGATCCTGGGATCACGCCCTGGGCCGAAGGCAGATGCTTAATGACTGAGCCACCCAGGCGCCCCTAAAACATCTTTATTATTAACATACAATGAAAAATCCTTTAAAAAATTAGCAAGTAAAATTTAGTGATATATCAAAGGGATGTATCATCAGGAGCAGTTCATTGCAGAAGGTGATTTAATATTCAAATATCAATCCTTAAAATTCATTACATTAATAGAAAAAAATATTTAAAATAATTAATAGAAAAAAAGAGAAAAGTAATATATTCTTGATAGTGACATAAAAAGCATTTGATAAAATTAAGCCATTCATGAAAACCAGGAGTACAAAGGAACTTCTTTATTTGTTAAAGAGAATCTATAAAAACCCAAAAGCAAACATATTAAATAATGGGAACATAAGAATGTCCATCATTAGTACTTTTATTAATTACTGACAAAAAGTAGTCACTATAACAAGAAAAAAATTAAAGGCCTACGAACTGAAGGGGAGAAGGAGAAACTGTCCCTATTTGTAAATAATAAAATTGTATTTGTAGAAAATGGAAAAAAAAAACTACAGATAAACTATTAAAATTAATAGCAAGGTCACTGGAAACAAGGTCAGTACTCAAAAATTAATTGTATTTCTATATACTAGCAACAAGAAGAAAATGAAATTTAAAAACAGTAACATTCAGAATACCACTAAATACCTAATAAGTAGGAAAAATCTAAGATGTGCAATAACTAGTCAAGAAACTATAAAATTGAGAGAAAATATGTAATATCTAAATAAATGATGATATACTATGTTCATAGATAGAACACTCAATTTTATTAAATGTCCATTTTCCCCAAACTGAACTACATTCTACGTAATCCCAAACAAAATTCCAAAGGAGAGAGAGAGAGTGTGTGTGTATAAGTGTGTGTGTGTGTATTAACTGGCAAGTTGATTCTAAAATTCACTTGGAAATGCAAAGGTGCCAAAAGAGCCAACATAATATTCAAGAACAAAAACATAAATAAATAAAATGGAGACCCAAACTATCAAATATTGACTTATTATAAAGCTAGTAATTAAGATGATGTAGTATTGACAAAACAACTCATGTAATAGAATAATGAGTTCAGAAACAGATCCATATACACACCCAGTCATACAAAGTCAACAGGATTTCCACATGAAACAAATAAATTATGACCTTTCCCTTACATCATACCCCAAATTCTAGGTAAACTGAAGATCTAAATGTAAAAGGGAAAATCCTAAAGCTTGCTATTGATTGATATTCTTCACAGTATAATTAAGCTTTTAAAAAAAACCTAAGGGAATGCCTCATGGCCTTCCAACTGGTAAAGATTTTCTTAAGAGGCGATAATAGTACAGAGAGTAGTAACCATGGGGGGGCAATAGATAGATGAAGATATATAGATATATAAGTTAGACTTTTATAAAGAACTTCCGTTCATCTAAAGACCATTGAGAGAGTGACGTGGCAAGTCACAGAGTAAAAGATATTTGTAATGCACAAACAATTTACACACAATGTATAGAAAGAACTGCAAATCTGTAAAAAAAACCAAAAACAGACAACCTAATAGAAAGAAAATAAACACATATAAACAGGTGTTTACTTTCATTAATAATCACAGAAATTAAAATTAAAACCTCAATGTAATACCCCTCAATATGGCTAAACTGAAAAAGACAGACAACAACAAGTGTTGTTGCAGATATAGAAAAGCAGGAATTATATATTGCAGTACGCAAGATAATGAAGATAGAAATAGTTATCAGATTTATTCAGCTAACAACATGATGCCAGTGGGGACCTAGGAGAAAGAAAGAAAAGAACCAAAGAGTAGCAGGATACTACAGATGCTTGTGGTTATTGAATTGATGGGTAAGTCTCCTTGCAGCCCTGGAGATACAACCTATAGCAAGAAACTACAGACCATCTCATTCCTACCTTACCAGACAACTACACATTGATGAAACCCAAACATTGTTCAACACACACAAACACTGAATGTGCTACATAAAAATCTAAACACTCTGAACCAGTATAATTCAAATCCATGAAACTAAAGGTTCACCTTTGCCTCTTCTCAAGAGTCTATGGGAAAGCTGAATATTATTTTAGCTCTACTGGGTTATGCCTTCAATTTCTTTTATTGGTACAATATTAACAAGTATTTCATTATTTATTTTAAAATGTTTTTCTATGTTTCAAGAAAGAATACCAAATAAAAACTATTCAGGGGCGCCTGGGTGGCTCGGATGGTTAAGCGTCTGCCTTTGGCTCAGGGAGTGATCTCAGGGTCCTGGACTCCCTGCTGGCTCAGTGGGGAGTCTGCTTCTCCCTCTCCCTCTGCCTCTCCCCCTGCTTGTGTGCATGCTCTGTCTCTCACTCTCAAATGAATAAATAAAATCTTTTTTAAAAACCAAATATTCAAAGTCTTATCTAGCTAGAAGTGTACAAGTATTTAAGTTTGAAGCAATTACCTTGCAAATGGAAGACGCATCAACTTGCACTGTTTACTGACCCGTTTCTTCTTGCTAGTCGGCAGTGGAAAGGGACTCTGATGAAACTGTTTTTGAAAAGAATAAAGAAAACAAAAAGGAAAAATAATTTCTAATCTCATTAAATGGTTATTAAAGCACCTAATTATACAAGTACACCAATAGTAATAGAACAATTCTTGCATTAGTCTTCAATAGTCGAATGAGAATAATGTGATAAGGTTAAACATAATTCAACCTTTATCATGTCCCCAAAGGCCATCATTACTAATATTTTGGTATACAAACTCCCAAACGGTCTTCTCTGCATATGAATAAATACATGTGTGTATAACCACACACATGATATCTCTACATAAATATGCAATATGCTCGTGTCTTCATATGTATTATGTAATATATTATCGCATTTTATAATCTATTTTTTAATGATCTTTAAAATTAAAAGTCTGGGTGATTTTAGTGTATCTTTTAAGTTTTTGCTTATTTATATTTCCTAATTTTTTGAACATTTTCTGAACATGTTTTAATTATTTAATAAAGACCATAAAATTAGGCAACCCACAGTGCTAACCTGTAATAGAAACAGGAGTATGGCCAAATTGACAAGCTAATTTTAAAATTCACATGGAAATGCAACAGACCCAGAATAGTTAAAACAACTTTGAAAAAGAACAAAGTTGGAGGGCTGTGATAATTGCGATAGTATAGTATTAGCATACAGACAGACAAACAGATCAATGAAATACAACAGAGTCCAGAAATAGACACACACACACTTGGTCAAAGGTGCAAAAGCCAAATGGGGAGCCTAGACTTCCATATTCACAGGCTATTAACAAGGCCAACTCTACTTCAAACCAGGGGTACTGTCTGAAAAGGTCAAGAAGAAAGGAGGACAGCCCAGTGGTAATAAGGATACCCGCTGTACCAACAATGTCAGTGGAGAACACATGGGGACTCTAGACTTCCATTCTTACTTGGTAATAACGGGGAGTGTCTCTTCCTCTCCTCTACAGTGGTAACAGAAGAGGTCTAGTAGAAAGTCAGGATTTTCACCACTCTTCAACAGTAACAACCTCCCCCTTCATAATTCCCACAATCTTGCTGTCAGTGGAGGCCAGAAAGTCATGAGGCACCCCCGTCTGTCCCAGTCAGGGTGGTGTCAGCCTGAACTCCAAGCCCCATCCATCAATTAGGAGACATGCCTTCCAGGGTGACAACAGAAGCTGAGTAGAGAACCTAACCTTTGACCCCCTCCAACTTGGCAGTCGGTGGCACTTCACCACTGGCATAATGTCAGAGGGAGCCTGCTAAAATTGAAGGTTTAAATAAGATCTGGAGATTCTTAATATAATGCCTAAATGTCTAAGATATAATAACTTATCACACCAAGAATTAGGAAAAGGCCTAAATTTGAAAATACTAAATATGAATATGAAAAGATAATCAAGACACCAACACCAAGATGATACAGATGCTGGAATTATCTAACAAGGATTTTAAAGCAGCCATCATAAAAATGCTTTAATAAGCAATCACTAACATGCTTAAATGAGAAAACAGAAAATCTCAGCAAAGAAACTAAGTCTCAGCAAATAAAGAAAAAATATAAAGAAGAACCAAATGGGAATTTAGAACTGAAAAATACAATAACCAAAATAAAATAAATTAAAAACTCAATGGACTCAAAAACAAAGGTAAGGGGGAAATCTGTGAACTTGAAGATAAAGCAACAGAAAGCACCCAATCTGAGCAAGAGAGAAGAGACTGAAAAATAATTACGAGGTTCAGGGATTTATGGGACAATAACAAAAGATAGAACCCTCATGTCACTGAAGTCCCAGAGGGAGATAAAGAGGGCAGACCTGAAGAAGTTTTAGAGAAATAATGGCTGAAAATGCCCCAAACTTGGCAAAAGAAACTAATCTGCATATTCAAGCTGAGTGAACCCCAAAAAGGATAAATTCCAAGAAATCCATGCCAGGATATATCAGGGTCAAATTTCCCAAAACTAAAGACAAAAATCTTTCAGAGCAGTGTAAAAAAAATGGTACCTTCCTACAGAGTTAGGAATAAAAAAAAATAAAGAAAGCATCTGACTCAGTTAAAGAACAATAAAATAAACCACAGGAAAGAAGAAATAACTTATTAATAACTTATTACTAAGAGAAAAGCAAAAATTAATTAAGTTTGAAACACCAAAATAGAATTAAAAACTAAAAAAAAAAAAATTAAACCCAGAAGACGGTTCTTTTAAAGGAAAAAAAAAATTAGAAAAACCACAACTACCTAACCTAGTGGGGCAAAAAACCGACGAAAAGCCCAAATATAAAAAATAGTCAACTGGGAAAATAAAACACAAACAAAATTTAAAAATGACAGACTATTATGGCCAACTCTGTGCAAATCAATTTGAAAACATGAATGAAATAATAATTTTCTAAGTAAATATAATTCAATAAAACTGACCATGAAATAGAGAAATTTTCCTAAGAAAACCAATATCCATAGAATAAATAAAGTGAACAAAGAGCAACCCTTCCTTTCAAGAAAGACCCAGGTTTCACAGACAAATTCTACAAAGCATTTAAAGAAAAAATAATTCTAAGACTATATCATTTATCTAGATCACAGGAAAAAGAAACATACAAATTCTTTTTATGAGTTCAGTATTTATCACATTTTTATCAATGTCTAAAAGACTGTATAATAAGAAAACCTTACTTATGAATAACAATTTAAAAATTCCTAACAAAATACAGGCAAAAAAAATTTAGGAATGCAATAATAAATCATTTCTGAAATTTATTCCAGAATTGCAAAATTAGGAAAGCTACTAAAATGTCATCATATTAATACATCTAAAAAGAAAGACCATATGATTATCACCATAGATGCTAAAAAAGTAATGTAAAATACATTATTTATTTTTATTTAAAAAGATAAATAACAGAAGTAGTATAAGATAAATACACACATTACCCTTAAAAAAAAGGATAATTTTTAATGGGGAAACACTATCCAACATTTTATTAAAATTTATTGCTTTCTAGTATGTCCTAGACATTGGTGGGGTATAGACAAAAATCCTATACTCAAGAACCTTATGTTCTGGTGAGATGAATAATAAAATTAATGAGTAAAATGATATGTCATACAGTGTTAAGTGATAAGAAGAAAAATTAAGGCAAGAAAAGCAGAATATGAAATGTTGGGGCGGGGGTGGGGAAGGATTCAGATTTATATAGGGTTGCCAGGAAAGGCTTGACTGAAGTCACTTTTGAGTCAAGATTTGAAGTAAGGGAGTAGGCCATGTGAAGGAAGAACAAGTCCAAAGGCCCTGAGGCGGCAGCTTGCCTGTGTTTGAGGAGTGGAAGGAGGTCTATGGATTGAAGATGTTAAAGAGTGGAAGGAGTTGAATGGTCAATGAGGTGAGAGAAAGAACATGAGTTTCAGTTTTCAGACAATAACGGGCAACAGATGACATGGGAAGCCACTGGAGAGTTTTCAGCAGAGACTAATGTTTTAATGGGCTCTCTCTGGCTGCTATGCTGGGAAGAGAATATAGAGGCAAGCGCAGAAGCAAGAAGCCCAAGCTGGGATGCCACCCCAAGAACTTGGGTAAGAGAAAACAGTGGCTTGGATGGGTAGTGAAAGTCAGGGTTATAAGAAGTGGTAAAACTCTGGACTGATTTTTAGAGCAGCACGAAAAGGATTTGCTAAAGGATCCAATAAGAGGTGTAAGGGAAAAATAGGAAAACAAAATTGCAATTATCTGAGAGGAAGACCCCAAAAGGAACTGGTTTGGTGGCAAATGTAAAATTTAAAAGGAATGCCAAAAAGGTAGTTGGCTAGGTATTGTCTGGAGTTCAAAGGAGATGGGCAGGCTGCAGGTACAAATTTGGGAGTCATGAGTATTTAACAATAATTAAATCCATGAGAATGATGAATCATTTAGGGAACAAGTGTGGATAGAAGAGAGAAGTCCAAAAACTGAGTTCTGGGGTAACCAAAATTTAGCAGTCAGGAAAATAAAGAGGAACCAGCAAACAGACTGAAAAAGAACAATCAGAGAGGTAGGAAGAAACTTAGGAGAGTGTAGTATTATAAAAGTCACATGAAGGCCAACATAAGGACCAAGAAATATCTAGAGGTTTTCATAATGTGGAGATCAATTTTCAGAAGAGCACTTTTAGTGGAGTGGTGGTGAAATCCCAACTGGGTTCAAGAGAAACTGGAGATAGTATAAATAATTGTCTCAAAGAGTTTTGCTATAAAGGAAAAAAATGAGAGAGTAGCTGGGGGTGGGAGATGAGTAAGAGGTTTCATTTTTGTTTTTTTAAAAGATGGGAGATAGGAGATGACGTTTTTGCATCCTGATGGGAATAATCTAGAAGGGAGGGAAAATTAATAATGCAAGAGGAAAAGGCATTCTATACTAATATGTCAAGCCAACAGCAACACAGAACCCAAGTGTCCAACCCAGAGCCTAGTTAATAGAAGTCCATTCTAGATCTATCTTAAGCAGCACTAAAAAAGAATGAGGAAGCATTCCTTGTAATCATATGGAGAGATCTTCAAGATATGTCACATTAAAAAAAGTAAGCCATAGAACAATTAGGGACAGTATATTACCTTTTGTGTAAGAAACAAAATTAAGAAAATATTTATGTTTTTGTTTTAATATAAAGAAACAAAGCAGTTACCCATATGAGGTGTGGGGAGCAGAAAGGAGAAAGAACAAAGTAGCTAAAAGCAGAATAGAAACAAATACAAGTTTTCCTTCAATATTTTGCTATATTGTTCTGATATTAGAATGTCTACATTCCCCACATCCTCTCCCCCAACTAAAAAGAAAAGGAACTGCAAAACTCAAAACTTGATATGCAAAGTTAGTCTGTTAAATATTAAGTCCAAGAAAGCAGACACCAGGGTTGTATGCTGTCCCTTCACCCTCCAGCTTCTGCATTTACTCTCTTTTTCTTCTGCTAAATCCAGATGCTGATCTCAGCTCTCTTTGAGTTCTCCAAAGAGAAATACACAAAAAGCATCCGGGAACAATGCTGACTTTACTAAAGATTTTTTTAAAGAACTAGTGGAAGGAAGGAGCTTTATATCACATAGTTCACAACAAACAGTTTGGCAAAGTTTTTAGGGCTAACTGTTCTCCAAAGTTCCCCCAGGTCTTGCTAATTAATTAATTAGTTTCCTTCTCTTACTCTCCAAGCCAATTCCTGTACTAACTCTACACTCCCCACTGCTATGTCTGATTCTAGTCTTAGTAATTTATTCAAGGCGATTTGATTCAACCCTGCAAGCTGATCACGAAACAGAGCTCCCTCCCTTGATTTTTCCTACCCACCCCCCACCCAGTGAATGGCATCTCTTTTCCTTAGAGGGTACTAAATGTATAAGGCGCATCTCTGCTCACTGGTTGTACTAGGTATCAAATTTATAATAACGCTAGAAGCTACACGTCCTGTGAACATTATTCTACAGGGACATTTATGCAAATCCTTTCTTTATCCAAATGTGGATTAAATTAGGTGATAAAGTATGTACTCTTTGGCTAGCTTTTATAAAACTTCTGACAAAGGAACTAAACGTTGTTCACATAGGTTGAAAGAGTTCCTACCTTTTTACTACAAAGACTATGTATTTACGAGCCCTAAAAATTACTTTTAAAAGTTTTTAAAAGGAGAGATTTGCAGAAAATTTAGAAAACACAGGAAGATATACACAGAATAATAAAAAAGTAATGACAGCTAACATTTATTGCACTCTTCCTATTGCCAGGACACATTTAACGCTTGCCACATTTAATGATTAATTGCTTGCCACATTTAACGATTACAGTAATTCTTTTTGGATATACTACCATTATCTACACCATGCAGAAGAAGACACTAAAGTTGAAAGAGTTAAAGGCCAAGGTCGCAGGACCAGGGAGTAACAGAGCTGGGATCTAAATATAGGCAACTCCATTTAAAAGCTGCCCTCTAAAGCACTTCTCCAGAATCTATCAAGAGATTTACATAAAATTGGGACTTCACTAACCTTTCTTCAGTTTATTATGTATATTTTGCCTTCTCATTCGTTATTAACTCCTGGCATTTATTTTCCCTATTTAGATAATTGAGTTAATTTCACTAATATTTGGCCCTTTTCCCTTCCTGATTTTTCTAGTGATTTGATTTTCCTCGTGATAGATCATAAGAGCTATTCAACTATTAATCTTAATGCTTTATCTGCTATTTGTTTAATTTTCCCAGTCTGCCACCGGCCTTTAATTTTGATGATTTTTAGCCTTCTAAAAAAAATTTTTTCTTGAGAAAATCCATCAATAGCTTCCTTTATGGCTTCTATCTTTCATCTTTGTTTCTAGGTATAGAAAGGTCTCTCTCATCTAACATGGATTTATTTGTAATTTCTTCTTACCTTATATATCCTCTTTTTTATTTAAATCCATCTAAAATTTATTTTAGAGAATGGAATATAGTAGGATCTTCTATTTTTTTCCCCCAAATAGTTTTTCAATTGTGCCCACCCTTTTTTTAATAATACAAATTCTTTCCTAATTTGAAGTACTACCTTTTTATGAATGTCTTCCATGTTTTTAGTGGTTAGGGGCCATTATGTTCCACTGAACTGTCTATTCCTATGTTCTAACCAAAATCTAATTTTTATACAAAAATTTCAATAACCAATTATACCAAATGATAATGTGCTATTAGCCAGTTAAAATTAATATTATCATCATTTCTTTGCACAAAGCTTAAAATATGAATCTCTAACCTTGATGCTACTGAATCGCAATTATCCTTAGTAATGATTAAAAAATTACACTACTGGGGCGCCTGGGTGGCTCAGTCGTTAAGCATCTGCCTTTGGCTCAGGGCATGATCCCGGAGTCCTGGGATCGAGCCCCACATCAGGCTCCTCTGCTGGGAGCCTGCTTCTTCCTCTCCCACTCCCCCTGCTTGTGCTCCCTCTCTCGCTGGCTGTCTCTCTCTCTGTCAAATAAATTTAAAAAATCTTAAAAAAAAAAAAAATTACACTACTTACACATAAACTCTACTTACCTCAGAAAGAGTGCTCATTTCAATTGCAGTTATCAAATTATTGTTCATGAGTGCTTCTATTTCTATAAGCTTCTTATTCTGTATGTGTAAAATAAAGACCTCTTACATCAATTAAGATTCAGGGTTTATTATATCATACATTTATGGATATCACCAGCTGAGAAGACTTAGAAAATAACTGAGATCATATCAAGCTAAAAAGGTGCTACATTTTATAGTTCAAATAAACCCCCCACACATACACCTTGATTGCTTTTGAGCTCTCAATTATAAATTTTCCTAGAAACATTTCTCTATCTTCTCATAATAGTACTACATCCCATGGCAAGTGAACATAGTTTGTCAAGCAATTTAACACTCATAAATAGATCAATTTTTCCATTATAAATTAATTTCTGCTCATTTGAGTTAGATCTATAGTTGCAGCCTAGCTGACTATTGGCTCTTCCTGACCTGTCTGTGGACAGAGTTGAAAGTTGGAAGAGAAAGCAGTGACTACATTCTTCATTCTATTTGGCATGTAGCCAGGGGAATGCTGGGGCTAAAAGAGAGTACAAACACTCTGGGAACTCCCCTACTTTCATTGGAAGAATTATGTCCATCTTCTTAAAATGTATTAATGCACCAAGCTTTGCTAATGATAACCAAATGTTGATCAAGGTATTATATCAGCTTGCAGAGCCCCAAGTGTACATTTAGAATGTAGACTTAAGACACCTATTTAATTATCCATTAACAGTTTGTTCATTAACATGACATACTCTTTCAATAATTTTTCACAATGATTGGAGATTTGAAAAACATTTTTAGAGCTTCTATAATAATATAATAATTATTCTATAATTTAGAATCCAAACACAATAAAGTTTCCATACCAAATTATTTAGTTTTAGGCGAAGAAATGTGTTCTCAAAATTCAGCTTCTCCACTTCTTTTTGCAATAGCGTCTTGTCGGTTGCAATTCTTCGAGAATTCTCTTTCTCTCTACTAAGAGCCTGAGCTAATGCCCTGTTGTTGTGCTTTAAAGAAATTTTGAAAATAGAAGAATTGTCTGTAAAAAAATTTTAAAAGTTAATATTGAACTTACATCTTCATAAGTTTTCATATCCTTAATGAAACTATTTTAGGCAAAAAATGTTGTAAGTTTTAACTAAAGGTTGGAAAACAATAGAATGACAGTATAGATGTAGTTTTGAAAAAAATATATCCAGAGTTTGGATCTGCAGAAATAAAAGCTAGACAGAAGATGAAAAATAAAAGAGCTGTGAGGAATGCAGACTATTGTGAATACAGAGTTAAGGATAAAAGACGTCTAGGATAGACACAGTATCCCAGATAATTAGACCAGTCACAAAAACTCGATCTTGATACCTGTTGCCCTACCTGCCTTCCTACTTCGACTAGGAGGTAGAATGGAGAAGCTGATTCCAAAGCTCTAACTGGAGATATCCCATAGGTACTAGGGTAGCCAATCTGTCAAAATTTTAAAGCCAGTTTCTGTGACTCCAGAAAATTGAAAATTAAAATTAACAAATCAGTTAATGCTCCCAAATTCCATTTTTCAAAATCTTGAGTGAAAGGGAGCATACTTACTGTAAGGTTGGACAGATCATCTAAACACTGTGGGATCTTCTACTCCACCCTAAATAACCAACTCTTACTTCGAGGCATTTACTGCAATCTAAATTTGACCCCTTCTCTTTACAAGCACTATGTAAATATAATTTAAATCAGAGATGTTTCCGTGTTTTTAGCAGAGAAATTTAATTGTGAATTCCTTGGTAAAGCTCACCTTAAATACAGTGTGTTTCCTTAATACACAGAAAATATACTTATATTTTCATAATTTTTATTTAAATGCCACTATTCAATAACATAGCCCACTGAATAGAAATATAGTATCTATAAAATACGTTTATAAAAGTAATAATATTTTTTAAATATTCAGGGAATGTTTGGGCATCTAAAAAACAGGGTCCAAAAAAGTACCTTATCTTTGGCATAGAGAAAGTAGTTTCAGACAGCCACCTTTGACACAGTAAATGAAAACAGACTAGAACTGGTTTTGCACTCCAGAGTTAAAGGATGATAATATTTTCCTGTTGCACTCCTCAAACACAATATGTTCCTTCATAACAGGTGTACAATCGTCCTGCCAAACAGGGCAGGAAATAGCCACTGTACGAGGGGGTCTAACATACCACATGACCCTAGACACCTGGGTAGGAGCAACATTAAGATTTAAAGATACTCAGAAAGTTCAGCTATTTCACAGGGCATGCACAATTACTCTTCACAGGGGCTATATCAGCAGGAAACCTCTCCTACTCCTGCTAAGATGGATACAAACCACTGAGATAATTTTCAGAAGTGATGAGAATTTATCTTGGTAGTTTTTCCCACTTTTTTTCCCCCTTATAAAATCTTAGTTCCAGAATCCATGCGACCCTATCTCCAAAATGCTCAGTAAGCTTTAGCTATAGAAAATCACCCACTACAACACTCTTATTTGGGTCAACCACATCTAGATCACCCATCATCCTATTGCTACAGCATGCTAGAACAATCTGTCACTTTTTTTTAGCTCTTTTCTGGAAATGTCACATTGGTATTTTCTTTGCTGTGTAGGAGGTAGCTGCCTTACGCTACCCTAGCCTTACTCCTGAAAATTCTGCTGTCACCACTGAGGGTAAATCATCATAACCACTCAAGTAATAGGAGTTGCAGGATACAGGAAGGATTGAATGGACAAAATGTATCTGTTAACAAAAATAGTCATTTTAGTCATTTCTATACTTGATAAAATAAAGTACCAAATACTATATCAATTCTCCAAGGGAAAGTAAAAATGTGAGCATACTTTAAAACTAATGGCACTTACTTAGTATTTTTGTTTTGATTTTTGAAGCAAGAGAAACATTCAGCTTCCCAGTCCTTGAAATTCTTTTGTCTTTCACATGTCTCTTAATTCCTGAAGTAAAAAGTGAGCCAGTGTCCATCACTGTGTGCTCCATCACTGAAACAAAAACAAAAAAGAAAGAAATCAGAGTACTGATTAATAAAAGAAAAAAGGATAACTCATAAATACATTCTAAAAGGTAACAATCATGACTTAGGTGATATAATTTGTTTGTATGTAAGTATTTGCAAAACCCTTTGCATAAATCTGAAAGTACGTGTATAGTCAAAAGTTGTTTAAAGTAGTATCCAAAAAAGGTAAATGACTTTTTTATTCAAACCTGTCTTACTATATCTATGCCTCAGGAGCTAGGTTAGGCATTGGGAACAGAACACATAGTCATGGAATGCAGAGTCTACAGTGGGTACAGATCCTATTTTGATACGATGTAAGAAGTGTAACCTTAGTGAATGCACAGAACAGATAAACCTAATTTTATGGGGTTGGAGGCTAGCTGATTTGGAGGAGTAAGCAGGAAATCTTGGAAGTATCTATTTGTCCATTAGAGTTAGGGTCTATTTGACTCTAGTCTAATAGTGGAAAGAAGAAGATAATCACATTATACTGTGACAAGAATAACGGATATAATACACAATGCATAAAAGTAATTAACTCTGCCTGGGTAGAGGAAAGGACCAGAAAAGGTTTTACTGAGAAGGCACAGTTGATGCTGAGCTACGTACTTAGACAAGACCAACCTCCCAAAACTCCCATTCCCTCCCCAAGTCTCCTTGCCTCCAGCTTCAGAGATCTAGAAGAAACACTGTTACCTATGCCTGCCTACCTCCTAATACTCAGCCTCTCCCCATTACCTGCCATAAATCCACAGGACTAATCTCACTATCCTCTTTATATCAATAACAGAATCTCTAGGCTCTCAGGTCACCCTCAGCTCCCTCATCCTAATCCTCCTCCAGCTCTGCAATAGTAAAAAATGGTCTCCCAAAGACATCGGGTCCCAGTCCCTGTCATTCTAAACCTTATGTGGAAAAGGGGTCTTTACAGATGTGATTAAGTTGAAGATCTTGTGATGGGGAGACTTTCCTGATTATATCTAGTTAGGCCCCCAAATGCCCTCATTAGTGTCCATATACTAAGTAGTACTACTTGAATAACTAAACAGGGCATATCAAACTTAACCTGCCCAAACCTGTTTCACTCAGAGCCTTCTCTATTTCAGTTAATGTAAACTCCATCCTAGCTGCTCTGGCCAAAAATCTCTCATGTCCCAGTCAACCTTCACAGTACATTAGAAGCTGACCTCCTTAGTACCTCCACTACTATCAGCCTAGACCAAGGCGCTGACATGTCTCACTTGAATTCTTCTAATAGCCTCTAATCCTACTTCCACTGCTGCCCTCATTACAGTGTATTTATTAGTCTACACAATCTAAAACTCTCCATTGGTTCCCATTTCTCTCAGAATAAAAGCTGAAGTTCTTCAATGGTCAAGAACTCCCTCCACCATCAGCTCTTCTTCCCATTTCTCCAATTTGAACTCTTCCTTCTGTCCCCTAGCCCATTCCTTCTAGGCCACACTGGTCAGCAAGCTCTAACTGCTTGACAAATGGCAGCCATTCTTCAGCTCCATGTCCTTTGTATTGGTCATTCTCTCTACTGAGAAAGCTCTTCCTCCAGATACAGAAATGGCTCATTCATTCTCCTCCAAGTCTTCGCTCAAATGTCACCTTCTCAGTGAGGCCTTTCAAAACTGTAACTCCTTTCCTCAGCATGTCTGATTACTCTTACCCTTATTTGTTCCATAGCATTTAAATCACTATCTAATATACTACAGAATTTACTTATTTCCTATCAACTAGAATTTAAGTTCCAGAAAGCTATGGATTTTTCTGTTTTATTCACTGACATATTTCCCAGCTCACAGACCAGTGCCTGACAAATAATATGAACACAATAAACATTTATTGAATGAATAACTAAGTCTTAAAAACAAAGAACTTGTCAGGTATCAAGATTAGAAAGGGTATTCCAGGAAGTAAGAATGGCATGTGTAAATGCATGAAAATGGAACATTTAAGAAGATACCAGTGATCTCTTGATGCTAGAATGTTATTACCCTTTCTCTGTTTCTCTCTCTCTTTTTTAAAGATTTTATTTATTTGAGAGAGAGCAAGCGAGAGAGAGAGAGCACAAGGGTGGGGGGAGGAGAAGCAGGCTCCCCGTCAAGCAGGGAGCCCGATGCAGGACTTGATCCCAGGACCCAGGGATCATGACCTATATCTCTGTTTCTCTTAACAGCAAACTCCTTTTTTTTTTTTTCAAACAGCAAACTCCTTTAAAGAATTCTCCATACTTGCTGTCTCCAATTCATCCCCTCCCATTCCTTCTTGATCTACTCTAATCAAGTTGTTGCTCTCACCACTAGCAGATGGAAATCGATCACTAAAGTCACTAAATCACAATGTTGCTAAATCAGATATAGTAGTCAAGATCCAGTTCTCAACTGATCTATGATTTTAATCATAGTATGTGACATCAGGTCATTCTCTCTGAAATACTTTTAGTGGGTTTCCAAAACACCACATTCTCCTGGATTTTTTCTGCCTCACTGACCACTAAGTCTCTTCTGCTGATTATTCTTTATCTCTTTATCTCTTACCATTGGAGTGCACCAGATCTCAATCCTTGGGTCTCATCTATTTTCTATGTACATATACTCCCATGAGGGTATCTTCTAGTGCTCTGGCTTTTAAATCTAATGCCAGTGACTTATCCCAAATCAATTCCAGACTTATTTATCCAACTGCCTCTAACTTGGATGTCTAATATGTACCTCAAACTTAACATGTCCTAAACTCACCCCACCCAAACCTGCTCCACTCTGTCCTCTCCATCTCATTTAACAGCAACTCCATCCTTCTACTTGCTCAGCTCAGAAACATCTTTCTGTTACATCCCACATCCACTCTACCATTAGTATGCTGGCCTGGCTTTTACAACATGTCCACATGGGCCACCGACCACTGTCACTCTGATCCAAGTTGCCATTCTCTCCCATGTACATTATTGCTATAACTACCTAAAAGTTGTCCCTGTTTCCACCTTCTTTGCTACTATCAATTCTCAACCTAGTAACCAAAATGATCCCTTTAAAACTTAAGTAAATTCATGTCACTCCTGTTAAAAACTCTCCAGTGGCTTTCCATCTCACTGGAGTAGAGTCATAATCCTTGCAATGGCCTATAAGGTACTACACAGTTTGGCACTTCTCCCCTTCCCCAATTCCTCATCCAGTACCTCTCTGACCTCTTCACCACTCTTCCTGTGCTCATTAAGCTCCAGCCACACTAGCTACCTTAGCATATGCCCACTGCAGAACCTTTATATTTTTTTTCCTTTGTATCAACTCTTCTCCAAGTAATCACAGGGTTTACTCACTGTCTTCAAGCCTTTATTCAGGTATCACTTTCTTAGCCTTTCCAGACCAAACTATTTAAAATTGCACACCTGACCCCATTTCACTTATTATATTTTTTGCCATTGATTTACCAGTGTCTAATATAAGATCACATAATTTCCTTATTTAATTGTTTGTTTTCTCCTACTAAAATGTGTTTCACGAGGGCATGGATTTTTGTCAAGTTTGTTTGCTGCTGGACCCTTAGCCAAGACTGCCTGGCACATAGTAGCTACTGGATAAACATTTGTTGAAGAAAACAACTGTGGACAAATGAAAGAAGTCTCAAATACTAAAAACTGACCAATATTGGAATGAGTCTCCTTTGCAAATGTTGAGTAGATGTTGGGAGATGTCAAGCAAATAACGAGAAGATGGTTTTAGAGGAATTTTCTGCAATGAGGAAGAAGTTTAACCAGGAACCTTACAACACTAAGGCTCAATGTTTCTTCTAAAAGTTTTGCCAAAAAGAAAAAAAAGTAAAATCAAAGATCACCACCTATTCCATAGACAGAACATAGGCACATAAAGAAATGCCAGACAAATGGTTGCATCTCACATCTCTGAAGGGATACTAACATAGAAATCTTGTCCATCTCCCAAAAAAATCCAGTCAGAAAGATCAAATCTCATTTTGCTAATTAGGGAACCACTGCTGAATTTGTCCTCCCCAGTAAGTTGGTTCTTACTTCCCTAACTTAATAAATGGCACTAGTAATCACCCAAATGCTCAAGCCAGAAATCAATCTTCCTTTTAACACTGCCCTGTCACCCTCCACATTAACCACCTCACAAAGTAACACTTTAGGAACCTAAGCCAGGCCACTGGAGTACCATTCACGGGTGACTTGCGATATAGAGAATGAAGTATCATAACAGCGGTTGGGATTGTTAGGAATCCCAGGTCCAACATTTCATAGCTATGTTATTTTAACATCTCTAAGTCTCAACTTTTAGACTTACAAAGTTCGAGAAAGTAGGGGCATCTCATTGTAGTGACTAACTGAACCAATGTATTTACAGTGCCTAGTACAAGACTTGGCACATAGTCAGCACTCACTAATAAGAGTTATTTATTATTTATTCTGTAGCTCTTGTCTGGCCATCATCCCAACTAACTCTAAATCAGAAACACTAAGTTCCAAAACCGGTTCTCCTGAATTGGATCCGTCATCTAGAAAAATCATCGTCCCTATTCCCTACCGAAATCCTACCTGCACATCAAGACCCAGTTTAAGTTCTAAGTTTTTCCCAGTCTTCCATACCCCTTCGTCCTCAGCCAGCCTTCCTTCTAAACGACACCTCCAAAGGAGAGGGCTCCTTCAAGAACGTGGGTAAGCAGTCTCTAACGTTCGTCCAGCAGATATTTATGAAGGGCTCACAATGAGGTAGAAAATGTTCTTAAAATTCAGGGAGTAGTGCACTCACAAAAACAGTAATCTCTTCTTTCAAAGAGGTGATCTAACTGGTCGCTCGCCCCCCCCCGCCCCCCCCCCCAGCCGGGCGCAAAATCGAAAGCACGAGAGGCAACCAGTTAAATCCAAACCACGGGTTCCCCCAAGGAGCCCCTCGGAGCTGGTACAAGGGCCGCAGTACGACATACCCGAGGGCGGAGGGTGGGCGGGACCTCGAGCCGCCCCGGGCTCGCTGGAGAGGTCTCTGGAGGGTAGCGCCGGGAGATTCGGCCGGGAAAGGCACGGATCTCCTCAGACAGCGGGCGGCCACTCCAAAAGCCCCTCACTTACCGCTCTTTCAGCGTGGGGGAGTCGACCACCCAGCTTCTGGAGCTCGACGCCGGAGGCTAGGGCTTGGGTTTAAACTCCGCAGCCGTTGGCGGTTGACACATCAGCCAATCAGATTCCGAGGAGGCCGCGCAAAGGAGCGCGGTTACCAGGAAGTGGGAGGTGGAAGGGGCGGGACCTCGAGCTGAGGGACAGAGTGGGCGTGGCCAGGCAAGCCTGGGGCCCTTCCGGGAAAGAAAAATTGGCTGCCCGGGCCTGGAGCGGGCGGCGTTGTACTGCTTTCTGATGCCTTGACCCAAAAGGTAATATTCCTTTAACAAAAATACCTTTATTAGATTTCTAAACGGCTGGACAGCCATCTTTGCAAGATCTTTATTTAGTTTTCACTTAAAAGCACACCCCATTTTTCTTTCAACTTGCTCAAGGAAGGGGCAATGAAATTTCTTTGAAAACCCTGGATCTCATTTAGGTCTTATACAAATGGTTTGGTTCAGTTAAATGTACAAGAACGATATTTTCCGTTATACACAACTACATTAAAAAATATATTATTCTCTTTATGTTCCAAGTCAGTTAGCTTAGGTTTCCTCTTACAAGTGACTTTCATAATCTATGGAAAAACTTGGAAAAACTATACTGAGAATAGAATTTCCTCTTTGTATGACATTAGACTGAAAAAACAAACTGAAAATAGCTTATTACATCTAGATTTTAATAATTGCTTATATAGTGATGCAGTCAACTTCATACTCATGTCAATGTTTTGCTCATTTGGGGACATTTGAGAATCACAAATTTCCATTTTACTTGAGAGAATCCAGAAAAATTATGTAGTGTATGATTCTGAGTTAGATTTTTTTAGTCTAATATATTTCAAAATCAGTGACCAAAGAGTTGGGCTACATGAATCTTGTGTAAGTAGAAGAGTATTTATTGATTGGCCAGCTGCTAAAATTACAGTTTATGGTTCAGTAAAAATCTTCCATAAAAGTGGTTTAGAATGTAATATACTGGCTATAGAAATTTCCAGTTTATCTAGGGATTAACTAGCACTATATCTTGTTTACCCAGCCTGACACATTAAATGCTCAATATATGTTATATGTTTTTTAAATGAACCATGTCATGGCTCTGCCATTTAGCGATTATTTAACCTTGGCCAAGTCGCATAATCTCTTTGAGCTTCTGTTTCTTCATTTGTAATATGGAGGTTAATAACAACATCCGATATATTTTTATGATGGTTCCAATCAGCAGACCATTTTGTTCAAATATACTAAGATTGCTTTCCTCTTGACTTATTTTGTAGCTACAACTTCAAAACCAAAACAAATAGAAAAGGGAGAGCAGTCAGAGGTAAAAGAAATGTTACAAACCTTTTAAAGACATAAATACCAACACCTCTTTTTTTAAAAAGTGACGATTATCTTATTCAGAGCAGTTGGGAGAATTTAATGAATCAAAGGGAGAGCAGTCAGAAGTAAAAGAAATGTTACAAACCTTTTCAAGACATAAATACCAACACGTCTTTTTAAAAAAGTGACGATTATCTTATTCAGAGCAGTTGGGAGAATTTAATGAATCAATGCTTTGCAAATTATAAAAAGCTCTTGAAAAAGGTAAATTATTTTCATACGCAACCATAAGCTTAAAAGGTATAATTAATTGAACTGAATTTAACCTGATCTGAGCTTGCTTTTAGGTCATTTGCCTCTTGGTAGAATGGATAGAGGCAGGAGCCCTGAACTAGGAGGGTGAAGGTACAGTTCATTTTATCTTGAACATGCATTAGCTGTGTGTTCTTTGTTTCAGGCTCCTTATCTGTAAGGTAAACCAGTTAAATTAAATAAGCTCTCAGTTCTGTTATGATAACTCTCCTGCACAAGGCACTGATTTTGCTCCTCTCCCTCCATTTTCCTTTATTCCTACATTCATTAGTTGCCTGATTTTCTCCCCCTAAGGGTATATTCCAGCCAATTAAAATTTGATTGTCCTGCCCCTCACCCCCACACTAGAAAATCATCTAAGAAAAATAGTCCCTGAACAGGAATCAAGTAGAAGACACACTGCAAATCAATAAACCAATAAACAAAATAGAAATAGTGTACTTACATTTTATTAAACCATCTGATCTGATCATCTGTATCAATCTGGCAGTTTGAATTACACCAAGAAAAACTAACCCAGGCTGGCAGAAGCAGAAAAGGGCATTGGGTGGGTTAAAGCACTTCTGGAGAGGATAGAGATGTGGGCTTGAAAACAGGAACAAGAGGGACTTGGCAACAAAGACCCAGCCACAGTCATGGTACCAGCACAGTCGTCAAGGATACTGCTGATCTTACACAGCCATCAGCGGCCCTGCCTGCCACCACCGCGACCTCCGCTGTTGCCACCTCTGGAACAAGTGGGCATGACGATGCTACAAATTGCCCATCCCTTCTACCTGGCACCACTAGCTCCGGCTGCTAGGCCTGAGTTGGGTGTGTCTGACTGGTCAAGCCCGGATCAGAGGCTACAAACTCTACCTGGAAAAGAGTCCTGAACATAAGTCTAGGTCTGGCTTTTTTAGTTTCTTAGAGGCCAACTCTGCCTCCCATCTAGTCTCAGGAAGGGCTTTTGAGCTGGGCGGCCAAAAGAATGACAAAGGTTCATTTCAGTATTTTATGCTACTATGTTACAATCTTTCTTTCCTTTCTTTCTTTCTTTCTTTCTTTCTTTCTTTCTTTCTTTCTTTCTTTCTTTCTTTCTTTCTTTCTTTCTTTCTTTCTTTCTTTCTTTCTTTCTTTCTTTCTTTCTTCTAAGATTTTGTTTGATTTGACAGACAGAGACAGTGAGAGAGGGAACACAAGCAGGGGGAGTGGGAGAGGGAGAAACAGCCCCCCCCATGCGGGGAGCCCGATGCGGAGGTCGATCCCATCATGACCTGAGCTGAAGGCAGGCGCTTAATGACAGAGCCACCAGGAGCCCCACAGTAATTATTTCTATTTCTTCACTGAAAAGACTTCCTGCTGTGCTGGGCTAGGGATAGGTAATAATCCTAACAGCAGCAGATAACATTTATCAAGGTTTTTCATGTCCTAGCCACTGTGTCAAGCCCTTTAGATGCCTTTTCAATTCTCACAATGATCCTATGTGGCAGGTACGATTGTTTCCTTTTTATAGTTGAGGAAACGGAGACACACAAAAAATTTTAAGTAACTTCTGCACAGTTTAGTATGCGGTACATACGGAATTTGAACGGAGGCAGTGGCAGAAGTGGCTGGTCATCTGCCACTTTAGTTTCAAGGCTTGGCATTCATCATGTAAACTTACCCATCTTACCTGCTTACCAGCCTCCTCTTTTTCTTCAATTAACTTATTTTTAAGTCCCTTTGGCACCTGGCATTATGCTAGAGGTGAAGATGGATGAGGCAAATCCTCTTTCCTTAAGGGATAAGGCAGACAAGCGAACAATCCATTCCCATACATTATGATAAGTAGAGATTTAAGATGATTCAACACTGTTTCTCTGGTTTTGGCAGGGGCAGGGAATATGTAACAGGGGCGCTAAGCATTCTTATCTCTGACCTAGGTGTATGTGTGTGTGGTGGGGAGGCTTCTCTGGGGGAGGGTAAAATAACCGGGGGTCTTGTCTAACGGTCTGTCTGGCTAGATGACCTTCAGTGGTTCTCACTGGGGCTCTTTCACTGCCGCTCCCCTAGTCTAGGGACTGGACTATCCTGAGAGACAGGGGTTGGGTCTACTTCCCAATCTCTATCCTGTGCCTCCACAGGTTTTTCCAAAAAGGTTCAAACATTTCTTTACTCAAGATTTCCTGTGATGAAATCCACACCATACAAACTGGAGGCTTGGGGAGGGCTTGAAAAGTCAGCCCGTCGTGCTCAGTAGCTTTACTAACAGACTAACAGTAACATACCCACCCAACAGTGCAGGGCCCTGAAGCCCACATGTCCAGGGTTCTCTCCACATGGACATTCCCCTGGCTGCTGGAGAGGGTCCCAAGAGACCTTCTCCACACCCTTCCTCAACACACCCATTCTTCCTCCTACTCCTCACTGCAAATGCAAAGGAATGGTGGTTGTGGATAGTAATGAATTCTGTTTGAAGTCCCCTTGGGATATCTAGGTAGAAATGTCCAGCAGGCACATAGATATAAAACATGGAACTCAAAAGAGATATCTGGATTTGGGAGTCAGCAGCGAAGGGTAATAGAAATCACAGCGGTTGATTAAGTTCCAGGGGGAGGGTGCATAGAAGCACAAAGAGGGTAGAAAACATCAACATGGAGAAAGATGAAAGGACAGCCAGGGAGGCAGTGAGGGGTAGGAGGAGACAAAAGCTTCCTGGAGGCCAAGGGAAGAACTCATTTCAGAGGGG
Source organism: Ursus americanus (assembly GCF_024610735.1). Classification (NCBI taxonomy): domain Eukaryota; kingdom Metazoa; phylum Chordata; class Mammalia; order Carnivora; family Ursidae; genus Ursus; species Ursus americanus. Next base: position 73,989,039 of record NC_142127.1, on the reverse strand, counting down.
CCAGGCAGCCTTGTCTTACCCCGCAGAAGACGGGAGCGAGAACAGCCCTGGGGGTGAACAGTCAGGAAGTCATTCATTTCCCAGCAGAGATGATGCAGCGCTGTGGGCAGACAATTCTTTATGGATAAAAAGAGAACTGACAAAAGCAGCAGGGGAATCCAGGGTGGAGGGAGGAGCTGGTGGACAGGGAGAGTGAATGACATGGGCAAGAGGTGGCGAGGGGTGGCGCAGATTTCTGTGGACCCAGAGGTTGGAACAAGGGCTAAGCCATGGGCTGAAGGGTCACCTCCTGCTCTGAGGCAGGAAGAAGAGGTGAAATACCAGATGTTGTAGACATAGATGAGTTTGCTTACAGAAGCGCTCTGCAAGCTTTCGAATTCATACCAGTGTAGGACTATGAACTATCATTTTATTTAAAACATTCGCTTCCTTTTGAAAAAGCCATCTCTACATTTAAAACATTTTGGTACTTCTCCTATAAGTAGTTTTTCTAACAGAATGAAAGGAAAGAATTAGTTTGTGCCTAAGACTCTCAGCTGTTATATCAACCACTACACAAAGGAAGGGCCTCTTAGGATACAGTTAGTCATAGAAAGAAAAATAAAACGCACGGGTTTCAAACTGACTAAAACACCACAGAATTTAAGAGGGAAAAGAGAAATACAATTGCAGATTCCTCCCAATGTAAAAATCTCGACAGTGAATATAAATAAGCCCAAACAAATATGTTCACCAAATCAAATTTTATTCAGCCAAGGTGGTACCAGTACGTAGCTAAATCCTTATCATAAGAGCTGGTTGTAGAAAACTTTGCTATGTTCACCCTTAAAGCAAACATGAAGTACTTCTCTCAGTAAGGGGATAACTAGTAATTTTTTAAACTCATAAAATATCATGTATCTTCTCCATCATCTTAATTTTATTAAGATAGATGACATAGGTGGTTTTCTTAAAATCATATTTGCCATTTTTTGTAAGTAATGAACTATATAGAGAGTGATAGAAATTATTTAGAAAAAAGGATAAACAGCTAACAGGTTTACTGTTATGAGGTTATACTGATGGAAAGTTGGTGCTGTCAAAGAATTTCAGAGACCAGTACATCTGACACGTCATTGTAGCAATACGAGGTGGTTCCCATTCATTGCCACAATAGTAGCAGAGGGGAGAGTGATTCCTGTTTAGTTGTAGATCCAGGGGCCAACAGAGGACAGTTCATGTGACCCAGGGGGTTGCGGGAGGCTGAAAAGAGAGATTGACTTTGTAATCCCTGGAACTTGTGAAAATTACTTTATAGGGCAAAACCATGGATATTACCTTATTTTGAAAAAGTCTTTTTTTTTTAATTTTATTTATTTATTTGACAGAGAGAGAGACAGCCAGCGAGAGAGGGAACACAAGCAGGGGGAGTGGGAGAGGAAGAAGCAGGCTCCCAGCGGAGCAGGGAGCCCGATGGAGGGCTCGATCCCAGGACTCGGGGATCATGCCCTGAACCGAAGGCAGATGCTTAACGACTGAGCCACCCAGGCGCCCCTGAAAAAGTCTTTGAAGATTTAATTATGCTAAGGATCTTAAGCTGAGGAAATTATCCTAGATTATCCAAGTGGGCTCTATAGGACATCACAAGTGTTCTTAAGAGAGAGGCAGAGAGAAATTTGATGCACAAGAGAAGGATGGAGCGGAGACAGATGCAGTCATACACGCAGGAACATCAACCGGTCACCAGGAGCTGGAAGAGGCAAGGATCAGATTCCCCCAAGAGCCTTCAGGGGAGTGCAGCCATGCTGATACCTTGATTTCAGGTTTCCAGCCACCAGAATTTTCAGAGCATACTGTGGTTCTAAGCCACCCACTTTGTGGGAATCTGTTGCAGTAGCCTCAGAAAAACCAGTACAGGGGCTGTAAAGGACCTTTAGGGGTTTTCCAGATGAGAGCTGCATTGTATGGAAAGGGGCCTTTTATATTAAGAGAAAGGCAGGACAAAGGCAATAAAACATCAAAAAATGAGTTAATTTTCTAGTGAATAGTTCAGTTCAGATGTAAATATTAAGGGCCCGGGTAGAAGGAGGGAGAAATTTCAGAATTGCTAACCCGTAACTGTGAAAACTTGACTCACTAGGGTTGAATATTTGTTTACTGTTATTGTTTTAATCTTTTGCTTAAGGCAATGTGGTCAAATATTGTGATCTAAAGTTACTCGGATTCATTAATTTTCTCCCGTCTATTCAGGGTGACGGACTACATTATTCATTTGAATTATGGTTAAGTTTACTTATGTCCATTTGTATATGGTTTTAGTTTGTTCCCTATCTTTATATGCATGTATGTTTATACTCATTTATGAATTTTGGTATGTGGAACATTAACTAGTTCCAGAAGTCAGCACTTTATGAATATATGTATTCAGAAGTAGCACTCTTCCTTTCTTCTATTCCTTTCTCACTCCTACTTCCTTACTGCCTGCAGTAGTTTCCTACAGCTGCTGTAACGAATCACCACACATTTAACAGTTTAAAACAACAGAAATCTGCCTTCTGGTGGCTCTGGAGGCCAGAAGTCTGAGACAAAATCTTCTGGGGCTAAAATGAGTATGTCAGCAAGGGCGTGCTCCCTCTGGAAGCTCATGGGGAAAATCTGTTCCCTTGCCTTTTCCAGCGTCCAGAGCAGCATTCTTCACATTCTTCGATCCCGGGTACCTTCCCCCTTTTTCAAAACCAGTACCACCACATCATGTGAGTCTGTTTTCCATGTTTCCATCACACAGCCTTCTCTCCCGCTTATAGTCAAATCTCCCTCTGCAGGCCTCTTACAAGGATACTTGTGATTACGTTTTAGGACCCACCCTGAAAATCCCAGATAATCTCTCCATCTCAAGATATTTATTTATTTTTTTAAAAGATTTTATTTATTTATTTATTTGACAGAGAGAGAGAGAGAACGCAAGCAGGGGGAGCAGCAGGCAGAGGGAGAGGGAGAAGCAGGCTCCCCGCAAAGCAGGGAGCCAGATGCAGCACTCGATCCCAGGACCCTGGGATCATGACCTGAGATGAAGGCAGACACTTCACCGACTGAGCCACCCAGGCGCCCCAAGATATTTAATTTAATGACATCTACAAAGAGTTTTTCCATATGAAGTAACATTCACAGGTTCTTGGGATTAGCACCTGGGTAACTGTGGTGGCCATTATTAAGCCAACTCCAGGTAACTAATCTTGATAGTTTTTTTTGTTGTGATTTGTATGCTTCTATTTGTACAACTGATTAGATATGTGTAGGTTTTCTCATTCCCCATTCTTTCTTATGCAAAAAGTGACATACTGTAAAAATTCTTGCATTTTTGTCTTTTTTCACTTAACAAAATACCCTGTAAATCACTCTATATTAGTTCATAGAAAATGACCTCATGCTTTTCCATACCTTCATAGTACTCCATTATATGGATGTACCATAGTTTATCCATACACTCTCCTGTGTATGAGAATTTAGTTTTTTCTGATATTTTGCAGTTACAATACTACAATCACTAACTTTGTGTATAGAACATTCATATTAGGGTAGATCGAATATGCATTTCATGTATGAGTGAGTTTGAATGTATTTTCATATTTTTGAGAAATAAGTGAAAAAGGTGTGTGTGTGTAAATTCTCTCACAGGAATTTCTCTTTGTTTTTTGTTCAAAAAATGTTTAAGCATAGTCAAATTTATCAATTTTATTTTTTACTATGTCTGAATTTTGAGTCATAGTTAGAAAGTCTTTTCTTACATCCAGGTTATAGAGAAAATCATACATGGTTTCTTCTAGTACTTATATGATTTCATCCTTGACATTTATATCCCTGGTCCTGTTGGAATTTATTCTCCATTACAGTGAGACGCTCGGTTTTAATTTTATCTTTCTCCAAATAGCAAACCAGCAAACCTTTCTCCCACTGGTTAAAACATCTGCCTTTTATATTTGTTAAAATATTTGTTAAAATGGCCACCTTTTCCCAAATAATTTGAGATACTATGGTTATCACATACTAAATTGCCATATGTATTTGGATCTATTTCTGTAAATTTCTATTTTATTCCACTTGTCTATTTGTCAGTTTATGCACCAGCACCATGAATGATAAAAGCCAGACTTACAGTACATTTTATTTTATTTTATTTTATTTTTTTAAAGATTTTTTAATTTTATTATTTGACAGAGATAGAGACAGCCAGCGAGAGAGGGAACACAAGCAGGGGAAGTGGGAGAGGAAGAAGCAGGCTCACAGCGGAGGAGCCTGATGTGGGGCTCGATCCCATAACGCGGGGATCACGCCCTGAGCCGAAGGCAGGCGCTTAACCGCTGTGCCACCCAGGCGCCCCTTACAGTACATTTTAATGAGTGGTAGGGCCAGTCTCTTCTCATAAACTTTTCTTTTTCAGCATTCTCCTGGCTAGTTTTGCATGTTTATTTTCCAAGTGAATTTTAATATCAACTTGTCTAGCTCCATAAAAATCTTGTCAGTATTTCTGTTGGTACTTATCAAATTTATAAATTAACTTAGAGAAAACCAGTATCTTTATAACATTGTGGAATGTCTTTCCATTTGTCCAAGTCCATTTTTCTATCTTTCAGGGGTACTTTAAAGTTTTTCTTTTTTAAGGTTTGCACATTTCCTGATAACTTCGGTCTGAAATATTTTATCTTCTTTGTTACTATTATATTCTCTGTTTTCAGGGTGTATAGTAAATATATCTCTAAGATCTACCTTATTGATTTTGCTTTTTACATATCTATTTTCCTTTCTTATTTTTTATTTACTTCATCTATATTGAAAGTAGTATATTTAAGTTTCCTACTATTAGTGTTTTTCTACAATGTTTCTTTGCATGTCCTGAGATTTTTGCATTATACATGTGTTGCTGAGTTGTTTCGTGAATAGAAATCATAACTGTTATATATCATTGTGAATTGTAACATTAAAACATGTCCTTCTTTGTCTCATTTAATGCATTTTGACTTAAAATTCTACTTTGATATCAGGATCACAACATCTGCTTTCTTGTTGTTTCCACTTACCTACTAAACTTTTGTCCATTCCTTTGGTTTTAGACTTTCTGAATCATTTTGATTTAGACATGTTTCTTACTTTCAGCTGCTTTCTTTGTGAACCAAATTGAAAAATATTTTTCATTTAATAAATTAAACCTGTTCATATTGATTGATATGACATATGCCTAGTCCTACTGTCATTTTGTTAAAATTATTTTATATAAAGAATAATATTAACATTGGTATAATTGTTGAGTTTCTTTCTGTGTATGATGCATTTTCTTTGCTCTTTTAATTTTTAAAATTTCTTTTTGTACTTAGAAAACTTTGTAGTGTTATTCTAGTGATTATCTTTTGATTTATACCTTTTATAAAGCCCTTCATTCTTTCAGTTCTTTCTTGTTTAATCTCTTCTTACCTGATATGCCAATTTTAATATTATCCATTAACCCCCTTTATTGCCTATATCACAATCAATGAACCAATCATTGAACTTATTCTTTCTTTTTTCTCTCTGGTGTCTCCCATTTTACTTACATTATTTCTACTTTGTTTGAACCTATAACACATTATTCTTTGAGTTTTATTCTCATCTTTGTGTAATTTTAATCTGTAATTAAATATAGTAAATGATCACTGTCAGTCTTTTTTCTTTTCTTTCAGAGGTAGAATTTAGAGATTCGTTGGTTGTATATATAACACCCAGTGCTCATTACATCAAGTGTCCTCCTTAACGCCCATCACCCAATTATCTCTTCCGCCCACCTGCCTCCCGTCCAGCAACCCTGTTTGTTTCTTTTTTTTTTTTACATGAATGACACTATTTAATTATATAATAAATGCCTAAAAAAACAGTAGAATGAAATACAATAAAATATGGAGTGGGCACAATAAAAAAAATTAACAATGATAGTGTTTGATGTCAATGAATTCTACAACTTTCCACGATGTTTATGCATTTCTTCAGTAATGAAAAAGATCTTAATTGAAAACAAAATTAAATGAGCTCACATTCTCATAAACTGCACACAAGCTGAAATGAATTAACAAGGATAAGTAAAGTCTAGAATTTAAAACCCACTGTAGTTTGTCCAAAAAGTTAATACCTGACAATAGATCACTAAGGGCAAAACACTATCCTCATGACCTCAGTAAGTCATTTGTACCTACGTAAAATTTTTTCTTTTATAACATTTGTCAGGGAACTAGGGAGAACAAAGTGAATTTACTACTTTTTTCTTAGTGTTTACCAAAGTAAACACAATCTTTGAGATTCTTTTGGTCAATAGTCTATCCTTAGCTCACTTTTTTTTTTTATGTAAAGTTCCATGATTCATTACTTGCGTGTAACACCCAGTGCACCATGCAATACGTGCCATCCTTAATACCCATCACCAGCCTCAGTTTGTTTCTTAGAGTTTAGCATCTCTTATGGTTTTCCTCACTTTCAATTTTCACTTTATTTTATTCTTTCTTCCTTTCCCCTATGTTCATCTGTTTTGTTTCTTAAATTCCACATAGGAGTGAAATCATATAGTATTTGTCTTCCTCTGACTGACTTATTTCAGTCATTAGCATAATACCCTCCAGTTCCATCCATGTTGTTGCAAATGGCAAGATTTCATTGTTTTTGATGGCTGAGTAATATTCTATTGTGTGTGTGTGTGTGTGTGTGTGTACACATACATATATGCGCTCCATCTTGTTTATCCATTCATCTGTTGACATCAGTCGTTTTGATCAAGTTTTGCCACTTTGTTGAATGTAAAACATCTTTTCACAGATTCTTCAAGAAGGGCTCATGTACACAAAATTTCATGAATTTTTCCTGTTTAAAGTTCATTTCTTCTTGTTTTGATACTTGAAAAATAAGTTGACTGAATATTCTTGACTCACACTTCTTTTTCTTGAGGTTTTAAAAAGTGCTATTCTGTTGTTGCCTTTCCTGGGTGTTGTTTTTGAGCTGCCTGGTGCCAGTTTAATGCTCTCATTCTTGTAATTTCTTGATCTTATTTTGCTGAAGGCTTGGGTATTTTTATCTTTGAAGCCCAGTAGTTTCATTCGTCTATTTCTTGAAATTGATAATTCTGATTTAATTTTCCCATGTAACTGATGGGTCCTTTTGGTATATAGGTTTCTATCTTCTTTTATAGTTCATTCCAGGGTCATTTTGTTTGCTTTCTTCAGGGAATACCATTATTTGTATGTTGCTTCTTCATCTTTCATTTCTTTTGGACCCTAAGTACTTTTAATTTTGTATCTTGTTTTCATTATTTTGGTTATTTTCCTGACTTTTTTCAATGCCCCTTATTACATTTTCATTGGACTTTATTTTCTCCAAAAGCTTTGCAATTTATATTTCATTTCTGTGATAATTTTGGTCTTTTCTTCTTGAATTCAATCTTTTTATTTCTTCCTTTATACCCATTTCTATTTTTTATTTATTGAATTTTGGGTTCAAAGTGGTTTTTCACATCCCTAAAAGCTTCTTTGTGGATATTTAATTCACTTTGGAGTTTGTGTTGCCGTTTTCTTCTGCTTTGGGGTTGTTTTTACTTATGTTATTTAATTTATTCACTTATTTATTTTAAAGATTTTATTTATTTATTTGTCGGAGAAAGAGAGTGCACAAGGTGGGAGAGAGGCAAGCAGAGGGAGAAGCAGGCTCCCCACTGAGCAAGGAGCCCGATGTAGGACTCGATCCCAGGACCCTGGGATCATGACCTGAGCTGAAGGCAGACACTTAACCGACTAAGCCACCGAGGCTTCCCTATTTTTTTTTTTTTTTAAGGGGTACTTTTTATCAGAGCTGAAGTGGTCTTCTTTTCTGTTTTCTTCTTATAATAGCTTTGTTTATATTTACTCTGTTTTCACCTATTCATTTTGTAAGATTTTAAGTTCAAGGGTGCCTTGTTCTGAAGTGAAATACAGTTTCTTAATGAATGGGGTGTGTGTGTGCGCGTGTGTGTGTGTGTGTGTGTGAGATATGGACTAACGATTGCATATTTTCACAGCTTTATCTTTTTCCTTACTTGACCTTAAACTTTCCTTTTACTTCTTTTTCTCTTCACCAAACTCCAATGGATGTGTCTCCATTCCATTCTTACTTTTTGTACCTCTAGAAGCAATGGTTTCCACACACTATGACCTTGAATCATGTGCATTTAAAAAAAATTTTTAATATATAGTAAGTATTCTGATCTACCAGAATTCTTTACCACTATTTTAGCACAAGAGTAGACTTCTCTTTTCACGGTTATTTTAGACCAATTATAGGCCCATCAACAGCTCTCCTTTTTTCCCATGTATTCTTTCCAGACTGCCCTTTTTCTCTGTGCAAGTTTGTGGTAGGACCAAGGGACACAGTTTGCTGAGGTTTGGTTTATTTTTCTATATATGGATAATTTGAATTATGGGTGTTCTCTTTTAGTTTTACATATGGCATGAGGTTTGTGTAGTTTTGGGTTTTTTTTTATTGTTCTGTATTATGTTTTTTGGAGAAGGAATTGTAGAATTCAGATTTACACAGCTATGGCTGCTAGTATCTTGGTTACACAAAAATTCCACACTAGAATTATTTTGATGGAAGTGCACACTTATACCAGGCATTTTAAAAAGAGAAACACTGCAATCCATCCAGATTAAGTAAATAAAGGAGCAATCAGCCCTCCTCATTCCCCTTTCTATACCTTATCCTGGGTTGGAGGGAGAGAATTGTTTATGGTTTAAGAACTTCCTCTCTATTCAATCTATCATACAATGGGGGAACAGCCAGAGGGTGGGGTCCCCCCAATGCTGTTGAGCTAAATATCTGAGCTTTGGCTTGAACCTTGCTCTAAAAGACCATTAGGACTGTTCTCATCCTGGCTTAGATCCTTGTTTACCTTAATCACCCTGCAGTCTCAACCCCTCTAGCTGTCCACTGCCAAACAGGTTCCCACTCCTAGACAGCTACTATGTTCACTAATCTGAACCCATCCCTGACTCTTCTCATTCCTCTTAAACATTTCCATTGAGCCTCTTAGCATTTCCTTTTTAAATGTTCCCATCATTTCTCTCATCTTTTTTCTTTTTTAAAGATTTTATCCATTTGAGAGAGTGTGTGCAAGAGAGAACATGAGTGGTGGGTGAGAGGAGAGGCAGAGGGAAAGGGAGAAGCAGACTCCCTGCTGAACAGGGAGCCTGACATGGGGCTTAATCCCAGGACCTTGGTATCACTGACACTTAGGCAGACACTTCACTAACTGAACCACCCAGGTGCCCCTTTTATTCCTTTTTTTTTTTTTTCATTGAAACTTGTCTGTGCCTAGAGGGCCTGCTTCCTCTGCAGCCCTCTCAAGTATGACTGCTTTTCCTTCCACTCTCTGCATACATCAGGGTCAGGAGGTGGGGTTGGTGTCTTCTTTTCTCCCATTACTGTTGACAAACAGTTTTTTCCTCCTTCCTTTCTCTAAGTTCTAGCTAATCTGACCTGTGTGACATCTGGATATAGTATCTCTCCTTATATCCTCAATGTTATTTTCTAAGGTTCTTCTAATCATCCACTGTTGATGACATTAGCTTCTGTTTCATCTTCTTTCTTTCCACTCTTGTTGATTTTACTACTTATGGGGATAACTTATCTAAAATAATCATTCCTAAACTCCTTACCTCCGTTATCTTTTCTTCCCCCCATTTCAGCCTAGAACCTTGGCATTACACTCTTGCAATGATAATACCTCTGAAATCTTGAAATCGAGTATACTTTCTGACAAGACAAGGGTGTCCACTCTCACAACTTTTACTCAACACACAAGGCGAAGTCCTAGCTGCAGCAATCAGACATCCAAAAGGCATCCAAATTGGTAAGGAAGAAGTAAAACCATCACTATTCACAGATGACATGATACTATATATATATATACATATATATATATGTACATACATATATGTATATATGTGTGTATATATATGTATATATATGTATATACATATATGTATATATGTGTGTATATATATGTATATATGTATATATGTATATACATATATGTATATATGTATATATATGTGTGTATATATATATATATGTATATACATATATATATATATATAAACCCTAAAGATTTCACCAAAGAATTATTAGAACTAATAAATGAGGTCAGTAAAGTCACAGGATACAAAATTAATATCTGTTGTGTTTCTCTACACTAATAATGAAGTGGTAGAAAGAGAAATTAAGAAAACAATACCATTTATAATTGCATCAACAAGAACAAAATACCAAAAAATAAATTTAACCAAGGAGGTAAAAGACCTATATTCTGAAAACTATAAGACATTGAAGAAATAAATTAAAGACGACACAAATAAATAGAAACATATGCCATGTTCATGGATTCAAAGAAGTAAAATTGTTAGAGTGTCCATACTGCCCAAAGCAACCTACAGATGCAATGCAAGCTCTATCAGAATAGCAATAGCATTTTTCACAGAACTAGAACAAATAATCCTAAAATTTATGATGGAACCACAAAGGGCCTTGAATAGCCAAAGCTATTTCTCAACCTTCTTGAGAAAGAAGAACAAAGCTGGAAGTATCACAATTCCAGATTTCAAGATATACTACAGCATGGTACTGGGACAAAAATAGACATATAGATCAACAGGAAGAATAGAGAGCCTAAAAATAAACCATACCTATATGGTCAATTAATCTATGACAAAGGAGACAAGAATACACAATGGGGGGAAAGACAGCCTCTTCAACAAATGGTATTGGGAATAGTGGACAGCAACATGCAAAAGAATGAAACTGAACCACTTTTTTACACCATATACAAAAATAAACTCAAAGTGGATTAAAAACCTAAATGCAAGATCTGAAGCCATAAAACTCCGAAAAGAAAACAGGCAGTAATCTCTTGAACATCTGCCTTAAAAATATGTTTATGGATGTGTCTCCTCAGGCAAGAGAAACAAAGGTAAAAATAAACTACTGGGACTATACCAAAGACAAAGCTTTTGTGCACAAAAGGAACCATTAACAAAACAAAAAGGCAACCTAGAAGATATTTGCAAATGATATATCTGATAAGGGGTTGATATATAAAGAACTTATACTACTCAACACCAAAAAACAAAACAAAACAAAAAACCAATCCAATTAAAAAACGGACAAAGGAAAAATAGACATTTTTCCAAAGAAGACATATAGATGGCCAATAGATACATGAAAAGATGGTCAACATCTTTGTATTTGTGTGTGTGTATGTGTGTGTGTATACATATACACACACATACAGATATGTACCCACATACACATATACACAATAAAACATTACTCAGCCATAAAAATGAATGAAATCTTGACAGTTGTGACAACATGGATGGATCTAGAAGTTATTATGGTAGGTGAAACAAGTCAGAGAAAGAAAAATACCATCTGATTTCACTTACATGTGGAATCTAAAAAATAAACAAAAACAAATGAACAAACAAACACTCTTAAACACAGAGAACAAACTGGTGGTTGCCAGAGGGAAAGTGGGTGGAGGGACGGGCAAAATAGAGGAAGGGCATTAAGAAGTACAAACTTACACTATAAGATAAATAAGTCATGGAGATGAAAAGTATAGCATAGGAAATACAGTCAATAATATTGTAATAACATTGTGTGGTGACAGATGGTGACTACACTTATCTTGGTGAGCACCGAGTAATGTATAGAATTGTCTAATCTGTACGTTGTACAGCTGAATTGTAACACTGTACCTCAATTATACTTTAATAAAATAAAATAAAGTTTAAAAAGTACAATATTCTCGGGGCATCTGGGTGGCTCAGTCAATTAGACGTTTTGACTCTTGATTTCAGCTCAGGCCATGACCTCAGGGTCATGAGATCGAGCCCTGTGTCAAGCTCTGCCCTGGGTGTGGAGCCCTGCTTAAGATTCCCTTTGTCCCTCCATGCTCTTTTTCTCTCTCCCTTTCACACACACACACACACACACACACACACACACACACACACACACACACAAAGTAAGATATTCTCAAACCACTGCCTCCAAACCTTCCAGCTCACTTACTCTAATACTCTTATTTAAATAATTTACTTACTCTAATACTCCTATTTAAATAATTTCTCAACTTCACTGAGATCTCCAATCCATTAACCTCACTACTTTTTTCACTATCCATCACCACCTCTATATAGTTACTTCTCTCTTTCCCAGCTTAGAGTCCCTGGTTCATCAGGGGAATCAATCACTTATAAACGTCCTCATCTCTCTTGCCCCTCTCTCCTTGTATTATATTTCAACTCTAGCTGAGTCCCATTATCAGCTCCTGCAATGAAGCTGTTGAATGTTCCTGGATAAAAGTCATATAACCGGGATGACTGACTTGTCATTCATGTTATAATGATTATAATCTTCAAATAGGCTCTCATTCCTTCTTGGCAATCCTAGAATGTTTCTATAGAAAGTTTGATTTTTCAGTTTCTCAAGATAAATAGTTTGTATTTTATCCTCCTTCTTCAACCTTGTTCATACCTCCTCTTCTGTACTCTCAGCCTCTGACCTTCCTTTAGATTTAATAGAGAAAGTAGAAGCCATTCAATCAGAATTTCCTCATTTACTCATTGTGAAATTTACCAATTTATCAGAACTTAACCTATCTTCTCTGTTTTATCTCTTGTCCAACAGAAATTCCTCCACTTGTGGAATATTACTCAGCCATAAAAAAGAATGAAATCTTACCATTTGCAATGACATGGATGGAGCTAGAGAGGATTATGCTAAGGGAAATAAGTCAGTCAGAGAAAGATAAATACCACACGATTTCACTCATGTGTGGAATTTAAGAAACAAAACAAATGATCAGAGAGAAAGAGAGAGAAGGAGAGAGAGAGAGAGACAAACCAATAAACCAATAAACTCTTAACTACAGAGAACTGATGGTCACCAGAGGGGAGGTGGGTGGGGGATGTGTGAAATAAATAATGGGGATTACGGAGGGCACTTGTGATGAACACCAGATATTGTATGGAAGTGTTGAATCACTATATTGTACCCCTGAAACTAATAGACTTTGTATGTTAACTAACTGGAATTAAAATAAAAACTTAAAAAAGGAAATTCCTCCACTTGTGCTCTGGATCCAGTACCCTTTTGCCTTCTCAAGTATCTTATTCCTTCAGTGGTCCCCACTCTCTCTCCTGTATCACCAGTCCCTACCTTTCCACTGAATCATTCCCATCAGCATAACCTGTTCCAGTAACTCTCATCCCAGAGCTTCTTTCCCCAATCCTGTATCCCACCTTAACTACAGCCCCACTTCTCTCTTGTTCTCTTTACCATAAGTCTTCTCTATAGCTTTATAACTAGTTTCCCATCTCACATTCACCCTTCAGCCCAGTTTTATCTGGACTTGCATCTTCATCACAGTATTGAAACTGCTTTTGTCAAGGTCACCAAGAATGCCCATATCATTCAATCTAATGGACTCTTGATCTCTGAGTAGCATTTGACAGAAATGACATTTCCTCTCTGTAGCTCCATACTCTTCTCCCCTCTGCCTTTTCCTTTGAAGCCTGAACTCTAAGTATTGGAGACAGTGCTCCATGCTACTTCTTATTTACCTGTTCTTTGCACAGGTGATTTTATCCAGTCCCATGGCTTTAAATACTGATGCCTTCTAAACTCACACCTTTAGCACAGAACTTCACTCCTGAGTTCCAGATTCATTCAATGGCTATTCAATCTCTAGTTGGATGTCTATTAAACATCTCAATAGCTATAGTCCTAGATACAACTTCTGATCTCTTCCATAAGTCACCATTGCAGTAAATGGCACCATCATCCAGTTTTCAAGCCAACAATTTAGAAGTGATCCTGCAATTTCCCTTTCCCTTATTTCCCATATGCGGCAGCCATGCAAACACACCTCTCAGATCTCTGATCACAGGAAGCATTACTGGCTGATGTCCCCAGTTGCTGTGCTCTGAAATCTATCACCATCATCCAGGCTGCCCTTCCCGTGGATGGCTCCCAGCCAGAGACTGCATGAGGCAGGGTCACAAGGCAGGCCCATTCCTGGGAGACATAGGACTCCTCCGATCCGGGACATTGGGTTGAGGACTCCCCATTGGCTTTCTTGAAAGCGTCTTAGAATTGCATCATATCTACATTTTTCCTACCCATTTTTTTCCTGTCCTCCATGAGAGTTGAATCATCATCCAGGCTAAAGTTTTTCCCAATCCCCTTCAGAGCCCTCCCTGATTTTCCTTCACAGGTCTTTTGCATGTTTAATCTAAACTTACGGTCTGTTTCTCAAAGAACCTGAACTAACACACCACAGCTGAACTGTCAGCAATTTCATATTATTTCTGTTTCCTAAATATAACTCTTGCAGCCATCCACTTCTCTCTATTGCCATCATCACTGAGAAGAAGCTGTGCCATTTCTCCCCTGGATTACTGCAACGGCTGCCTACTCTTCAATCCATTCTCAACACAGTAGCCAGAGTGATTTTTTTTTTATATATAGTAAATCAATCATGCCACTTCCCAGCTTAAAACCTTTGGATGGTTTTCCATTATGCCTAGGGTAAAATTTAAACTCCCACGACCACCACAAGATACTTTAAAACCTGGCTCCTGCCTATCTTTTTAGCTTCATCTCATCACTTTCCTCCTTAGCCTAACACTCACCAAGCTCCAGCCATAGGAGTGTCCTTTCTCTTCCTACAAATTGTCAAATCCTTTCCTGCCTCAGGGCCTTTCCACTTGCTCTCTCTTCTCCATAAATTACTCTTCCCCCATCTCGTCAGAGGGTTGGCTCATTTTCATCCTTAGCACTCACCTTAAATGTCCCCTCATCAGCGGGGCCTCCTCCACTCCAGCCACCATCTCCATCCAACATTACCCTATTTCCTCTCAAGTAGTTACCACTATCTGTAACCACTTGGCTTAGTGTCTGTTTCTCTCACTTGAACAGGAGTAAGCAAATTATAACCCATAGGCAGCCAATTATTTTTGTATGGCCCATGACCTAAGAATTGTTTTTACATATTTAAGTGTTTGAAAAAAAATTTTTAAGAATATTTCACAACACATGAAAATTATGTGAAATTCAAATTCCAGTGTCCATAAATAGAGTCGGGACACAACCACTCTCATTTAGGTATTATCTGTGGCTGCTTTACCACCATAACCGCAAAGTCGAGTAGCTGCACATGGCCCACAAAGCCTAAAACATTTACAGGAAAAGTTTTCTTTTCTAAACATTTATTTGTTAAGTTACCTCTACCCCAACATGGGCTCGAGCTCACAACCCCAAGATGAAGAGTCGCATACTCTAGTGACAGAGCCCTTCAGGCACACCCAGAAAAGGTTTTCTGACCACTGCATTAGAATGTGAGTGCCACGGGTTAGGGGCATTGCTTGTCTTGTTCAGCCCTTCACTCCTACTGCCTGGTCCACAGCTAATGCTCAATTTATAGCATGAATCAATCTTCCTACTCTCCAGGGACTACTACTATCTGGGGGTGGGGTGGGTGTAGGTCTCATTGGCTTCTTCCGCCCTAAGACCCAGGCAGAGGAACTGGGAACCAATTATTATTGGCACTGGAGAAGTACCTTGAAAACATGACCGAGTTTTATTCCTCTTGAAATACCTAGCAAAGTCTTTAGCACAAGGTAGGGTGCTGCTAGAAGCTGGAAAGAACTCTTTCGGGGTTGTTGTTGAGATAAAATTAAATAGTCATGGAAAGGGCTCAGCATAATGTCAGATGTACAGAAGTGTTCGCTAAGTGTTCGCTTCTGCCTCAATTTTCCTTGCTGTGATGGGCATAAAAATATGGGATAGTACAACAGACTAAATTAAACAAGAATGTTCTGCGTGAAATATCTTTGTAAACTACAAACACTATCCGAATGGACTTATCAAAGCGCATGCCCAATGTTATTAAATCTTGGCATTGAGCAGCCCAGTTTGGAGACAAGGACCCTCACCCGGGAGTGAGAAGACATAACTCTTCCTAACTCTTACCACGTAACTAACACGAACAATCGCAACTTCGGTGTTGTTTCTCTTCTTCATGTGTAAAAGCAGCCTCTGCGCGGACACGACATTCCTCTGGGGTCCAGCCGGCGTCTCTCTGCCAGGTCTTGCCTTTTCCTGCGGGTTTGCAGCCCTCCCACTCTCGCCCTCAGGGCCCGCTGGCTGCGGCGGCCTGAGGGGCGGGACCAGTCCGGGGGCGGGGCGGGGCGCGCCTGGGGCGGGGCCTTCCTCTTTCCGTCTGTAGTCGCCGCGGGGCCGCGCCGCACGGGGGCGCCGCTGGGGCCGCGCTGTTCCACGAGTTGCCGAGCAGCCGAGGAGGCCCTCACTTCCGCGTCGGGCCCTGCGGCGTCCGGCGGCCGCGCCGAAGGCCGGGCGGGCCGCAGGTCAGTCGGGGAGGCCGCCTACCCGGCCCCGCCTGTGCAAAGGACCCGGGCGCCGGGTGGGCCGCGGACCCGGGTGGCGGCGGGGCGCCCCGAGGAAGGGCCCGGATCGCGCCGATATCACGGGCGCCCCGGGCTGCAGGCTCGGGCTTCGGGCCGATTGGGGCCCCCGGGCAGCGGGGAGACCCTGGCTAGGCTTTCTGGTGTGCCAGCCCCTCCCCCTTTCTTCCCGCATCGTGGGAGGAGTGCGAGTCCCTTGAGCAGCGTTTCTCGAAGTGGGGTCCGCGGGCGGACTCCCGAGCCCATCTCAGACTTTCTGAAACGGACTCTGCTGTGGCCCGGGAATCTGAATTTACAGCAAGCGACTCTGATGGTTTTGACGCAAGGGGGTCACAGAACCGCAGTTTGGGGCACTTCGCCAGAGGGCAGGGCACTTCGACACAGCAGGGAGTCTAAGTGGGTGCATTTGAGGATGAGGCCCCGTGCCTGGCCTTGAAATGGTGATGGATGGTTCTCTGCCATAGGAGAAACTGAGGCAGGGGTATCTCTTAAATCCTTGCACTCAGGGTGCTGCTGTGTTCCTCTTGTCACAACAAAAGTCTTCAGATGGACAGATGCTTAGTGAATGAAGTGCCCGGTCAGGAGCCTTAGGGATGAAAGTGCTGAAGTAGGCAGTGTGGGGTGCAGCAGAAAACTTGGAGCTGGTCCTTCTGACCTGGATTGGGGGCGACTCCACCACTTACCAGCAGGGCAGCCCTAGTGTGGACCCTGCGCACATCACTCTGTTTCTTTCTCCAGTGTCCTCATCTGTCAGTAGGGACAGTAATTCCTATCCAGTAGGGCTCTTGTGTGAATTAGGTAATGTCTGCCAAGGGTCTCCTGCAGTAACTGGCACCTAATAAGCATTGAGTAAATGGGAATTATTAAGAGTGATGTAGATTCTGCCTTTGTAGGGCTTATGGTCCCCAAATTAGGGATTAAATAAGTGAGATAAAACGGAGAGAGGTACAAAGTATATTTGGTGGGTGGTGCACAGATTCTAACTGGGGGATGCTTGGGAAGGTCATGCAAGTTGTGAGATTTGCCTGTGACTTTGAAGAATAGATGGATTCCAGGGAGCTGGCGACTGGGGCAGCATGAGCCCGTTCCATCCCATGCTTCAGAGGTGGTTCCTTCACATGGATCATTGCCCCGTTGCTCCTAGGACTCCTAGGCAGCAGAAGTCACACTGATAAGTGGTTTTTGAAAGCCGGACCATTGGTCCGTAAGAGTTTCTGTCTACTGACCATGTTTGACACACATTGCTTTCATCAGACACCAGTGGTCTCCTTTTCCCAATTCATTGGAGACTGGCTAAATTGGAGCATCTACAAAAGGATGCTCGTTGATCCCACAGTAAAAGCAAGTTGCCATGAATATAGTCGAGCCTCTTGACAGCCATTTTACATGTGCTGTGAAATGTGCAGTTCCATCAGGAGCACCTTTATCATCACAGTTTTGTTTTAGGTTCCATAAAAACACTGCAGTTACCTTCGGTTCATCCATCTCCAGAGTGGATTAAGAAATCAAATCCTTAAAACTTCTCTAAAGCTTCAGCCATTTTAGCCTGGAGAAGCCAGATGATGCAGAGGTGTTATTTGTTGCTCTTCTGTACCAGTCTGGCTACTGGTATACATAAAATTCTGATCTCAGCTGATAAATTATATATTCCTTAGTTACCTAACCTAGGAACTACAATTATCATTGTTAATAATTTCTGCTTTTGTGTCTCCTTAAATCTCCAGAGCCAATATCAATCCCTCAGTATACACCTTATGGAAAAATTTATAGGATTATAGATAATATTTATCCTTCATCGAGTACTTACTCTGAGCCAGAGACAGTTCTATATGTTTTGTCAGCTTATCTTACCTTTTTTATGTTCTATCAGTTATTCCTCTGATAGTCCTTTGAGGTAGGCACCATCCCTGGCTCCATTTTATAGATGAGGAAACAGGCAGAAGAGAAGTATTTGCCCCACCCTAGCAAGTGGTAGAGCCTCATAGCCTAATCCTTGCTACATGCTGCCCCCCTCTGCAGCCTAGACAGCTCCCTCAGACTTACTGTAGCATAGAAAGATACGTGAATATCAAAGAACATAAGCAAACCTCACCTTTGCTTTATATGTGACAGACAATGCATTATTTTAATTCTTTAAACAGTCATTTCAATAGCTATGCTTTGGTTGGTGATCATTTACCATTTACAAATACTCTGAGCCAAAGTTTTCCAGCTTCCCAGCATATCTCAAAACTTCTTTCATATTATATAAAGTCCTTTGAAATTGTCAGTGCTGAGGGATTTAAGTCACATTAAAATGTATTTTATTATCTCCTTAGTGTATTGTTGGAAATACCAGCAGTGATTGTTCTTTGTTTTCACAGAGGTAGACCAAGACCACCATTATTTTGCAGTTTCTGAAAGTGTTTGAAGGCAAAAATTCAGGTGTTGCTGGGAGCAATGGAAGGTCACAAGGCAGAAGAAAAAGTGTTAGATATTCTTCGACTGAACGTCGGTGGCTGTATTTATACAGCCAGACGGGAGTCCTTGTGCCGCTTTAAAGATTCCATGCTGGCATCCATGTTCAGTGGTCGTTTTCCTCTAAAAACAGATGAATCGGGTAAATATCTAAAGTCTGTAAGCATGATCATAAATATTCATTAAAATAGTCTGGTTTAAATTCCCTTTGGTTTTGCTAATTACAATAGAATATATTAGACCAGTATACTAATTATTGAGACCATTAGGCCTGTATGGAGACTTATTAAATACATGGAGAAATGAAATATGGGTTTCCAGAATCAGTGATGCTGTCACTACTAGTTGACAGGAAGACTAATGCATGTGAAGGCCTACCATGACCTCATCATGGGGATTGATTATTTTTGGAAAGTTGTTCCATTCATGCAACTCCATGGATAAAGGTATTGAGGCTTCTCTGTATTCCTCAGGTTAAAACATCGAGTTCTCTGGAGAAAGAGCCACCCTCCTAGTTCACAAGGCAGTCAGCGGCAGTGCAGAATTAGCGTGAAACTTGCCACCTAATCTGGCTATGTAGCCTAGTGTGGGCTGATGTGCACACGACAAAATGTCAGTCACCTAGTGGTAGAGAACTGAACATTGGTGTTCCAGAAGAAACTGTAAAGCACAAGGGTAGGGATCTGGGCTGCTCTCCCTGCTTGGGGTCCTCTGGCATTTACTGAACCCACTACCGGTTGGAGAGAAACCTCAGCAATGCCACTAAGGCATTTTGCACCTCTTTGGTGTTCTGGGGCTCAGAGAACCCAGTCTCGCTTCTGTGTCAGAAGAGAGGGAGTGAGAAGTCTTGAGCATGAGGGGCTGTTAGTAACCCTGGGTCTTGAGAGAGTGCTTTGCCAGCTGAAGGGGAGTTGAATGAATGGAAAACACCAATGGCTGCTGCCTGAGGCATGATGGCCATGTGGGCAGGAAGGTTGTTGGTGAAAAGATGGTAAGCAAGGATTGCGTTTTTTCCTGTCCCCAAATTTTAGCTTCTTAATTCCTTCTACTCTAAGCTACTCAAGGGAGAAAAGGAATTATTGAGTAACCTCACACCAACTCTGCTAAATTGTCTAAGAAAGCCTTTTGTCGTAAAGTACCAGCACAGCATTGGGAGCCCTGGGTTTATATGTTAGTAACACTACCAGTCGACTTACAGCCAAACATGACACATTAACGGGGATATCGTCATTAGGGAGGAGCTCCATACGTCTTTCCTGGCTGGGCAGCGCTGAAGGGTAGGCCTACATTTCAGGAGTAGTCTGGGGTCTCTGTGGCTTTTGAAGGGCCATAGAGGGAATATGGTCATTGCATCTAAAATCCCCAAATGGAGCTCGGAATACATTTTCCTGTATGGTAGGTGAGAAAACAGAGGATCACCAAATTTGACTAAACCCATTTGAACAGTAGCTATTAACTTTCTTGTGAGAAAGAAACATTTCTAATTGTAGAGGTCTTCAGTCTGATTTTAGTTTGACATGTTGAAATTTTATCACGGTCATACGTATTTATGCAATCATGTTTGAACTGAATGTTTTCTAGGGGCTTGTGTTATTGACCGTGATGGACATCTATTTAAATACCTTTTGGATTATCTTCATGGAGAAGTTCACATCCCCACAAATGAGCAAACCCGCATTGCTCTGCAGGAAGAGGCGGATTACTTTGGCATCCCTTACCCGTACAGCTTGTCTGACCACTTGGCCAATGAAATGGAGACATATTCTTTAAGGTCAAATATAGAACTTAAAAAGGTCTTGGCATTTTCTTAAGTTTTAAAAAATATATATGTATACATATATATTCACTTTTTATACACAAAGCAATGTGTGTTATTTTGCATAGCCTGTGTTGCCACATAAACCAAACGTGGGAAAGTTTTACTTTTTCTAACTTTTGAAGACACTTTTCTTAATTACTACTAATTATTTTAAGGCCAAAATCCTATGTTCTAGGAAAGTGTATTACAGTGCCACTCAAAGGTTTATGGAGTGTTTGTTTCTCATTGAAGATTTAATTTCTTTTGATGGCTTTTTTAATAGAAATATTCTGTTCTTTAGGTTCTTCGTAAATTAACAGCAATACTGTAATATATAAGGGTATAGTGGTATTATTTTATTTACTGAAATGACTTTAAAAGAATGGTCATGATAAGTAAAAGATTGTATAAAATCTCCTGCCTGATTTAGTGAGTGTAGCAGTTTATTACTAAGTTAAAACATCAGTTTGAGTAATTTGAGATCAGTAAATCTCTTTTTAAAGATGCTTCTCCTTTAAATCACATTTTAAAGAACTTTACATGACTTGAAAAGCTTCATTACCTGTTTTTGTCTTATTGGTAATTATTATATTTGCTTTTAGCACCTTTGGGGATCTAAAAAGAAAATATTTTTCCTAGATAATTAATAATAGTGAAAACTGATCTGAATTGATTTGGTTTAGACATCGCCTTAGGAGAGCAAGCCGACGGTATGGTTATTAGGAGTGTAGCATGAAGAGAAAGTTGATTCGGTTGCAGATCCCCTTCAGGAATTTGCACGGTTGTGTGGGTTCTGCCAAGGGAAGTTATTTAGAAATGAGTCGTCAGACAGTTATTTGGTGCTGTTTGCCGTGTCTGCAGAATGGGGCTAAAACACCTGACTGAAAAGTTGGGGTGGGTTAAGATTCCTCTTCTGAAGTCTCAACTCTATGGTCTTTTATTTCTGTTTTATATGCAAAAAGGACACAGCATGTGCGCATTCACTATGTCAGCCAACACATATTTATCTCAAATGTCGTAGGTGTAGAGAGCACTGCTCTAGGGACTCTGTGGGACACAAAGAAATACAACACACAGATAGCAATAGTAAATGAAAATGTAAGACATATTAGGCTCCTATTTTCATTCATTTGAGTCAGTTAAATATTAAGCATCTCCTCCTTTGTGTCAGGCACTATTCCAGGCACTTGGGATACTAGACAAAGCAGACAAAAGTGCTGGTCCTCGGGGAGCTCACAGGAACAATGCTTTTTCTCCCAGGGAAGGTCCCTGCCACTCCAGTGGGTGAAGCCCTATTGCTCTGTGTCCCTAGCACTTCATCGGCTCACCTGGTAGCACTTACACTGTGTGCTGATGGCTTATCGACTGTCCGTCTTTTACGTTACCTATAACTCAAGGAGGGTTGGGACGCTGTGTCCAGGACCTTAGGTACTGCTCACCACATTAGTAGCTTCTTAATATGCAAATGAATCAGTGAATAGGTAGATAAATGCTAAAAGTTCTTACAGTTTGCATTGAGTTCATATATTCATGTCTTTCAGTGGAAAAGAACAAGTTTATCTGGTTCACGATTGGACTTGGAGTTAAAAATAAACATCAGCCATGAGGCTTAGTCAGTAGAAGGTGAAAGGAAGATTGAGTCAAATGGGAAATTGGGGGGAAAATAAAGGGAAAAGAAAAAGGTCTTTTAGTCATATGAAGATTTTAAAATTAAAAATAATGTTGGTAGTGAGGTTAATGGAGGAGAAAGGGAAATACAATTTCCATGTGGAAAGGATTCTGTAGAGGAAAAGGTGTTGGGTTTGTGGGTGGTGCTTTTTGTGATTTGCCCCACCCCCACCCTAAATTCAACAAAAGCATGTTTGGTTTTTCAAGGCATAAAGACTAGGCCGAAATTTATAATCTTTTTATTTCCCTTATGACCAACTGAAATTGCAGCTTTACATGAAAGTAATAGAGCAAATTCATTCTTACTTTACTCCAGAATTAAATTCAAATTTTGTATATTTTTTTGCTCCAGGCTCTAACAGACTTCTGTGATTCATATGGTTTAGTTTGCAATAAGCCAACAGTCTGGGTTCTCCACTATCTTAACACATCTGGTGCAAGCTGTGAGAGCAGAATTATTGGTGTATATTCCACAAAAACTGATGGAACAGATGCTATTGATAAGCAGCTGGGAGGAAGAATTCACAGTAAAAGCATTTTTAAAAGGTATGTCCATATTTAAATATGAAAAGGAACAAAATAAAGTCTCGGTTCTTGTAAGAGGTGTTACTGAATGGAGTATGTGGTTGATTCGAGAACAGAAAGGATCATTAACACCGGGGCAACACACAGCGCGAGCCCTCACAGCTGTCAAGACAGGCCTGCTTCATGACATGTATGTAAGTTATAGGACGTCCGCAGTGGTCGAGCATTTTGCCTCTCAACTGGGAGTGGGCATCAGAATCCCCTGAGAGGCTTTAGAAAAAAAGGAAAGAAGGAAAAGCAAAGCCACCTGCCTGGCTGTCTCCCCTGGACCATCGTCCAGGAGCAGGAGCACTCACTGCTGACTTGGAAGTCAGCAGGCCCGCCAAGTGGCTCAGGACTGGCCTGTGCCTCAGTGTCCTGTTCTGAGAAACGATGAAGGACTTCCCTGGTTCCTCCCAGCCTTAAAATTCTATGACTCGAACATGTCAAATTCTTAAGGGTTATTCTCTTAATATTTTTTCTGTAAATTTACTTCACATTGGTCAATTCAGTTAGCAGTCCTGTTTTGTTTTTTAATTCTCTGGGTGGTTGGATTGGGTCACATATTAGTGACTAATGAATGACCACATGAATTTGCTTATTAGGTGATGAAATACGTCGTTTTCTGAATTCTTTACAGGATGTTTATATAAGATATATGAGTGCCTGGCATAATGCTAGGAAGGTTTTAGTCAAAGGTGAATCTTTTGGGCACCTGGGTGGCGCAGTCGTTAAGCGTCTGCCTTCGGCTCAGGGCGTGATCCCGGCGTTATGGGATCGAGCCCCACATCAGGCTCCTCTCCTAGGAGCCTGCTTCTTCCTCTCCCACTCCCCCTGCTTGTGTTCCCTCTCTCGCTGGCTGTCTCTATCTCTCTTAAAAAAAAAAAAGAATCTTTTAAAATTTTCCTGAGCTTAAGTAATTTTTTTAGAAAACTTATTTTTAAAAATTTGTTGATTTGTCTGCACAGTCTATATTGTGGAATTAACAAGTACCTTGCCACGGTAAAAGGAGATCAAATGTAGGTTAGCATGAGTATAGTATATTATACTCATAACATATAATATATATTATCTATATGCTTGAGGAAGGGTCACAGAAGAGCAACTATTCAATACCAACATATTTTCCCCCTTAATTAACAAGTACTTGGTGAGTATCTATTAGTTGTGTGTGTGTGTTTGTGTGTGTGTGTGTGTGCGCATATACACACACATTCATACTTAGGTAGTATGTTTTCATCACCTTTTGCAATATTTCTAGAGAGGCGGGAAATAATGTTCAGTACATTTGGAGCTATTACTCAGTAGCTGAACTGAAGAAAATGATGGATGCCTTTGATGCCTGGGAAGGAAAAGGTATAGTACAGTTCTTTTATTTCATGGCAGAAGGTAGACTTTTCCTTAATAAAACAAAGTAAGCTCAAATGCTGCATTTCTTTTTTTTTTTGAGAAAGTACTTCTATGTATAGGTCAAGTATTTCTTTGTGTATTTGTCACCTCATAGTATCATTGATTGATACTTAAAAATTTTTAGACCTCTTGGGGCGCCTGGGTGGTTCAGTCGGTTAAGCGTCCGACTCTTGGTTTCAGCTCAGGTCCCGATCTCAGGGTCATGAGGTCAAGCCCCTCATCGGGCTCCATGCTTAGTACAGAGTCTGCTTGGGACACTCTTTCCCTTTCCCTCTGCCCCTTCCCCCTGCTCTCTTCTCTCTCTCTCTCTAAAATAAATAAATAAATCTTTAAAAAAAAATCTTTACTCTGAGTTGCTAGATATTACTAATAGTTTATAATTCAGTAACCTAAAAAACAGTTTATAATTTCAGCATCTGTTAGTTATGCTTATATAGTTCAATTAAACAGCAGTTTATTTAGCACCTACTATGTACCTAGTATTGTTCCTAGGAAGTATACCTTTAAATTAAGCATACAGTGTACCATCAACAGAAAAAAGGAGGGGCGTCTGGCTGGCTCCGACGACGGAGTGTGCAACTCCTGATCTCAGGGTTGTGAGTTTGAGCCCCGTGTTAGGTGTAGAGATTACTTAAAAGTAAAATCTTAAAAAAAAAAAGGAGGGGCAAATTAAAAAAAGAAAAAATGAAAATAATGCCACAGAAGGGGGCGCCTGGGTGGCACAGCGGTTAAGCGTCTGCCTTCGGCTCAGGACGTGATCCCGGCGTTATGGGATCGAGCCCCACATCAGGCTCCTCTGCTGGGAGCCTGCTTCTTCCTCTCCCACTCCCCCTGCTTGTGTTCCCTCTCTCACTGGCTGTCTCTATCTCTGTCGAATAAATAAATAAAATCTTTAAAAAAAAAAATAATGCCACAGAAGATGTCTGAAGAATGCTTAGGAAACAATCATCTTTAAATGCACACTTTGGAATTTGACCATTTTTACCAACTGTTCATATCATTTGATAATAATAATAATGCTGTTTAGTATCCAGTATGATAAGTAGTTTATATTCAGTGCCTCTTAGTCTTAAAACAATTCTGGATGCTGTTTGCACCTCTTAGGTGCAAACCCTATAAGAAGTCCTAAAGTTGGGTCCACAGATAAATAAGACACATCTAATTGGTCCTGAAATGATCTTGAAAGCTGGTAGAGACAGACATTGCAAGTCACATAAGATTGAATAAAAGGAGAGGAGGAGGCTTTTAAAAACTCTCCCATCACCTGTTTCTCCTTCAGGCGGGGTGCTACTACCAACCCTTCTTCCTTTTCCTGACTTTGTCCCCCTCACTTTTCCTCCTTTTTTTTTAATTTTTTCTAAATCATACCCCTCAAGCAGAAAAAAGTACTGTTCTCTTTAAGGTTTTTATTTTAGATTTAATTGACTTTGAGACGCTCAGGCTTAAGTTGAGGAACAAACCCCCTGGTGTTGTGTGTCTCCTGTTGTGCCTCTGGACTGGCAGACTGCCCAGGAGGCTCCGGGAGGGTCCTGGCTGGGCTTCTTTCTCCACTGACTCAGGAAGCTGAAGGGGAGAGCTGGCATCACTGACTTACAGAGCGTAAGACTGATTTTAACTTTTTCGAGAGCATGTAATGAAGTATCATTGGTATTTAACACCCTTCTGGAAGGCCTGTGGAAAGCCATCAGAGAGGAAACAGAAGTAAGAGAAAGAATTATTGGAAGGAAGAAGACAGTTACTATTTGGGGACAGTATGTCTTTTTAGAAAACCCAAAGGAATCAACTAAAGGTATTTTAAATGATGAGTTTAGTAAACCAAACTAGCTGGACAGAATATAAGTAAACAAAGACCAGCTTACTTACTATAGATTAGTTAGAAATTATAGGGGAAAACCCCATTCACAATAGCAATAAACAACAAAATAAGTAGGACTGACCTATC